>NC_053157.1:216983546-217294832 GCF_016835505.1 Polypterus senegalus
ACTACCTCCAGCAGGTCCAAAGCGCATCCCATAACTGAGCCTGACTTTTTAAATAATTTGTGATTCGGTGGATCTCTTCTGAAGTGAGGTTACTGGCCCAGAACACCATAACCTAGAATTTATATAAAAGTCATCTGAGAATGGCAAGGATGATGATCCAGAATGAGGGAAAATATAAGATGGAAACAATTCAAAACTGCCAGACTCGGTTGCTTTTTAAAATGAAAAAACTCCTTGATCTCTTTTTAAATTGAAATAACTATAACATCTAATAGTGAATTATGGCAAGATCTGGTATTGTTGCATTTTGGGTATTGTAGAAAATTGTCTTAAACCTTTTTAAGAAGGGATTTAATGTTACACAAGTTACATCTTATAAGATCAGACGTAATGGAAAATTTGGGAAGGGGGCCTTGAAATTTATGTCAATAGGATATACAAAAAGGAAGTATATTATAGTTAATGCTGAAATATGTGAGCCAGACTTTAAAATGCAGTCTGAATATGTACATGTTACCAATTAGGAATTTTTTAACTCAGCAACAGAAATGATTCACTCCATTATGAACATCATTCTAAAGATGAGTCATTCTGAATTCTGGCATCTTCAGCTGTGTAGCTTTGCCTTGGTTCTTTTGCAGACGCAGCAAGGTGAAACTGCTCTATTCACATATTAAAGCCTTTAAATGTATACCTGTGGAGCATCTGGACAGATCTGACCATCTTAATGCCACCTACATACTACCTTTTGCTGAAAGTAGCAGTTCTTCATTATCCACGCCAAACATTCCATGTCAGAAGGGAAAAAATACAGTATATGTAATCTAATCTAAAACGCCTACCTGTAACAGAGTTGTAGAACATGTTAGAAGGGTTATCACTACACACACTGAAGAAACACAGTCTCCGAGCAATAAATAGTCTTCTCTGACCTTTCATATATAGTTGTTCTGTCTTACAAGACCAGTACTGCCTATCATTGATGTGGACCTTCATGAACTTGTATCAATGCACCAGCTCTTTATCCACTCTATGAATATTGATTGGGTGTAGAGTCTCTTTGACACATTGAAAGCCAATAACCAGTTCTTTGGTTTTGCTGATGTTGAGTTTCAGACATCTCTCAAAGATCTCCACCTTACTCCGATACTCTGTCTCATCCCGTTATCAGTACATCCCATTAGTCTCAATCACCTGACAAGTGACGTGACCCAGTGTTATACTTATAGTCTGAGGTGTAAAGAGTGAAGAGAAAAGAGGACAGAACTGTTCATTAAATATGCAAACTAGACATTCTAAGGTATATCCAGTCACTGAACTTTCTAATGAGCTCATAATTATGTTTTATGTTAAACTAGCAGAAATATGTATCAGATATCCCTAGATAGATAGATAGATAGATAGATAGATAGATAGATAGATAGATAGATAGATAGATAGATAGATAGATAGATAGATAGATAGATAGATAGATAGATAGATAGATAGATAGATACTTTATTAATCCCACGGGGAAATTCACATAATCCAGCAGCAGCATACTGATACAAAAAACAAAAAACAATATTAAATTAAAGAGTAATAAAAATGTAGGTAAAAACAGACAATAACTTTGAATAATGTTAAAGTTTACCTGCCCGGGTGGAATTGAAGAGTCGCATAATGTGGGGGAGGAACGATCTTTTCAGTCTGTCATTGGAGCAGGAAAGTGACAGCAGTCTGTCGCTGAAGCTGCTCCTCTGCCTGGAGATGATCCTGTTCAGTGGATGCAGTGGATTTTCCATGATTGACAGGAGCCTGCTCAGTGCCCATCGCTCTGCCACGGATGTTAAACTGTCCAGCTCCATTCCTACAATACAGCCTGCCTTCCTCACAAGTTTGTCCAGGTGTGAGGCGTCCTTCTTCTTTATGCTGCCTCCCCAGCACACAACCGTCTGGTAGAAGATCTGCAGCATCTTATTGCAGATGTTGAAGGACACCAGCCTTCTAAGGAAGCATAGACGGCTCTGCCCTTTTTTACAGAGAGCATCAGAATTGGCAGTCCAGTCCAATTTATCATCCAGTTGCACTACCAGGTATTTATATGTCTGTACCCTCTGCACACAGTTTCCACTGATGATTATGGGGTCCATGAGGGGCCTGGGCCTCCTAAAATCCACCACCAGTTCCTTGATCTTGCTGGTGTTCCGGTGTAAGTGGTTTGAGTTGCACCATTTAACAAAGTCCTTGATTAGCTTCCTATACTCCTCCTCCTGCCCAGTCCTGATGCAGCCCATGATAGCAGTGTCGTCAGCGAACTTTTGCACGTGGCAGGACTCCGAGTCATATTGGAAGTCTGATGTATATAGGCTGAACAGGACCAGAGAAAGTACAGTCCCCTGCAGTGCACCTGTGTTGCTGACCACAATGTCAGACCTGCAGTTCCCGAGAAGCACATACTGAGGTCTGTCTGTAAGATAGTCTACGATCCATGCCACCAGTTGTGAATCTACTCCCTTCTCTGTCAGCTTGTCCCTAAGGAGCAGAGGTTGGATGGTGTTGAAGACACTAGAGAAGTCCAAAAACATAATTCTTACTGCACCACTGCCTCTGTCCAAGTGGGAGAGGGATTGGTGTAGCATATAGATGATGCCTCCTCCGCTCCCACCTTCTCCTGGTATGCAAACTGCAGAGGGTCAAGGGCGTGGCAGACCTGTGGCCTCAGGTGGTGAAGCAGCAGCTGCTCCATGGTCTTCATCACATGCGACATCAGAGCAACAGGCCGGAAGTCATTCAGCTCACTAGGACTTGATACCTTTGGGACTGGGGTGATACAAGATGTTTGCCAAAGCCTCGGGACTCTCCCCTGTTCCTGGCTCAGGTTGAAGATGTGCTGTAGAGGACTCCCCAGTTCCAGCACACAGGCCTTCAGCAGCTGGCATGAAGTCTCCTCAGCTCTCAGCTCACCTGCGCTGCTGTAATTGTGGGTGGGGATGTCTCTCCTATGCTGGTATCAGCAGAAAGATGGGTGGAGGGTGCAGTACTCCGAGGTGACAGTGGGTTAGGGTGGTCAAACCTGTTATAGAAGTTGTTCATCTGGTTTGCTTTCTCCATGTCTCTCTCGATGGCGGTACCCTGCTTCAAGCTACATCCAGTGATGATCTTCATCCCATCCCACACTTCCTTCATGCTGTTATTCTGCAACTTCTGCTCCCGCTTTCTCCTGTACTGCTCCTTCGCCGACCTGAGCTGGACTCAGAATTCCTTCTGCACGCGCTTGAGCTCATGCTGATCACCACCTTTAAAAGCCCTTTTCTTCTGGTTCAAAAGGACCTTGATGTCAATGTCAATTTATTTATATAGCACATTTAAAACAACATAACAACAAATTACAAACAAATAACATAAATAAAATACATCGAAATAAAATATAAGAGCATAAATAAAATAATAATAAATAGAAGTAATGTTATATAATCACAAAGAGGAATCCATCAGTATTACTGAAGGTCACGAAATGCAAGTGAATAGAAATGAGTCTTTTATCTTGTTTTGAATAGTTCAGTTGTAGACGACTCCTTTATGTGATGAGGTAAAGAGTTCCACAGGCGAGGGGCAGCAGCTGTAAAAGACCTGTCTGTCCCCCTTGGTTTTACACTTGGTATGAGGGACAACAAGAGACAACTGACCAGAAGATCTAAGCACTCTGGATGGCTGGTGTAAAGCACACAATTCAGATAAATAGGCAGGAGCAAGTCCATGTAAAGATTTAAAAACAAGTAACAAGATTTTAAAGTCAGTTTGAAAATTGATAGGCAGCCAGTGTAAAGAAGCTAAAATAGGAGAAACAGAGTCAGACTTTCTTGCCCCAACCAGAAAGCAAGCGGCAGCATTCTGAACCAACTGTAACCTGCGTATCAGGGATTTGTTAATCCCAGAATACAGTGAGTTGAAGTAATCGAGGCGAGAAAAAATAAAAGCATGAGTAGCTTTCTCAAGATTCCTAGAAGATAAAAAAAGGGCTTGATCTTACCTAATAGACGAAGCTGGAAAAAGCAACTCTTGACTACAGACTGTACTTGTTTCTCAAAAGAGAGGTTACTGTCAAAGATAACACCAAGATTGCGGACATGAGGTTTGCAAAAGACAGAGAAAGAGCTGAGAAGTCCAAGACCAATTTGGGCTGATGGACCCACTATAAGCACCTTCGTTTTATTTTGATTCAGATCAAAAAAATTATTAGCCATCCAGGATCTTAGTTCAGAAAGACAGTTGTGGAGTTGATTTATTGCAGAGTTGCAGACAGGAATGTAAACCTGAGTATCATCAGCATAGCAGTGAAAAGAAATGTTAAATAGCTCCAATAGGATAAAAGTATATAGAGAATAAAATAGGACCCAAAATGGATCCCTGAGGAACACTATATTTAAGAGGAACAATAGACGAAAAAGAGGAATTTAAAGTAACTGAAAAGTGTCTACCAGTTAAATAAGACCTGAACCAGTTAACAGCAGCCCCTTTAAGCCTAACAAGATGTTCAAGCCGCATCAGCAATATCTCGTGGTCAATAGTGTCAAAAGCAGTGGACAGGTCAAGGAGGACAAGGACTGCAGCGCCACCTGAGTCAGTAATAATAGAGATGTCGTTAAAAACCTTCAGGGGGGCCATTTCAACACCATGATAATGCCTAAAGCCAGATTGGTAGATCTCAAATAAGTTATTGGAGTTAAGGTGATCAACCAATTGATTATAAATAATTATTTCTAGAATTTTGGCCAGAAATGGCAATTGGGAAATTGGGAGAAAATTGGCTAAAATCCATGGCTTGTTGTTAGCATAGCAGCGTACTGTTCTTATTGGAACTACAACGTCCATACAGAAGTTGATGTAGTGAGCAGTGCAGTCAACAACCTCCTCAATGTTCTCACTACGTGACCCCTGCAGGATATCCTAGTCTGTAGTTCCAAAGCAGTCTCTCAGAGCCTGCTCTGCCTCAGGGGACCACTTCCCTTAATGAGCGTGTAGTTGTAGGTAGCGCCTTCACTCTTGGTTTGTAGTGAGGCTGAAGCAGAACCAGGTTATGATCTGCTTTCCCAAGCGCAGGCAGAGGGGTGGCGCTGTATGCGTCCTTAACGTTTGCATACAGTAGGTCAATAGTCCTATTTCCCCGGGTGTTGCAATCCACATACTGGGAGAAGGCAGGTAATGTTTTGTCCAGCGTCACATGGTTAAAGTCTCCAGCGATTAGCACAAGTGCCTCAGGGTGCTGTGTTTGTAATTTAGCAACAGCGGAATGGATTATGTCACTAGCTATCTCCATGTCCGCCCGAGGAGGGATGTAAACAATAACAACAATGACATGTCCAAACTCTCTGGGAAAGTAATAGGAACACAGATTTACGGCCAACAGTTCAATGTCCCTGCAGCAAGTGGAGATTTTGACGTTTACGTGTCCAGAGTTGCACCATCTTGTATTGACATAGACAGCGAGTCCTCCTCCTTTCCGCTACCGGCAGGTCTTTGCGTCTCTGTCCGTTCTAACTATGCTAAACTTGGGTAGCTCCACGTTAGCATCTGGGATGTTAGTTGTTAGCCACGTTTCACAAAAACACAACAAACTTCATTCTCTGTTGGTCCTGACATTTTTCACCAGCGCGGCCAGTTTGTCGATCTTATTTGGTAGTGAGTTCAAATTTCCCACGATCACAGAAGGCACTGACGGCTTGAAACGCCACTTTCTCGCAAGTCGCTTCGAGAGATCCTCAGTCCGAAATACTTTGAAAACCACTGTCCTCAATGATCCATTAACCACACTCAGGGATCTCCATATCTCTTAGTAGATGATGTTCATTCACATTCTTCAATAACAGAACATAAACCTAATCTCAAAGACTTTCTTTAGAATGTATCCAAGAGAAAAAAATGTTCTCAGAAATAACCATTGATGCTTTCTTAAATTTGTTAAAGATCAATTGCATGACTTTGTTGATTTTTGGAAAAATGCCAGAATAACTATTAATGTTTAAGGCAATTATGAACTACAATTTTCTGGCTAGGAAGGTAAGACCCCTTTTCTGTGCACAAATGTGGACCCCACAGTATGTCAATGACCTTAAATATTTATGCTTTACAGTGGCAAAGGTAAAGCCCAAATCCCATTCAAGCAAGAATGTGTTGGGAAGAAATGAAGCAGAGACTGAGAATAAATCTGGAGGAGGTAAGGCAGTTGTAAGGATGAATAGCTGAAGATATTCAAAACTGACATGATAAAGTGATAGAAAACTGCAGGAAATAATTGTTTTCTATTTACCTGGTAAAAAATTAGTCAAGGTTAGTCATTGTTAATAATATACATGGTCTCTATTATTTTTGAACATGAGATAATTCTTATTTGCCTATTTTTATTTCATGTATTAATTAATCTGAGTGATATACATAATTTATGAACATAAGTGCAATAATTTAAAAATATTATGAATATAAGTTGTCACAAAGCTGAGACATACTCAAAGAAGTTTTGGGGCAGCCACCCGTATATTTTGGTATCCTGGCTGCAAAGTCGTTTTTTGTCATAACAACAGCACTGATGTGCATACAATCGAGTCCAAACAAGACTGAGGGTAAGGGGAAAAAGGGCAGGCTTTTAAAGGGGAAGACAGGAAGTGAGGTCATGGGAATCGGGCACGTGTTCGCCACTCATTGGATCAGGCCCGGACGTGACATCAGGGGCCGGCGCCAGTTAGTTCTGTCTCCATTGGTTCGGTCCCAGGAGTGATGTCACGAGAGCCAGGTGGAGTCTCCCAGGGATGGTCTACAGGGAAGTGAGAAAAAGAGTCAGTGCACTCTGCCACAGCCCGCCTGTCTCAGAACTGCCGTCCACTCAAGCCCTTTAGCTGCCTCCCATGCGCACGTGTGTGACAAAGTACAATAATTTAAAAATAATGTAAGTGCTGCATATGAATAAATAAAGACATATTAGTAAAAGTATCATTTTAAACTAAAGGAAAGGCTCACAACATTTGTATTATGCCATACACGTAACAGTATGCTAACAAAGCATTGGCAGCTACCACTTACCACCACTGTGAATTGAGATCATTCCTTTTAACTCCTCTCATCTATATAATATGAAGAATATGTGCTAGGAGAATCCCCCAGGAAGTCACTCTTTCATTCACTACAGTGCCCTTTGAGTTGTTTCTGCTGTCCCACACCGACATGATGAGTTCCCCTCTGACTGGTTTGCACAGGACCTATTGATGATGTTTGGCACCTCATCTGAGCTTTCGGTCCTAACACTTGTTAGAGAAAAATACTAGAAGTTACTTTTTTATTTCTTGCCCAACAAAAAGGACAGTTGTGTGGTGTTTCGTGTTTGAACCACACATGAGATAGGCCTTCACGGAGCCAGATTTCCTTAATCAACAGAATTTTCTCACTAGAGAAGAATAGATGGAGAATTTCAGTAGGAATCAAAGAATTAGTGCTGAGAATGACTATGCTTTTAAGTGGCGTCATTAATCCTTACAATCAGAAGCTCTAGTGACCTTTCAGGCTAAGAGAATGTTTCTTTATTTAACTTCATAAGACGAACAAAAGATTTTCTTTCTCAGTGAGTGTCAAATGTAGGAGATGGGTGAGCTCCTTTAACAGTGCGTTTTTGTATTTCTCCACTGTTTACTTTCCTAGAATCTCCCATTTCTTCCAGGGTTTCTCAGATGTTGCAAAGTTATAGAGTGGATGTGTGACATCAGAGAATGTGCTCTTGAAATACAAATGAAGATGTTTTGTCTCTCGATTGATTTACTGTAGTTAGGGCCAGAAGGAGAAGAAAGGCTTTCTGGGGAGGAGGCTTATTTTAGTAAATGAAAACTAAATGAAGACAAACATTATTAACAACAACAACAAAAAAAAAAAACATAAAAAGAAATACAATTATTAACTTGGATACAAAACTTAAACTATGCAAACCTATACAGTAGCTGAAAACACCAATTGAAATAAAATTATAAACTGCAAAAAATATTTTCAGTTTTCGCCATGGCTGGACTTATATACAGGCTAAACTAGGCTATTTACACAGGGACTTTGGGGCCCCGAAGTTAATCAAAATAAATAAATATTTGTTCTTTGTTTCTCAAAGAAATGTTTCTGTTGTGAGATTGGGTGATCAAGTCCTCTTTAAGCCCATGATAATAACTCACTCACTGATAGCTGCGTGCACACCATCATCCCTGGGCTTACTCCTCTCTGGTGAGCTGCTGCAATGCTGGAGGGCGACTGTAGCAGGGGCATTAGTGGCAGCAGGGACCACTGAACATGGAGTATCTGAACATTAAACATGTTAAGGAGAGATTAAACTATAATTTTATAATAATGATTGCTGCCAGAATCAAACAAAGCCACCACTGCGTGCCCATTCAATAACACTACTCCCGTGTTCGGAGTCGCCAAGGGATGCAGCGGGGTACAGTACCTCTCCAGGGTCGTCCAGGTGCAGTCCATGGGCTCCGCCTGTGGTGTTGAGGGACAGGTTGGCACAAATGGCGGCTCGCCACACTTGTAACAGCGCCGGGACCGGTTTCTTCTCTAGGTCTCGGGCGGCGCTCAAGACTGGCGCCGAGAGGGCTCGGGTGGGCCGCCCGACCCTGTCGGTTCCCCCGAGCAGACCTTTCTGGCCCCCCGGCTCGGAGGACCGCGAGCTGACGCTCTAAGACGTCCAGGAGACCTGGCATGTCTTTATATGCGTGCCCCCGGACCTGCTGGGCGAGGGCACTGGGCATCGCATTGACCAGGCCTTCACAGGCCACCTGCTCGACAACTCTCCGAGCCTGGGGTCCTTCTGGCCGTAGCCAGCGCCCCATTTTACCCCAGAACTCGAACGCCTGGGCGCGCGCAGGCTTTTCAGGGTCAAACACCCAGTTCCGCCACTCTGACGCCTGCTGGCCCGGGGTGATGCCATAGCGAGCCAAGATCTCAGGCTTCAGGAGGTCATAGCTCGCGGCCTACTCCTCAGGGAGGTCATAATAGGCCCGCTGCTCGGGTCCCTTCAGGAAAGGCGCCAGAATGGACGCCAACTCGGACCGCTGCCACTCGTTCCGGGTGGCCGTCCGTTCAAAGATACTCAGGTAGGCCTCGACGTCGGTCATCGCACCAACGGGCGGAGGCGCCAGTTTAGGCGGGTCTGGCCTGGCTCTCTGGGCCTCTACCAACCTGGCCTTGGTAGCCTCCAACTCCCTGGTGGTTGCGGCTTGCGCTTGCTGCAGGGCCTGGAGCTGGGCATTCATACCCTGCAGCACGGTGTTAAGGTCCTGTCCCTCTGTCATTCTCTGGGATCCTCTATCCTGCCGACTACGCCACTGTAAAATACGCAAGAGGAGACAGCATAAAGTTTTGGGGTCCGCCAGCCCCATATATTGTGCAGAAATTATATTGTTTATCAGGTCAAAATTACAAACAAAAATCATTCATAACGCGACGCCGAACCATGCCCACGGCCATTTTATTGGGGAGGAGCCGGAAGTGGAGGAACGCTGGGAAGGACCGTGAGGGAGGCTGGGATTGGTGACGTCAGGGCAAGATGGCAGAGGAAGGGCGGAAGTGCCGCACTGTGGTCAAAACCCGGCTATGACGGAGGGAGGTCCTTTTTCCTATGAGAAAGGAAAGGGAGAAAGTTAGTACCCCACCATTCCCTGCTGGCGAATATGTTCCCAGGTGCGTTCGAATCAGTCTGCGGCCTCCTACTCGCGCGTGCGTGACAATAGATAGATAGATAGATAGATACTTTATTAATCCCACGGGGAAATTCACATAATCCAGCAGCAGCATACTGATACAAAAAAACAAAAAACAATATTAAATTAAAGAGTAATAAAAATGTAGGTAAAAACAGACAATAACTTTGAATAATGTTAACGTTTACCTGCCTGGGTGGAATTGAAGAGTCACATAGTGTGGGGGAGGAACGATCTTCTCAGTCTGTCATTGGAGCAGGAAAGTGACAGCAGTCTGTTGCTGAAGCTGCTCCTCTGCCTGGAGATGATCCTGTTCAGTGGATGCAGTGGATTTTCCATGATTGACAGGAGCCTGCTCAGTGCCCATCGCTCTGCCATGGATGTTAAACTGTCCAGCTCCATTCCTACAATACAGCCTGCCTTCCTCACAAGTTTGTCCAGGTGTGAGGCGTCCTTCTTCTTTATGCTGCCTCCCCAGCACACCACTGCATACATTAGAAGAGGGCACTCGCCACAACCGTCTGGTAGAAGATCTGCAGCATCTTATTGCAGATGTTGAAGCCTTCTAAGGAAGTATAGGATATGTGGCTCTGCCCTTTCTTACAGAGAGCATCAGAATTGGCAGTCGAGTCCAATTTATCATCCAGTTGCACTCCCAGGTATTTATATGTCTGTACCCTCTGCACACAGTTTCCACTGATGATCATGGGGTCCATGAGGGGCCTGGGCCTCCTAAAATCCACCACCAGTTCCTTGATCTTGCTGGTGTTCCGGTGTAAGTGGTTTGAGTCGCACCATTTAACAAAGTCCTTGATTAGCTTCCTATACTCCTCCTCCTGCCCAGTCCTGATGCAGCCCACGATAGCAGTGTTGTCAGCGAACTTTTGCACGTGGCAGGACTCCTAATCATATTGGAAGTCTGATGTATATAGGCTGAACAGGACCAGAGAAAGTACAGTCCCCTGCGGTGCACCTGTGTTGCTGACCACAATGTCAGACCTGCAGTTCCCGAGAAGCACATACTGAGGTCTGTCTGTAAGATAGTCTACGATCCATGCCACCAGTTGTGAATCTACTCCCTTCTCTGTCAGCTTGTCCCTAAGGAGCAGAGGTTGGATGGTGTTGAAGACACTAGAGAAGTCCAAAAACATAATTCTTACTGCACCACTGCCTCTGTCCAAGTGGGAGAGGGATTGGTGTAGCATATAGATGATGCCTCCTCCGCTCCCACCTTCTCCTGGTATGCAAACTGCAGAGGGTCAATGGCGTGGCAGACCTGTGGCCTCAGGTGGTGAAGCAGCAGCTGCTCCATGGTCTTCATCACATGCGACATCAGAGCAACAGGCCGGAAGTCATTCACCTCACTAGGACTTGATACCTTTGGGACTGGGGTGATACAAGATGTTTGCCAAAGCCTCGGGACTCTCCCCTGTTCCTGGCTCAGGTTGAAGATGCGCTGTAGAGGACTCTCCAGTTCCAGCACACAGGCCTTCAGCAGCTGGCATGAAGTCTCCTCAGCTCTCAGCTCACCTGCGCTGCTGTAATTGTGGGTGGGGATGTCTCTCCTATGCTGGTATCAGCAGAAAGATGGGTGGAGGGTGCAGTACTCCGAGGTGACAGTGGGTTAGGGTGGTCAAACCTGTTATAGAAGTTGTTCATCTGGTTTGCTTTCTCCATGTCTCTCTTGATGGCGGTACCCTGCTTCAAGCTACAGCCAGTGATGATCTTCATTCATCCCACACTTCCTTCAGGCTGTTATTCTGCAACTTCTGCTCCCGCTTTCTCCTGTACTGCTCCTTCGCCGCCCTGAGCTGGACTCGGAATTCCTTCTGCAAGCGCTTGAGCTCATGCTGATCACCACCTTTAAAAGCCCTTTTCTTCTGGTTCAAAAGGACCTTGATGTCAATGTCAATTTATTTATATAGCACATTTAAAACAACATAACAACAAATTACAAACAAATAACATAAATAAAATAAATCGAAATAAAATATAAGAACATAAATAAAATAATAATAAATAGAAGTAATGTTATATAATCACAAAGAGGAATCCATCAGTATTACTGAAGGTCACGAAATGCAAGTGAATAGAAATGAGTCTTTTATCTTGTTTTGAATAGTTCAGTTGTAGACGACTCCTTTATGTAATGAGGTAAAGAGTTCCACAGGCGAGGGGCAGCAGCTGTAAAAGACCTGTCTGTCCCCCTTGGTTTTACACTTGGTATGAGGGACAACAAGAGACAACTGACCAGAAGATCTAAGCACTCTGGATGGCTGGTGCAAAGCACACAATTCAGATAAATAGGCAGGAGCAAGTCCATGTAAAGATTTAAAAACAAGCAACAAGATTTTAAAGTCAGTTCAAAAACTGATAGGCAGCCAGTGTAAAGAAGCTAAAATAGGAGAAACAGAGTCAGACTTTCTTGCCCCAACCAGAAAGCAAGCGGCAGCATTCTGAACCAACTGTAACCTGCGTGTCAGGGATTTGTTAATCCCAGAATACAGCGAGTTGAAGTAATCGAGGCGAGAAAAAATAAAAGCATAAGTAGCTTTCTCAAGATTCCTAGAAGATAAAAAAAGGGCTTGATCTTACCTAATAGACAAATTGGAAAAAGCAACTCTTGACTACAGACTGTACTTGTTTCTCAAAAGAGAGGTTACTGTCAAAGATAACACCAAGATTGCGGACTTGAGGTTTGCAAAAGACAGAGAAAGAGATGAGAAGTCCAAGACCAATTTGGGCTGATGGACCCACTATAAGCACCTTCGTTTTATTTTGATTCAGATCAAAAAAATTATTAGCCATCCAGGATCTTAGTTTAGAAAGACAGTTGTGGAGTTGATTTATTGCAGAGTTGCAGACAGGAATGTAAACCTGAGTATCATCAGCATAGCAGTGAAAAGAAATGTTAAATTTCCTAAAAATAGCTCCAATAGGATAAAAGTATATAGAGAATAAAATAGGATCCAAAATGGATCCCTGAGGAACACTATATTTAAGAGGAACAATAGACGAAAAAGAGGAATTTAAAGTAACTGAAAAGTGTCTAACAGTTAAATAAGACCTGAACCAGTTAACAGCAGCCCCTTTAAGCCTAACAAGATGTTCAAGCCGCATCAGCAATATCTTGTGGTCAATAGTGTCAAAAGCAGTGGACAGGTCAAGGAGGACAAGGACTGCAGCGCCACCTGAGTCAGTAATAATAGAGATGTCGTTAAAAACCTTCAGGGGGGCCATTTCAACACCATGATAATGCCTAAAGCCAGATTGGTAGATCTCAAATAAGTTATTGGAGTTAAGGTGATCAACCAATTGATTATAAATAATTATTTCTAGAATTTTGGCCAGAAATGGCAGTTGGGAAATTGGGAGAAAATTGGTTAAAATCCATGGCTTGTTGTTAGCATAGCAGCGTTCTGTTCTTATTGGAACTACAACGTCCATACAGAAGTTGATGTAGTCAGCAGTGCAGTCAACAACCTCCTCAATGTTCTCACTACGTGACCCCTGCAGGATATCCTAGTCTGTAGTTCCAAAGCAGTCTCTCAGAGCCTGCTCTGCCTCAGGGGACCACTTTCTTAATGAGCGTGTAGTTGTAGGTAGCGCCTTCACTCTTGGTTTGTAGTGAGGGTGAAGCAGAACCAGGTTATGATCTGCTTTCCCAAGCGCAGGCAGTGGGGTGGCGCTGTATGCATCCTTAACATTTGCATACAGTAGGTCAATAGTCCTATTTCCCTGGGTGTTGCAATCCACATACTGGGTGAAGGCAGGTAATGTTTTGTCCAGCATCACATGGTTAAAGTCTCCAGCGATTAGCACAAGTGCCTCAGGGTGCTGTGTTTGTAATTTAGCAACAGCGGAATGGATTATGTCACTAGCTATCTCCATGTCCGCCCGAGGAGGGATGTAAACAATAACAACAATGACATGTCCAAACTCTCTGGGAAAGTAATAGGAACACAGATTTACGGCCAACAGTTCAATGTCCCTGCAGCAAGTGGAGATTTTGACTATTTACGTGTCCAGAGTTGCACCATCTTGTATTGACATAGACAGCGAGTCTTCCTCCTTTCCGCTACCCGCAGGTATTTGCGTCTCTGTCCGTTCTAACTATGCTAAACTTGGGTAGCTCCACGTTAGCATCTGGGATGTTAGTTGTTAGCCACGTTTCACAAAAACACAACAAACTTCATTCTCTGTTGGTCCTGACATTTTTCACCAGCGCGGCCAGTTTGTCGATCTTATTTGGTAGTGAGTTCAAATTTCCCACGATCACAGAAGGCACTGACAGCTTGAAACGCCACTTTCTCGCAAGTCGCTTCGAGAGATCCTCAGTCCGAAATACTTTGAAAACCACTGTCCTCAATGATCCATTAACCACACTCAGGGATCTCCATATCTCTTAGATCTCTTAGTAGATGATGTTCATTCACATTCTTCAATAACAGAACATAAACCTAATCTCAAAGGCTTTCTTTAGAATGTATCCAAGAGAAAAAAATGTTCTCAGAAATAACCATTGATGCTTTCTTAAATTTGTTAAAGATCAATTGCATGACTTTGTTGATTTTTGGAAAAATGCCAGAATAACTATTAATGTTTAAGGCAATTATGAACTACAATTTTCTGGCTAGGAAGGTAAGACCCCTTTTCTGTGCACAAATGTGGACCCCACAGTATGTCAATGACCTTAAATATTTATGCGCTTTACAGTGGCAAAGGTAAAGCCCAAATCCCATTCAAGCAAGAATGTGTTGGGAAGAAATGAAGCAGAGACTGAGAATAAATCTGGAGGAGGTAAGGCAGTTGTAAGGATGAATAGCTGAAGATATTCAAAACTGACATGATAAAGTGATAGAAAACTGCAGGAAATAATTGTTTTCTATTTACCTGGTAAAAAATTAGTCAAGGTTAGTCATTGTTAATAATATATATGGTCTCTATTATTTTTGCACATGAGATAATTCTAATTTGCCTATTTTTATTTCATGTATTAATTAAACTGAGTGATATTCATAATTTATGAACATAAGTGCAATAATTTAAAAATATTATGAATATAAGTTGTCACAAAGCTGAGACATACTCAAAGAAGTTTTGGGGCAGCCACCCGTATATTTTGGTATCCTGGCTGCAAAGTCGTTTTTTATCACAATAATCAGCACTGATGTGCATACAATCGAGTCCAAACAAGACTGAGGGTAAGGGGAAAAAGGGCAGGCTTTTAAAGGGGAAGACAGGAAGTGAGGTCATGGGAATCGGGCACGTGTTCGCCACTCATTGGATCAGGCCCGGACGTGACATCAGGGGGGCCGGCGCCAGTTAGTTCTGTCTCCATTGGTTCGGTCCCAGGAGTGATGTCACGAGAGCCAGGTGGAGTCTCCCAGGGATGGTCTACAGGGAAGTGAGAAAAAGAGTCAGTGCACTCTGCCACAGCCCGGCCTGTCTCAGAACTGCCGTCACTCAAGCCCTTTAGCTGCCTCCCATGCGCACGTGTGTGACAAAGTACAATAATTTAAAAATAATGTAAGTGCTGCATATGAATAAATAAAGACATATTAGTAAAAGTATCATTTTAAACTAAAGGAAAGGCTCACAACATTTGTATTATGCCATACACGTAATACAGTATGCTAACAAAGCATTGGCAGCTACCACGACCACCACTGTGAATTGAGATCATTCCTTTTAACTCCTCTCATCTATATAATATGAAGAATATGTGCTAGGAGAATCCCCCTGGAAGTCACTCTTTCATTCACTACAGTGCCCTTTGAGTTGTTTCTGCTGTCCCACACCGACATGATGAGTTCCCCTCTGACTGGTTTGCACAGGACCTATTGATGATGTTTGGCACCTCATCTGAGCTTTTGGTCCTAACACTTGTTAGAGAAAAATACTAGAAGTTACTTTTTTATTTCTTGCCCAACAAAAAGGACAGTTGTGTGGTGTTTCGTGTTTGAACCACACATGAGATAGGCCTTCACGGAGCCAGATTTCCTTAATCAACAGACTTTTCTCACTAGAGAAGAATAGATGGAGAATTTCAGTAGGAATCAAAGAATTAGTGCTGAGAATGAATATGCTTTTAAGTGGCGTCATTAATCCTTACAATCAGAAACTCTAGTAACCTTTCAGGCTAAGAGAATGTTTCTTTATTTAACTTCATAAGACGAACAAAAGATTTTCTTTCTCAGTGAGTGTCAAATGTAGGAGATGGGTGAGCTCCTTTTAACAGTGCGTTTTTGTATTTTTCCCCTGTTTACTTTCCTAGAATCTCCCATTGCTTCCAGGGCTTCTCAGATGCTGTAAAGTTATAGAGTGGATGTGTGACATCAGAGAATGTGCTCTTGAAATACAAATGTAGATGTTTTGTCTCTCGATTGATTTACTGTAGTTAGGGCCAGAAGGAGAAGAAAGGCTTTCTGGGGAGGAGGCTTATTTTAGTAAATGAAAACTAAATGAAAACAAACATTATTAACAAAAAAAACAACATAAAAAGAAATATAATTATTAACTTGGATACAAAACTTAAACTATGCAAACCTACTACAGTAGCTGAAAACACCAATTGAAATGAAATTATAAACTGCAAAAAATATTTTCAGTTTTCGTCATGGCTGGACTTATATATAGGCTAAACTAGGCTATTTACACAGGGACTTTAGGGCCCCGAAGTTAATCAGAATAAATAAATATTTGTTCTTTGTTTCTCAAAGAAATATTTCTGTTGTGAGATTGGGTGATCAAGTCCTCTTTAAGCCCATGATAATAACTCACTCGCTGATAGCTGTGTGCATGCCATCATCCCTGAGCTTACTCCTCTCTGGTGAGCTGCTGCAATGCTGGAGGGCGACTGTAGCAGGGGCATTAGTGGCAGCAGGGACCACTGAACATGGAGTATCTGAACATTAAACATGTTAAGGAGAGATTAAAATATCATTTTATAATAATGACAGTTATACAGCAATGGCTCCCTAAATCCATAGATATCTTAATACAGCTTGATTGAATGTAAAGATAAAGAAATTTTGGCACATAAAATATATTGTTAGCATATAGTTTCATTTTAGATGTTGTGATACTGGTTTACCAAATTGAAGGAATTAAAAGAGGAATGTAATGTCTGTGTGCACCAATGCAAAAAGAACATGTTGGAACTCAGTTGTGCATGGCTCCTAACTAAAGCATAAATTGTTTATCAGATTTCCACTTAGGCCGCTGCTTTGTGATTAGTGATGAGCAAAAGAATTCATGTAAAACTGAATTTGCACTGGAACTCATTGGTTCCTCTCACAAAAATAAATACATTCCACTTTGCTTAAAGAGAAATTTGTGCTATTCACACAAGAAGAAGGGGTCTATTTTATGTCTACATTAATTTCACACGTGTTTGCCTATCACTCAGTGTTTAAATAAGGATCTCTAATAAGATAAAAAAAAATCACTGGACTCATTTCCTGCCACATGAAGATATTTTGTTGTCAGCAATATAGAATTGAATTGAATTTCTTTTTTTGTCATTGTACACAGTGCAATGAAATTCCATGTGCTACCCCTGCCATAAAAAAATTCCCTATAACATGAATAAAAATAATATGATAAAACAATAAAAATATTCAATATGAAAACAGTGAGAAGTCAAGCAAAATGACACCTTTTATTGGCTAACTAAAAAGATTACATTATACAAAGCTTTTGCCTGAAGAAGGGTCCTGAGTTGCAACAAAAGCTTGCATATTGTAATCTTTTTAGTTAGCTAATAAAAGGGGTTACTTTGCTTGACTTCTCACTACATTCATAATGGTATACAACACCCTAATACTACAATATTAAAACATAAATGCAATGTACCTATACATATACTGCAAATCATTCATAAAGTGGCTCAGATGATGTAATGTTATGGTTGTATTACAAGTTTACTGGAGGACGTTTGATGCGCTGATTGAGTGCGTTTATAGCTCTTGGGATGAAACTTTGAGGTCCCTGCATGAAGAGCTCAGCAGCTGTTTTCTGTGGAAGTGACTGTTCAGAAAACATAATATTTTGTGGGATAGTTGGTTTTGGTGCGTCTTTCTACCAAAAATATGCAACACATCCCATTTTTAAAAACACTGCACTCCTGTGGTGATTTTACTCATGTATAACAGAATACACGTGTCACACAGCTGCAGAACAGAAAACAAGTAAACATGAAAGTGTGAACAAAGCTTAAAGAAGCAATTATCCTTGTTTCCAATCCCCCAAAAATGTTTAAACTCCCAAAAACTCTTTTTATTGAATTTTGTATTTGTATTTGTTTCATTGCAAAGTCATCTCCCAAACTAGGGCCAGTTCCATGAAAATGCATGCAAATCTACAGTTTCCTCTTTCACACACCACTGCTCGAGATCTTCATTAGCAGGCTGTTTTCTTTTTTTAACCTTCTGGAGACTTTGCTGAAATTAGGAAGTTGGGTGATTCAGCCATGCATTGGTATTTATGTAGATTTCATTACCTTTTCAAATCATTACACCAAAGTGTTACATATTTGTATTTTCTGTACAAACTCAGCTACAACAATATGTAAGCAATAAGTGTGTCAGGATCAACTTCAGCTTCTAAATTGCTTCAAAAGTACATAAAAGTGTAAACAGTGCCTCTTAATATTTTCATTAATTTTGTGAAAACACATACTAGACCATTGTGGCGAAGGTTTTTGATTACTGAAGTGTGTTCTTGTGTACATAAACCTACCAATTATGTCAGATTATCCACTAAGAAAGGTAGAAAAACTGCTAAAAATATTTTATTGACATTAATGTTTTTAAAGAAAAGCGAACAATGGGTGGGGATTTGCTGTCTACCTGGTGAAAGTGTATTATGGATGGTCTTATCACAACTAAGATCAGGTAATAAACCCACCCAGGCTAATCAAGAAAACAAAGCAGAGAGACAAATGGGTGTTTTCAGAGCAAGGAACATGCAAGTTTGTAAGAGGAAAATAGCACTGTGAGAGGACTTTTCCAAATTTAAACTCTGTATAGGAGAGACATTTGTGCAAAACGTAAATATATAAAATAACTAAAAAAATTGTAGCGTTTCACAGTATGGTATAAGCTCAAAATCTAACTATTACTGGTCTAATGATCAGTTTATTTGCCATTTAGGGGAACAGAGCCATTTATTTTCTTTTGAACTCAATGTAGAAAAAGGATATGCATGAATAAATCCATCCATCCATCCATCCTCTTTCGCTTATCCGAGATCTGGTCACGGGGGCAGCAGCTTGAGCAAAGATGCCCAGACTTCCCTCTAACCGGCCACTTCTTCTAGCTCTTTCGGAATAATCTCGAGGCTTTCCCAGGCCAGTCGGGAGACATAGTCCCTCCAGCGTGTCCTAGGTCTTCCGTGGGGCGTCCTCCCGGTTGGACGTGCCCGGAACATCTCACCAGGGAGGTGTCCAGGAGTCATCCTGATCAGATGCCCAAGACACCTCATCTAACTCCTCTTGATGCGGAGGAGCAGCGGCTCTACTTTGAGCCCCTCCCGGATGACTGAGCTTCTCACCCTGTCTTTAAGGGAAAGCCCAGACACCCTGCAGAGGAAACTCATTTCAGCCACTTGTATTCATGATCTCATTCTTTCAGTCACTACCCATAGCTCATGACCATAGGCGAGGGTAGGAACATAGACCGACTGGTAAATTGAGAGCTTATGGCTCAGCTCCTTTTTCACTATGACAGACCGATGCAGAGTCTTCATCACTGCGGACGCCCAACCGATACGCCTGTCAATCTCACGCTCCATTCTTCCCTCACTCGTGAACAAGACCCCAAGATACCTGATCTCCTCCACTTGGGATAGGATCTCGCTCCCAACCCTGAGAGGGCACTCCACCCTTTTCTGGCTGAGGACCATGTTCTTGGATTTGGAGGTGCTGATTCTCATCCCAGCCGCTTCACACTCAGCTGCAAACTCATCCAGAGAGAGCTGAAGATCAGGACAACATCATCTACAAAAAGCAGTGACCAAATCCAGATAAGTATTGAGTCCACCAAACCGCCGGTGCGAATGAAAAGACAACCGGCAGCATTTGCTCAACCCCTTCAATATTGGTGCCCTGCTGCACCTAGAAATTCTGTCCATAAAAGTTATGAACAGAATTGGTGACAAAGGGCAGCCCTGGCAGAGTCCAACTCTCACTGGAAACAAGTTCAAATTACTGCCGGTAATGCGGACCAAGCTCTCACACCGGTTGTAGAGGGACCGAACAGCTCTTATCAGGGGGTCCTGTACCCCATACAGAATAATAGAAAGTGGCCACGATAACCCCATCTGGCCCAACTACCTCTTCTACTGAAGTCTGTGAGGAGCACCCCCACAGGATTCCCCCGACAGACATGGTCAGAATGGAGAACATGCTGGGTAACGCCTGATAGGCAAGAGTTTGTTTCCAAGTAGACAAAACACACATGTCATTTTTGATTCCTCCCTTTCTTACTCCACCACATAAATCACATTAAGAAACTTTCTACTTTCACCTCCGTAACATATCCGTGTTCGCTCCTTCCTTCCTTTTCTAATGCTGAGAAAGACTGGTTGGGCAAACTTCCATGCACCCTCCAGGACCCTGCATGGGAAAGGCGCTATATAAATAAAATGTATTATTATTATTATTATTAAGTTTAGGTGTAGAGCTGGTCCACTGTTCCGCGACCAGGACGAAAACCACACTGTTCCTCCTGAATCCGACGGACCTTCCTCTCCAGGACCCCTGAATAGACTTTTCCAGGGAGGCTGAGGAGTGTGATCCCTATGTAGTTGGAACACACCCTCCGGTCCCCCTTCTTAAAGAGGGGGACCATCACCCCGGTCTGCCAATCCAGAGGCACTGTCCCTGATGTCCATGCAATGTTGCAGAGACGTGTCACCCAAGACAGTCCTACAACATCTAGAGCTATGGGGAACTCCGGGCATACTTCATCTTCATTTTCATCTCATTTTCAGACCTACTAGGCCATATTGAATATCATGACTGAATTCAGCAACCAAATTATTCCACCTAAGTATATGTTATGATCATACAATTTTGATTCTGGCTTTATATTTTTTGTGGATTTGGAAATAGATACCTTTAACAAATATTATACACATTAATTCATTAGGCTTTTCCCGATTGTTCAAGGTCCATCATTTGTTTGTTACTTTGTATGGAGCCCTGAGGAAACAGTAACTTCAGAGTACCTACATCTTTTTAACTTGTGTGTGTATGTTTGTTTTTTAAATTATTGTTTGATGACTAAAATTTAACTTCAATATAAATTGTTTGGATGTTGACATTTTTGTCTGTGTTTTCACTTTTCTTTATTTTACAGATTGACCATTGACTATTTTGAACATGTATCTTCACCCTACACCTGCAAAAAATCATTAATATAAAGCGTTCTTTTACTAATGTCACGTCCTCTCTTATCCTTTCCAGCATCACTGACTCCTTTGAGCTGAGAACTGGACGAATTCCCAAAAGAGAGTTAAGCATACATGACAAGGCGAAAAGAAGCTGGACTGAATGTACAGTGATGTGACAGAGAACAATAGGCTTTGTTTTACCTGTCTGTTCTTCATGTATATGTAATTATTAAACAAATATTAATTAGTGCCAGATGATCTATGCAAATCATAAAAACTTTTGAAAACATTAAAATTACTTTGTGAGTGTTACTGTGATCTAGACACTGACCTAAAAATAAATATTGCTTCTCTAACCCTAATAGTGGTTAAGAGGTGGAGTGGCTGAGATATAAAACAGATCAACACCTAGAAGTCTTTATGTTATCCAAAGTAACAAAAATCAGAAGGTGTCATGAAATCTCACAGTCGGAAAAAAAATTTACTCCAACACCTAAGGCATCTATAAATACGGTTAAAAACCAGAACTTCAACCTTTGAGGTATTCCTTGATTAAAGTAAAGATCTTACTTAAATGTAATAACCTCCTTTCAGGCTCTCTGACAGAACTGACAAGATAGTTGACTCTTCCTAAAAACAGCTTGATGAATCTCACAGATACTATTGAGCTAACAGAAGTACGGCAGACCTACGACTAAAATAAGTCCCTTGACTTTTATATTGTGGTCCAGCTGGCTGCTCAGAAGAACAGAAATGAGAAACACAACTCCCAGGTTTATAATCAAGTTATGCTAAAAAAAAGTTAACAAACATGATTTGTTTTTCTTTTAATAATTTTACTTATTAGAATATAACTAATAATCCTGTAGTCTTTACCAGGTCCTAAAATGAATTAAATTTAACCTCTGATGACAAACAACACTTGGGTGTTTTTCTTTGTCTGCTATAGCATTTGCATCTTACAAAAGGTCAGGGACGTGTAGTCTGAATGGACTCTGTAGTTGTGGGAGCAGCTTCAAGCATCGTGATGAAAATTTTATTTGGTGGTGGACACCAATGATGAGGAAACACTCAAGTTAAAGAAAGAGCTTGACAATAGCTGTAGCACTGACCATATTGAAAACTTGTGTGAGCCAAGTTTGGTAAGGCCATGGAGAAAAAGTTTTAGATGACTTTGTAGAGGTCCTTGAAACCCATTCAACTGGTCAGAAAAGATATGCGGTGTAGGATAAAGTGGGCACTGCCCATTCTGCTTGGTTTAACAGATTTAATAGGGGTGCATACAACAAGCTTCACATTCTCCAAACTACATTTCACATTAAACAACTAAAATGCAGCTCTTTCCATATCAGTATCAGCCTGTACTTCATCTGACAATAAATCAAAGAGGAACTGGCATATCTAACGTGAAACTCTTTGAGACATGGAGGCAGCAGTTAGGCTAAGTTTAAAAAAAGAGCTACAACTCAAGGATGGGTTAACAGTAAAGTTTCAAACTAACATGCCAACAAACAGACACTACATCTGCAACTGGAAGGGACATTAATCCAATCACCAAAGTTTACACCTTCCTTCCAAGACTAGCTGCACTCATCTCTAATAGGCACTTACACTCTTTGAATAGCTGATGAGCTGCTCTCTCTTTTATGGGGGTGCTGTAAACTGACAATCTCTTCTTTTTGTGAACCTGAAAGCCGAATTCCATTTTGTGAAGCCAACGGTCACTACTTCAAGAAGGGAACTTCAACATCTAAACTAATCTAAACCCAGAAAGAGTGATGCTTTTCTCTATGACATTGCAGTGGACACAGAAAATAGCCAAACTGAGAAAAGTACGGCACACCAAGAACAAAGGAAGACATCACAAAGAAAAAGAGTGAACTCCAACGCAAGAAGAATCCTCCACTTGAACCCAGAGCAACAACAGTAATAACTCCACACAACTTCAGACATCATCCTTAAAGACTTGTAGGCCTATCATTAAGCAGTTTATCTGTGCCAAGATAAAGTAAAACTCTAAATAGCAGTAAAAAGATTGCCTCTTCTGTATTAGTAGAACATTAGAACAATTTAGACAAGAACATGCCATTGAGCTCAACAAAGTTAGCCAGTCCTATCCACTTGATTTTGAAAGTCCTACTATTGACCACACTACGTGGAATCTTATTCTAAATGTTGGTGGTTCTCTGTGTGAATGAAACTGCATATTTTGTGTGAAATTTACCCTTAATAAGTTTCCAACTGTGAGTGCATGCTCTTGATTAACTCATTTTGGAGTAACAATCTCGATCCACTAGACTAATTTCCTTCATAATTTTAATCACTTCAATCATGTATTCTGTTACTCTTCTTTAATTTAAACTGAAAGACTCAGCTCTTTTAATGTAATTCATCCTCTTAGCCCTGGAATCAGCTTAGTCGCTCTTCTCTGGACCTTTTCTAGCACTGCTATGTCCTTTTTGTAGCCTGGACACCAAAACTGCACACAGTACTCCAGATGAAGCCTCACTAGTGTGTTATAAAGCTTTAAACCTTATGTGTCTGTCTGTCTGTTTCGTCTGTCTTCTACCTACACCCGCATGGAGTCTGCATGCTGTGGGACTTCCCATTATTTATTAACTTCGCACTTCACCACGGACCTTTTATCACACCTCATCATTTACTTTGAAGAGACAAGAGTGGAATCGATCCAGGCATAATAAACCTTGCAAATGTGGTCTTAGAATATTAAATAAAAAGAAAAGAAATTAGAAATTAATATACAAATAAATTAGTATAAATACAACAACAAAAAAAATCACATGTAACGATTCCAAGCTAGTCTGATAATGCCTTTATGTAAATACAGGCAGTATAATTTGTTTTCACAGCTGCTATGCCCTGAACAACACAGAACAACATGTTTTTCAAAATGGTAGCAAATCAAATTAAAAAAAAAAAATGAAGTTTAACATAATGGTGTTTTAGGAGTCCCCTTGTATGTCTGAGTCTTTATAGTGTCTGAGGCATTTAGAAGCAGTAATGATCATGATAAATTTTAAACGAAATATGTCACAATGATATACAGTATAACTAATTTATAACACAATGGAAAAGGCTTGGATGGAATACACAGCAAACTGTTAATATGCCAAACACATTCACACATCACTGTTCATTTACATTCTCAGAAGCTGAGGGAAATATTTACATATATTTAAATAAACGATAAGCAGTTCAATGTCACCTATCTAAGCTGTGTCTTTTCTTTACCACATCATTGACTGTTTGAGAGTGTAACTGACATATAAAGTATACAAAGTACATGAATAGTAAAGACTGTCATGATAATAATCAAACCAGGGAACAGTTTCTTATAAAATATACAGTAATTCTGATGAGCTTAATATAAATGTCATAGAAAACAACCTAAACTAAACTCAGCTGAAATTTGAATACTAATACTAGAAAAATAATAATTCTTGTAATACAATATATGCAATACTGCATAAAATTATAAATTGTGCCTTAGTGAAGCCTTACAGTACCCCATGGACAAACGGAGAGAGCTAGACTTTTCTAGAATTTTGAATATGAAACGATAATAAGGATGGCACAAAAGGCCAGCATCAGGAGATCCCAGACATCGCCTATGTTTATATTGCACAAGAAGCATTAACAGTCATTTTGAAAAATATTTAAAGTTAACAGCAAGGTTTTAAGTACGATGAGGAGCGGACAATTATGATGATACCTGCAGCACTGAATCTTCTAAGATCTGTAATCTTATGTAAATATTATACTGAATTACTTTATCAAACTTACATTAATTACTTTAAAATACTCAGATGGGACTGGGTGTTAGAGAATTATTTTCTCCAGC
The DNA here is from genome assembly GCF_016835505.1 of Polypterus senegalus. Taxonomy (NCBI): domain Eukaryota; kingdom Metazoa; phylum Chordata; class Cladistia; order Polypteriformes; family Polypteridae; genus Polypterus; species Polypterus senegalus. Next base: position 217,008,519 of record NC_053157.1, read on the forward strand.
ATCCTCTCCTCTCTGGCTGCCTGATCATAGCAAATGTTACCAGATCCAAAATGAACTTTTACTAATTTAACTGCAAAAATCTAAGAAATGATATGATTTCAATTGTACCTTTTTAACTATTTGTAAATCACATTGAGCTACACCTTTCTTTAAAAATGTGCTAGAAAAATACATGTTGTTTGAAGAATACTCTCTGCTAATGGGAAAAAGGAAACAAAACCAAGCTAACTATTAAGCTGAATACGAGTGACAGAAAAAGAGAAGTCACAATCAACAGAGTAGTGGTGCTTGATTGCTTTTCTCCTCTGAAGCAGCACAGGTCATTTGCATAGACACGCCTCTTTGTGTCTTAATCACCACCTGACTGCTTTATCAGGGTTTAAAACTTTCTGACTGAGACACACAGACAAGGATCTAAAGTAACAATGGAACCTCTTTTGATGCTCCTCTGCACCATTGTCTTCTTCACTCATGGTATGAGGTTTTTTTTTTTTATGACATATTTATATATTTATTTCTTTACACAATATTCCAATATTCCTTACCATTTCTAAAAGTAAATACATATTCTAATGCATTTTACAGCATTATTTATTGATTATAAGAAATATGGTTTAAAGACTTGAAATGTAATCACTGTACAACGTTCTTTTATTTCACAGAATGCAGTGGGGAGATTTCTGTCACCCAGACACCAGCAGCAAAATCAGTCAGTCCAGGAGAAGATGTTACTATAAATTGTAGAACAAGTAAATCAGTATATAGTTACAGTACAGATTGGTTGTACTGGTTCTACCAGAGACACAATGAGACTCCTAAACTCCTTATTTACCAGGCAAGCACTCTTCAATCTGGGATCCCAAATCGTTTCAGTGGTAGTGGATCAAAGACTGACTTCACTCTGACCATTCGTGGAGTTCAACCTGAAGACGCAGGACATTATTACTGTCTGCAGAGAGAGGAGCTCCCTCACACAGTGATAGAGAGCTGTACAAAAACCTGCCCTGCTCAGTGGCACAGCTGCAAACTGTCTTACTGCAGATTCAAAGAAACAAGTTACTGAGCTGATATACAAAACAAATTAACAGTATTCAAGAATGTAGCAATACTATAACAACAGCTTGATGTTTACAACAAAGAGTCCCACTGCAAAATGTACACAATGGGAGGCAATATTACTGCTTCTGATCTTAATTAATTCAGTCTAAGGTAACTAAGAATGGGCTGTTATCATACCTAGGCTTGTGAACCTTGTGTGCCGGTAGGCTCGTGTGCTTTAATGATCTTCATGGGTATGATGCCTCTGTCCCAGGAGGATTATCCATGGCAAAATCGTTTTAACTTGAGACAAAAAAAAAATCATCAATGACCCTCATGACTGTTCCGGTTAAATTTAAAAGAACCTCAGCCAAAATGATGATGACGGCAAGGCCTGAAGTGGTGTTCACTGTTGAGCAGGTGGTAGATGAGTGACCCATATTGTATGGTCCATCTAAGCCTAAAACACCTGCATGAGCCCAACATATCAGCTCATCACCAATAAGGTAAAGGGAGAGGGTTGGGTAGAATAACATTTATTACGTATCTGGGAATATTATAACTTTGGCAATGAAAATTGAGTCATGGTACATGTAATATAACATTCACTCTAAACCTTAAAATGTTTGATAAAGCATTGACTTTCTCTCTCCTAATCCAGAGCTGCCTCAAGATGCAGACACTGGGTGTTGTTAGGACACTGATAAGCTGCATACTTTAAAACTGATATGAGGATCATATCAAACCAAGGCTTAATTAGTAAGGGGAACACTTTTGTTGTTGTTTGCATGTATGTACCAAACAACTACTCAGAGAAGTCAGTCTTTTTTGTGACATTGGATTCCGTGTCTTCTAACTACTGAGAGACTTCATCATTTATATTAAAAGTCATGGAAATACCTGGCAAACTGTCCAGAATGAATACCATATTCAAACATAAGAGTTTTCATGTTTATATGGTAACAGAAGGTGTGGATATTTTCAAGAGATGGGAGAGGACACTTCAAAGAACTTATAAACCTCGTCAATAGGCTATCCACAATGGATGGCAGTCCCAGAAGCATTGGTTGGGGTCTGGCCCATCTGTGTGGTAGAAGGTGCTGAGTTGATTAAAAATCTCTGTGGTGGCAAAGTAGTGAAAAATAATGAGACCAGAAATTCTGCAAATACTGAATATAGTGGGGCTATTGTGGATAACACACATGTGTAATATTTCACAGAAGGTGAGAACGGTGCCTTAAGGGTATTAGACTGGGGTGGTTTGGGCCATCTCTAGGGGTGTGTGGGGCACTTGGCGAGACCAGCATAAAACCTGGGAGAGGGCACCTGTGACAATAGCAAGTAGATGTTGTTGTGGGCAAAATAACTGGCAATGCTCACATTGGAATGGGCAGACAGCAGTCTGTGGCGGTGTGGAGGAGAGCTTCATTTGGAGTTAGACAGGTGAGACTGACGTGAAACTTGAATGGGTGGAGTACACAGTGCTCTGAATAAAATGACAGATGAGAAAGGTGTAAGAGCAGGTGACTGGTGGGAAAGGGAGTGAAGGTTGTAAGTTGTGGGAAAAATAATAGTTTTGTGTATGCTTTAAAATATTTAATTTAGAATTTTATGTGCATGTGTGTGTGAAAATGGATTGCATATTGTGAAGTTAGAAAGTGGTGGCTTCCATTTTTTGATAAAAGTGTATGCTTTAATTAAAGAGATATCACACTTCTCAGACTAACAGGAAAAGGTTATGCCAAAATATTGGAATGGAGACTTCTTTTAATAGATAAGCCTGAGAATGCCAAGAAGAGCAATGAATATTCAGCTCTTGCTGTATAAAATGCAATTGTTGGTGTTTTCCAGACTAAAAACTTCACATTCATTGTGATGTACAAATCTGTACATTTTGCTCTGTATTTTCATTATATTTTTCTCAAGACAAAACAACAGATGAACTTGAATATAGGTCACTTGCATGGACAGTTAATTTCAAAGGCAATCTGTTTTCTTGAATTGTACCAACTTTAGTATCATCTGTTTGAATTGAGCTGGAATTCAGGAGACCCTCAAGATGTATTAATGATTTTATCACCTGTAAAGGGAAAGGGCACCGGGATTAAATTGACTTACAGCTTGGAGAAGAAAGGCTCTTAAATCATTAAACACTTTATTGCTTGGGAAAATGGATGTATTCAAATAGATTAAAGAGTTTGAGCAAATTCATCTATTATATTGACAGCCAGCCAATCAGAATATCTAACAATCGCGTGTTGTGAAAGCCTTATATAGAATTTTCTAATAAACATCTAAACTGCTTTTAACTTTCTATACTTTGTTTTCATGTCTAGAGTGATTGAGTTAATAAAGTAGATATTTTTAAGAGCACTTGGAGCAGTTGGACGTTTGCCATATGCTCCGTGCTGCAAGGTTTATTAAGGACTGAGGATGTGAGCTCCACCCAGTAGTAGGGAACAGTACGTAAAATAAGGCATTCTTGGTTGATAAATGGCCCATAGCCAAGGATGTTGAGCCTTTGTATGTTTGAATATATTTCTAGAGACTAAAGTAATTAGGTCTGAGATATATTCAAAACATCGTATGTTGTTTGTGCCGATAATAAGTAAGTCTCTGGAGTACTAGAGAAAGCGGACTGTGCATGTGTTATTTATATGGTACTTGGGTGGGTTAAAGTGCAAGGGAATAACTTGCATGTGTATACGTCTTTCATACGGTACTTTTAAAGTTAGGGTGTATATTTATGTATGTGAGTGTTATTTTTAAGGTGTGATGGTAGACCAACCCAATAACGGACCTGATTAGTACACTTATCCCTGAAGAAAATAGGTAAAGGGTAAGTAGAGGGAAATATCACGATAATACAAGATTCTCCATAGGTTTTCCTTCTATATGGCAGAGACATGAAGATTAGGTTGACTGGTTAGTCAAATTTGGCCTCTCTGTTGTGTGCCTCCCATTTAGAGACCTTTACATGGCTTGTCTCTGCCTTTCCACATCTTATTAAACAACTTCAAATAATGAATGAATGGTTGAAAAACTAATCAGAAAAGAGTCTTGTTGAGGAAAGCAATGACATTATATGGCAGAACTGTACTATTAGGGAATTCTGGGAGCATGCTGGCATGTAATGGTGCCTGTTTCTAAAGCTTCTTTTTGTGATCCCCTTTTTTTGGAAGTAATACAGTTTCTACCCATTGACTGTGAATTGGTTTGCACCCTAGTAGGAGGACTGGCACTCTTGTTGCCGCTGTTCTACCTGATCTTTCTCATTGGTGTTACTAGAGCTGATCTCTGCCTGCATAATGAGATTTTGGAGAAAGTCACCTCCTCTCCTTGCACTGGTTACCTATTAAAGAGATGATCCATTTTAATAACCTACTTTTAGTTTACAAATGTATTGCTGGTATCTTCAAGACTTAATTACCATTTTTTCATTTGTTAGTTCTTTGTGCTCAGGGTCCTCTAACCTCCTGGTTGTTCCACAGACACAATGGGTCACTGAGCCTTTTGTTCTATTGGGCCTCGCCTGTGGAACAAGATCCTGCAGTCTGTCCAAAGCTCTGTGACAGTGACTATTTTGAAAAACAATTTAAAGATATATTTGTTTCAATGTGCTTTTGATAATCTATACTAAGTAATCTATACTAAGTAATAAGTTTTTTATATAGAATTTTAAATAATATGACTTGTATAATTTATTTACCTTGACTTGTAAAGCATCTAGGGATGACTATGTTATTTTAGTCCACTATATGCATAAAATCTATTATTTCAATACAGGACCAAAGGCAGATAGCAGCCTTATGGTTAAGGTTGGACTCCTCCTCTGTAAAAGGTGGGAGTCCAGCACCAGGTACATTAAAGCTCTTAAACATGCATACATAACAGACTGTGACCACCAGGGATGCCACAAATTCTCCCAAACCCCAGACGAAACAACACCAAATCAGTCCTGGCTACAAATACACATTTTTTTTATTTCCAAAATCAAAGTCTACACCATACTCTTCAATTCACAATAGCTCCTTCTACTCCTCCAGGTGAGCTTCGCCTTCTGCCTTTTGACACTGTTTCAACTGGAAGAGGCTGAATGGCTTCCTTTTATTTTGGAATCATAATTAGTAAAATGGATGACACAGTGAAATGTGTTACTGTCTCACTAATTTAAGATACGAATCTTGCAAATGATAGATGTTTGTGTGGAGTTTTAATATTTTCTCTATGTCTGTGATGGTTTACCTCTTGGTACTCTGCTTTTTCTCTCATATCTTAAAGACTTGCAATTAATTGTTAATTCCAAGTTGGCCTTTTGTAAGTGTGTGAGTGGGCCCTATAATGTTCAGGTATTCTTTCCAGGACTTCTTGCTACCATTATCCTGATTCTGCCAGGATAATCTCCAGTCCCATTGCTTCTGAACTGAATTGACTAAATGTTATGTTATTGGTAACATTTAAGATAAACAGTGTTTAAAGTTTGCTTTAAAATGAACAAATGAAAAGCCTTTTCCCATATATACCTGAATGCTTTTGACATGTATGAGTAAATATGAGTAAAGCAAAGTAAGTGTGAAAAGAGAAAAACATTGCCTATTCTACAAAGATATTCTAAAAAGGCCTGGACATGTGTTGTACCCCTAGAAAAGATCCTAAATAAGTGGATTAGAGTGACTTTTTAAATTAGCTGTTTTCTTTCATTAGTATCACACATGTCTCCAATTGTGCAATCATTCATTCGTCCAATTTAGAGGTAGAAAAGTAGTCCCTCTGTTGTTTAGTATCATTGTGTGTCCACACTGAACATGGGCCAGAGAAAACAAAGGAGAGGGTTGACTGAAGAGATCAGAAAGAAAAGTATAGACAAGCAAGTTAAAGGCAAACGACAAGAAGACCATCTCCAAGCCGCTTGATGTTCTTTTAACAACAGTGGAAAATATTATTAAGAAGTTCAAAGTCCATGAAACTGGAACCAAACTTGCAAGACAAAAATCGACCCCAGAATGGGCAGAAGGATAGTGAGAATGGTAGGCAAAAAGCAAAATACATCTTCTAAAGAGATACAAGCTGTATTTCAAGGTTTAAAGTCCATCAGTATCTGATTGCACCATACATTGAGTGACAGTGGGCTCAATGGAAGAAGACCTAGAGGGACACCACTGTCGAAAAGAAAAACAAAAAACACAGGCTGGAATTTGCTGAAGTGCATATTGACAAGTCACAATGCTCTGGGAAAATGGCCTTTAGACAGAAGAGACAAAACTGGAGATTTTTGGCAAGTCACATCAGCTTGAAAAAATGAAGCTTTCAAAGAAAGGAACACCAGACTTACTGTGAAACATGGAGGATGCTTGGTTATGTTTTGGCACTGCCTTACCGTGTCTAGCACAGGTGCCTTTAGTCTGTGCAGGAAACAATGAAATCTCAAAACTATCAAAATATTTTGGAGCGAAACGTACTGACCAGAATCAGAAAGCTCTATGTCAACCGCAGGTCATGGATCCTCCAAAAGGATAATGAGCCAAAACACCCAACTAAAGCACCCAAGAATGGCTAAGAACAAAACATTGGACTATTCTGAAGTGGCCTTCTATTATCCCTGATTTTAATTCTATTAAACATCTATGGAAAGAACTGAAACATGAAGCCTAGAGAAGGTCCCCTTCAAACCTGACACAGCTTTAGTAGTTTGTCTGAGGTTTGTCAGGATGAGTGGGCCAAATAACCCGTTGACAGATGGAGAAGTTTCATTGAGAGCTCCAGGAATCGCTTGTCTGCAGTGACTGCAAACTCTAAAGGTTTTGCAACAACATGTTAGGTTAAGGGTCCCAATCATTTTCGTCAATGCCATTTTCATTTGTGTTATGATTTGAACAATCAAAACTCTAAAGCAAAGCCTGATTTGTGTTAATCACAGAGTAAACAATGACCTTCTCCTAAATGCACTACCATAGTTAAGGAGACTCCATTTCCACTCAGCATTGTCACAATTAATAATAATAATAACCCAACCAGGGGTTTGTGATGGGTTGCGTCACAAGATACAAATGCAGAGCGGGTAAGTAACATATGCCTTGGACCAGGGGAGTGTGAAAGTTTATCAATATGAGTAGAGGTTTAAGAGACTTGGAGGTTCCAGGAGAAGTCTACAGAAATGCTTACCAGAGGGTGAGAGAGAGAGAAGCTTGTCCAGCTGTGTGTGCAGGCAAGGGAATATGTGTAAGTGAGTGAGTGAACTCACTTAAGTGCAGAGTTCCAGGAAGAGGGAGTGTGATGCTTGGCCGGTGTTGCATTATGAGCCCTCATTAGAGGGAATGAGAGCAGTGATAGGTGGGATTGGTTGCAAAAATCCTGCAGCTGTGTAAAGGAGGGTACAAGAATCTAGATGGCTGTCTTTCTGCGTTTGCTTGATGGATAGCATAGTACATCTGAGTGAAGTAATATACAGTAGTTGAAGATAGGCCTTGGATTATAGGAGAGGGGCTGATCTGGTGAGCTGTGATCTCAATTTCTTTTTGAAACTATTTTTTACTTTTCCTTGATTTGTGTTTTATGTAAGGAAGAAGGAAGGATTTTCTTTCTTTGTAAATATTGTCCTTTTTTTACTTATTTTCATGTTGCTTATTATTCATCTTGGGTTTTTTTGTTTGTGCATTGTAAATAAAGGCTTTGTATTTTTTCACTTTTATATTTTTGGTCTGTGTGTTGTTTTTCTCCACCACTGACACTTGCCTCACAAACTACTAGATGCCCAAGGTAAGCCATGATGGGGCTGAGGGCTTAACCAGGACCCTCAGTTCCTGCCGTTACCAGTCAACTTGATCCTACTACATCATACGGAAGTTGGGGATTGGTACTTCTGAATTTCTGTCCCAAGAGACTGCCATCTCAGCAGCCTCAACTGAAAATGATCTGCTTTCACATTTTTATTAATGTTTAAATCTATATGCCTGTACTTTGTCAGATGATGACAATGTCAGAGGGGGTCACAATGACCTGATATTAACTTAGACAGACCCAGCATCAGTATCCCATTGTTGGACTGATTTTTTGTGTAAAGAACAGCATGTGAATGTGCCCTTCTCGTTAGTCATTAGCAAAACAGGGATAGATATTATTAGTGAGGCAAACTAATGTTAATATTAGAGAAGTCTGCTCCATCACAATTTGCAAGCCATAAATGTCAATGATATAGTCACACATGCTGACTCACGCTGGGAAATATTTTACTCATTCATTATTTTCAGCCTCCAGTTATTCCACATTGTCACACTGAGCAGAAAGAAGGAGCCAATTTTGAATGGGGTGCCCGTCTCAAAACCACAGCAGATCAGTTTGGAGTCTCCAATAAAGGAAACTTACCCATCTTTGGAGTGAAAGTATGTGGAAATAAAACAGCATGGACACATTAACCATGACATAATAGTAAGAGTGTATACTATTTGTCCACCTTTGCTTTCACTAAACTTCAAGTTTTGTTATTTTTTAAATCACAACTTTTATATGGAAAATTGTGTACACACACTTTGAGCCTCTTTTTGGGTATACATCTGACCCTTAGATTGGAGCCAACTCAGCCCTCCTGTACTGTGGCGCACATACCTGTACCTACTATAATAATAAGAAGATTATTTTCTTGTTTACTTTTTCCTTAAAATTGCATTAGAATGTCCTATTTCCAAATCTTTGGAAATGGTAAAAGAAAAATAAAAAATACTATGGTGCATTTGAAAAAAGTTTTCAGTTAAAGAGAAATACATCTAGCATTTGTATGTGTTTTAAAATTCCCTTTTATGTACATATTATCCTCACATTGACACTGATATAATTTCATATATGCCAACCTGACCACTAGGTGGCATCAAATAATACAGAATGGCTGCAGTGTTTATCGTCAAAAACAGATGTCCGTAGTCACTGCACTTCTTCAGGCTACCTTGCACTTTTCTTAGAAACCCTACTCTGGACATTATTTGCTTTGGGCCACTAGAAGGCAGCATTGGAAACCATTTAAGTACAATCTGGGACTAGATGGCAGACCAGTAGAAGGAATCATCAAACTGAGAATTATTTGGCAGAGCACAGAAGCTGTAATACTAGAGGAATGGTGGCTAGAAGTAGCAAACAGAATGAAAGCAAAGTCAAAAGTGCAATGAAATTGAAAACATTGGCAGAGTCTAAGGAAGGAAAAGTAGATCAGCAGTTAGAACACACATTTAAAAAAGTAAGATTCTATAGGCCGCTAGCTGGAAATTAATTGATGATTATGGAGATGTATGCTTTCTCATAATGTTTCCTGCCATGTACAGAAAGGAAAGCAACAACTATAATTAAGACAAAAATCCCAATCCATCTATTTTCTAATCTGCTTATCAAGATCATGGTTTCAACCTTGAAAGAATCGGTATGTCAATTAATACAGAACTGGTCCAGGGTAGAACAATAGCTTTACCAATGTACTTCATTATAGTGTCACTATATATTTTGAACCAGCACTGTAAGAGTGGTACAGGATATGTACGAGGGAAGTGTGACAGTGGTGAGGTCTGCGGTAGGAGTGACAGACACGTTCAAGGTGTAGGTGAGATTACATCAGGGATCAACTCTGAGCCCTTTCTTATTTGCAATGGTGATGGACAGGTTGACAGACGAGATTAGACAGGAGTCCCCGTGGACTATGATGTTTGCTGATGACATTGTGATCTGTAGCGATAGTAGAAAGCAGGTTGAGGAGACCCTGGAGAGGTGGAGATATGCTCTAGAGAGGAGAGGAATGAAGGTCAGTAGGAACAAGACAGAATACCTGTGTGTAAATGAGAGGGAGGTCAGAGGAATGGTGAGGATGCAAGGAATAGAGTTGGCGAAGGTGAATGAGTTTAAATACTTGGGATCGACAGTACAGAGTAACAGGGATTGTGGAAGAGAGGTGAAAAGAGAGTGCAGGCATGGTGGAATAGGTGGGGAAGAGTAACAGGAGTGATTTGTGACAGACGGATATCAGCAAGAGTGAAAAGGAAGGTCTACAGGACGGTAGTGAGACCAGCTATGTTATATGGGTTGGAGACGGTGGCACTGACCAGAAAGCAGGAGACAGAGCTGGAGGTGGCAGAGTTAAAGATGATAAGATTTGCATTGTGTGTGATGAGGATGGACAGGTTTATAAATGAGTATATTAGAGCAGTGTTTCCCAACCACTGTGCCGCAGCACATAAGTGTGCCGTGAGAAATCATCAGATATGCCGTGGAAGATTATCCAGTTTCACCTGATTATTACTCTAAGGCTGCCTGTCTGTTCTGCCTGTCACTAGAGGGCAGTACAACTTCTTGCTCCAATTAAGTGGGTTGCCAACCACCAGTAAAACAGAAAAAGATGAAGAAGAAATATGAAAGTACATAGTCATGCTGCGAGTGAGACAACGCCGCAGGTAATAGCAATGGATAAATATTTGAAAAGAAAAAGCAGTAAATCTGACCTGGGTCCTGGAGAAAATTCCGACCTAGATGAAGGCCCTAGCATGAGTAGTGGTCAGAAGAAAACAAAAAAGGTGAGCTCAAGACTATACAATGAAAGTTATCTTGCTTTTGGATTCAGTTATACTGGGGAACCAACCGAGCCAATGACGCTATGCCTGGTGTGTGGGGAAAAATTGTCAAATAGTGCCATGGTTCCTAAAACTTAAATGCAATCTCCAGACAAAACACCCATCACTTCAAAACATGAACACGGACTATTTTGATCAACTGTGTGAACAGACTGAGAAACAGGCAGCGTTAATGAGGAAAACCACCAAGACGAGTGAGAAAGCACTTAAAGCTAGTTACCATGTTGCTGAACTCATCGCTAAATCAAAACAGCCACACACCGTAGCAGAGACAAAATTATCTTAAAAGAGATGATCAGCCCTGGCACTGTTAAAGAAATAGCCCAAGTCCCTCTCTCAAATAATACAATTTCCAGACGTATTGAAGACATGTCTGCTGACATTGAAAAGATAGTTTTGGAAACGTTGTGCATTAGTGGCAAATTTGCATTGCAAATCGATGAATCTACGGATATCAGTGGACATGCACAACTTATGGCAAATGTGCGCTTTGTACATGGAGACATCATCAGAAAAAACTTTATGTTTTGCTAGGAATTGCCAGAAAGAACAACAGGAGAGGAAATTTTTCGAGTTGTGTCAGAGTACCTTGAACAAGGAGGACTGAAGTGGCAAAACTGCGTAAGTGTTTGCACTGATGGAGCAGCTGCCATGCTCGGGCACACCAAAGGATTTGTAAACAGAGTGAAAGAGCAACATCCAGATGTCATTGAGACGCATTGTTTTCTGCACCGGGAAGCATTCGTTGCCAAGACATTGCTGGCAGACCTAGCTGCTGTACTAGAAGATGTTGTGCGCATGATAAACTTTGTGAAGACGAGGCCTGTAAAAAGTCGCATTTTCGCATCACTGTGTGAGGAAATGGGATCGCAACATAAAGTGTTATTCCTCCACAAGGAGGTCCAGTGGCTGTCCCGTGGCAAAGTTTCAGCCTGTGTGTATGAGCTGCAGGAGGAACTTAAAGTGTTTTTGACAAATCAGAAGTGTGATGACGCTAAGTTGCTCTCAAGTGACGAGTGGTGTGCAAAACTGGCATATCTGGCAGATATATTTCAACATCTGAATGACCTGAACATACGAATGCAAGGCCGAAATGAAAACCTGCTCACAAGTACAGATAAAATAAAGGGAGACAATAGGTAAATGTCTGCAAAGTCTTGAACAGATGTTGTCATGTTATTTCCCTTTACTTTCCACTGATTGCCTTGACTGGATTAGGAACCCATACAGCTCAACTGCAGTTGGAAAGGACATGCCTTTGCAGGAGCAGGAAGAAATAACTGAACTGAGACAAAATCGTGGTCTAAAACTGAGCTTTGCTGATCTACCTTTGGACAGTTTTTGTCTGACTGTAGCCAAAGAGTTCCCCATTCTGGCAAACAAAGCTATTTCAGTTCTGCTCCCTTTCTCCACAACCTATCTATGCGAGGTGGGCTTTTCAAGCATGACTGCTATAAAGACGAAAAAAAGAGGGAGACTCAGAGCTGTTGAGGAAGATCTTTGTGTGTGTATTTCTTCAATTCCTGCAAGAATATCAGCTTTGTGTTCAACTAAACAGGCCCAGGTTTCACACTGAGTAAGTAAATTGAGTAAATTGAGACTAGATTTTCATTATATTTCAATAAATATACTTTTTGTGATATTTTTGTTTGGTGGTGTGCCTTTTTCTAATGTGAAATATGTGCCGTGGCTCGAAAAGTTTGGGAAACACTGCATTAGAGTGTCAGCTCAAGTTGGACGTTTGGGAGACAAAGTCAGAGAGGCAAGATTGTGTTGGTTTTGACATATGCAGAGGAGAGATGCTGGATATATTGGGAAAAGGATGTTAACGATATAGCTGCCAGGCAAAAGAAAAAGAGGAAGGTCTAAGAGAAGGTTTATGGATGTGATGAAAGAAGACATGCAGGTGATGGGTGTAACAGAGCAAGATGAAGAGGACAGCAACATATGGAAGAAGATGATCCGCTGTGGTAACCCCTAACGGGAGCAGCTGAAAGAAGAAGAAGAAGATTGTGGGCAAAGAAGGCCAAGTCTGGATGGAAGGCAGTGCCAATCCCAGCAGCAATGAATGCAAAATACCATATAATATAGAACTGGTTTAGAACAAGATAAGAACAAGTGAAGTGGCAGTAAACACAAAAAACGTATTTGTGAAAAATCAAATCTTCCAAATCATATAACATGGCATGGCATGGTGATACAGTCACTATCTTATTCAGTTTAATGGATGCAGCATTTGCTGTGAGGATTGTTTTCTTGCCAAGTACAACAAATTTTGTCCCACATCCCCAAAGAGATGCATGTTATTTGAATGGTGACACTAAATAGGTCCCAGGAGAGATTGTGGTCGAGTGACCCACCTGTCTTGTTCACTGTTGCTTCCTGCTTTCCTCCTGAGATGGGATTAAGCTATAAACAATTAGATAACAATAAGATTTAATTTTCAGTGGATTATTTTCACAATTTACCATCAATTCACATTCAATAACCCGTCATGACAAAATGAAAGAACATTGGAAGGTTCAGAGACTGACCTGGAACAGACAGGTGAAAGCACAGACTCCCCAGGACCCTGCTTCGCTGCATCATCTCCTGCGAAAATGGGAGCGAATGTACAAGTGATACAGGTCATGATAGCTCACTGAGTCCAGAAGATCACTTGAAACTGGAAATGGCCTTGCAGTCCACACTTTCATCTACTCTTCGCGAGCTGGAAGCATCAGCTGTAATAGGGCTTGCCACTTCACCTGCGGAGCACAAAAGCTGAAACGATCTGTCCGAACTGAAGGCAATGATCGCAACAATGGCCACGGCCATAAATGAGCTCAAGAAAGACATTCAGAAAAATAAATGGCTTGCTAAAGACAAGCGAAAAGACAAACGAAAAGCTGCGACAGGATAATAAAGACTTGGAAAAACATGTATATAATCATTTTGATGCAGCATTTAAAGGTATGCTGGGAAAAATTGCAAGTACTAGTCTCTGCAGAACAACATGGCTGTTCCCCAAGCAGTATGGGCGGGTTTCATGCATCCAATCAGAGAACGTAATGGGCATTCCCCAAGCTGTATGGGCATTCCCCAAGCTGTATAGGCTGGTTTCAAGCATCCAAAATATTGTTAAACCTTTTTTTGGTGACAAAAAACACAGAAACTGGAACGCAACCTGCAAAATACAACTGTAACGACTTGGTTCCGCCACTAACTTTCAATATTAAAAATGCAATGAGCTGGGATGTGTAATGTGCCTACTTTGCTCTGCATTAAGCGGTACCGTTCCAATTTATAACCACACACATCCACACGCGATCTCCTGCTGAGCACGCTTTTTTTTAATCAACCTACCATTCTTCCGGATGTCAATGTCAGATACGCTGCACATTACATTTATTCTTGTCACTGTGTTATGTGTACATTCTGTCTACCTCCCCATCCCCTTAGCACAGTAACATGACTGTACAATACCAATATTTCTTTTGTCCAATATATATTTATATTCTGCTATAATATTCAAATAAATGTGTATTTAGCTCCTATATAATATTCTGTCTCTGTGCAATGCTCATGCACTTTACCTTTTATATGATTATTCATGTGTAGATATTCCACAAACCTAACAACAGCTTTTAAAACAAATGGCTCCCTCACTCGAGGACATTGCCAACACCCGGTACCATAGCAGAGCAAAGAACATCATCAAGGACACATTTCATCTCGGTCATCAACACTTCGAACCTCTGCACTCAGGAAAACGTAACGTCAAATCAAAAATCAAATCAAATCAAAATACGCACTAACAGACTGCCGAACAGCTTATTTCAAAAAGAATTCCAGTCGTTCAAAATAACTTTGAACGTCTTTAATATCCATACTCATAAATCTTGTTCATAATACATATACTGGCAGCTGTAATTTGGCACTCATTACACCTTACACTTTTAAGCACTTTATATTTTTATCTTTTACATGATTGTCAGTTTTACTAACTTCTACCTGCCTTGGTTGTGGTTTATACGTTGTTTTTCATGCTAAGTCTTGTGCTGTGTGATTTCAATGTTTAATTCAACTGAGATGAGGACTTGCAGTGTCATTGTATACAGTAAAAGTGATGAGAATAAATGTAATGTGCAGCGTATCTGACATTAACATCCGTTAGAATGGTAGGTTGATTAAAAAAAAGCATGCTCAGCAGGAGATCGCGTGTGGATGTGTGTGGTTATAAATTGGAACGGTACCACTTAATGCAGAGCAAAGCAGGCACATTACACCGGGTCATGTACTGCATCTGATCTGCTGCCATTGTTTCTGCACGCTGTGCTGCACGCATCCAGACTAAGATTCTTTTTCCGGTATGATAAGAAGTCCCGTCACACAGCCAATCAGATACTTAACTTGAAATCCGCCCAGTTGTCGTTTTAGCCAATCAGAAACTCCAATGGAACCCGCCTACTCCGCTTGAAATCCACCCAGTGTTTGTTTTAGCCAATCAGAACAACGCTTTGAAACCACCCACTGTAATACACTTCCAGTACTTGAAATCCACCCACTCGGGTCAGTGTTCTGCAGAGACACTCTTCTCAAAAATTGAGGAAAACATTTAGGAAAATGCATCTAAACTGAGAGCACTTGCCGATCAGCTGGAAGACTCAAATTGAAACAGCTGAATATTTGGCATCTACTGCTGATGGAAAAGCAACAGCTGTGAATTCCGAATGCAAAAAACTTGGATGCAGAAGGAATAATATTAAAATCGAAGGTCAACCTGAGAATCATGAAAGTCCAAACCCAGTGAAATTCGTTGCTGAACTATTCTCAAAAATAATTGGAGACACCGAGATAGCAGCAGTTTATCGCATACATGGATCAAATACCTTTAAATCTAGGACCCTTCTTGTGTGCTTCGAGAGATTACAATGTAAGTTTAATGTAATGTCACTTCTCAGACAGAAACAAGAGATTATATTTAAAAATAACCACATTCGTATTTTTCCGGATCTCTCACCCTCAACAGCTGCGAAACGTGCCGCTTTTTACAACATTAAACAGCGGTTACGGAAAGCCGATATCAGATACAGCCTCTTGTATTCTGCCAAACTGAAAGTAGACATTCAAGACAAATATTACATCTTCACCACTATGGAGGAAGCAGAAAAAGAGTTAAGAAAGCTGATCCTGACACTTTTTTGAAATACGATTGTGAGTCGCGTCCTGTCATGTCATGGGAAGAAGATATTACCTACTGTCTGATCCGCTTGCAAAGATACTGGTACCATAATTATATATCCTTTTCTCTTCGCGGCCACTTTCTGTTTATGTTTTAATTACAATTATACACGTATGTATGGAAGAAATTAAAGTAGTTACATTTTTCCTTTTTTTCTCTTTACCATTCTAAAGGAGACTGTTTAGCATCATACCCTTGGTTTATTGTTATTGTTATTATTGCATTAGGGTTTACTGTGCTTATCCAGGGCCACTTTTTAACATCATTCCCTGGGTTTACTATCTTAATATTTCAAGACTGTTGAAGATTAGATAGATAGATAGATAGATAGATAGATAGATAGATAGATAGATAGATAGATAGATAGATAGATAGATAGATAGATAGATAGATAGATAGATAGATAGATAGATACTTTATTATATTTTATGCTTATAATATTTAGACTTTATTGGCAATAGATATCTCTATTTTTAATCCTCAAATGCCGCTGCTGGTGGGCTTGGTTTGTTTGGACGTGCTCTGTCTCTAGGTATGTCAGAGGACTGGGACTGTGAAGTAGGATCCAGCCTCACGTGGGAAGGAAAAATGGGGTGGTGGGGGGATAAGGGGGGGGAGAGAAAGAGAGCAAGCTATATCTAATCTATCCTTTTAACCCCATAGCAATAACTCCTGGAAAAATTGGAAATTAAGGTCAAAGCTGTCTCATTTCCAGTTAAAACTACAAAATGACATCAAAATTCAGAATCAATGTTCCATGATGGGACAGTTAACTTTGTGAGCTGGAATGTTAAAGGCCTGAATCACGAATTAAAGAGAAAGAAAGTATTCTCTCATTTAACAGGTCTAAACGGTAAAATAGTATTTTTACAGGAGACCCACTTATTAAGCAAGAATCAGTTCCTGCTGCAAAAGGGCTGGACTGGCCAAATGTTAAATTCCAGCTTTACAAAGAAAACTAGAGGTGTGGGAAATTCTTATACATAGAACAGTCTCATTTGTAGCATCAGATTTAGTATCTGATACTGAAGGGAGATATGTGATTGTCATGGGCAATTTATTTAACTGTAAAGTGATTTTGATAAATGTTTATGCACCAAATGTAGATGATAGGGAATTCATGCAAAATGTACTTACATCCATTCCCAATGTAAACACTAATAAAATTATAATGGCTGGGGACTTTAATTTTGTTTTAAATCCAGTCTTAGATAGGTCTTCTGTCACAGTGGTGATTACATCTGTTGTGGGGTACAAAATTTGTACATTTTGGTTTAATTTTCCATTATATTTTGTTTGTGGACAAGACAACAGATGAACTACATTTAGGACAAATCAAAGCAGGTTTTCTTCCATTAAAACCTCACTTTTAAAACAGCTGTTCCAAAATAGAAAGAAAGATATGCTGGTGACTCAATTACAGCCTGGGAAAGGAAGATTGAACCATGCCTCAGGCTATTGATTACTTTATGGATGGACATCTGGGACAACAATTTGGTTTACAACCTGGGAAAGGAGGACATAAGGCAATATCAAAAAACTTTATTATCTGGGAAAAGATAGATTAAAGAGTTTGAGCAAAATTCATCCATCATATTGACAGCCAACCAAACAGGTGCATGGAACATTCATGTGTTTTGAAACCACAGCATGAAACTTTATAATAAATATGCCTCATTTTAAAGCAAAGAAGAAGAAGATAAATAGCGACGATAGAAGAGCATCGTCAGAGAAGACAACAAAGACACGTATGACCAGTTTTCATCCGATCGTCACTTAACAGCACTTTCATGAACGTCGATTGCTAAATCAAATGCCGCCCTGGGACATTCATCTTTGTCATTTGTAACTTTATTTCTTAAGCTTTTTCTAAAGACTATATAGACTTTCCTATCAGTACCTATTTTCTATTATTCTTTGTTCCAGTGGTATTATTATTATTCTTGTAATAAATACCATGCTACTTTCAACTTTCTATGCTTTGTCTTAATGTCTATAGAGTGATTGAAATAATAAGTTTGATTTCTTTGAGCACCTAGTGCAACCAGAGATTTGCCATTACCTCTGTGCTGCGAGGTTTATTTTGGTTGAGAGTGAGAGCTCCACTCAATAGTAGGGAACAGTACATGAAGAAGGTATTCTTGGCTGATAAATAGCCTATAGTCAAGAGTGCTGAGTCTTTGTATGTTTAAATGTATTCTTGTAGACCAAAAGTAATATTTAGGTCTGAGATATCATTTAAAACATTGTATGTTTTTCGTGCCGATAATAAGTAAGTCTACTGAAGTGCTGCGTGACAGGCTGTGTTATTCCTAAATCACTTGTGTGGTTTAAAGTGCTAAAGGTTAATCAGTGTGTGTGTGTGTGTCATTCAAGGGTCTGTGTGTATACATATAGCTATGTATGTGTGTGTTCTTCATAAAGTGCAACAGTAGACCAACCCGATAATGAACTTGATGAGAACACTTACCCTTGAAAGAAAACAGATAAAGGGTAAGTAAATTGAAATACTATGATAATACAACATTGAACACTGCAAAGACAATTACACAGTTTGTAACTGACCACAACTTATCAGACCCCTGGAGGTTTCTAAACCCAAACTCAAGAACATATTCCTTCTACTAAACAGTGCATCACTGCTACTCAAGAATTGATTATTTCTTTATAGATAATAACTTCTTGCCTACGGTTAAATCTTGCAAGTACTACGCTATTGTTATTTCCGACCATGCCTCTCTGATCTTGGATCTAAAATCATTTTGCCCCACATACTCATCTCACAGATGGCATCATAACCCACTTCTATTAGCAGATGAGAACTGTACAGAATTTATATCAAAACAAATCAATTTCTTTCTAGAGACAAATACATCCTCAGAGGTCTCTGCAGGAATACTCTGGGAAACCCTGAAGGCCTTCTTAAGAGGACAGATTATTTCATATCTTTCCCACAGAAATAAATTAGAAACCAAGAAGGTATCAGAGCTAACCAACAAAATTACTAGAATAGATCAAGAACATGCCAGGTGTCCAAGTAGGAAAAGGCAGGCTCTACATTCAGAGCTCAACCTCTTGACAACTAAAGAAACTGAACAACTCATTTTTAAACCAAGACATCATTACTATGAACATGGAGAGAAAGCTAATAAGCTCTTAGATCAACAAATCCACAAGCAAGAAGTTTTCAATGCAATCTCAGCAATCACCAACAAGAACGGAGACAAAATCATTGACCATAAAAATATAATGCACACATTTAGAGACTACTATAAATCCTTATATTCTACGGAGTTTAAAGAAGACAACACAGAACCTAATGTATTTCTGGATGCATTACAGATACCACAAATAGATACTCTTAGTGCAGAGTAACTGGATAAACCTTTGGCTATCATAATTACTAGATGCTATGAAGTCACTTCAGAGTGGGAAAGCAGCAGGCCCTGATGGCTACCCTGTCGAATTTTATAAGAAATTCTCCACTCAGCTAGCTCCCCTCTTACTAGCAACATTTACAGAAGCTAGAGACAATCAAATTCTACCTCAAACTTTTCGCCAAGCATTAATCACAAAATAAGGACTTATTACAATGTGCATCATACAGACCAATTTCACTTCTGAATAATGATGTTAAGATACTCTCCAAAGTCCTAGCTAGAAGGATGGAGAAAGTGCTGCCTTTGGTAATATCACAAGATCAAACTGGATTTATTAAAGGCAGACACTTAGCTTCCAATCTTCGATGCCTGTTTAATGTAATATATTCACCCACAAAGTCAAACACCCCAGAGATATTATTATTGTTGGATGCAGAAAAGCATTTGATATGATTGAATGGAACTACCTTTTCACTACATTAGAGAAATTTGGGTTTGGCCCGAACATTTGTGCATGGATCAAACTACTGTATACCAATCCAGAAGCTTCAGTTTGTATTAACAACATTAATTCAGACTACTTTAAACTAGAATATGGTACCAGACAAGGATGCCCCTTGTCACCACTACTTTTGCAATCGCCATTGAACCACTGGCAGTTCACTGTCAAAATGCTTATCAGATAAAGGGATTATCAGAGAAGGACTTGAACAGAAAATTTCTCTATATGCAGATGATATGGTACTGTATATATCAGACCCACAAAATACTGTGCCTGCAGTCCTAACAGCACTTACAGAATTTCAAAAGATTTCTGGTCTCAGAATTAATTTGAATAAAAGTGTGCTCTTTCCAGTGAATTCTCAAGCATACAATATTAGATTGGACACCTTCCCTTTTATCATTGCAGATCAGTTTAAATACCTGGGGTAAACATCACAAGTAAACATAAAGCTCTTTATCAACAAAATTTCGCCATCTGTATGGAAAAAATTAAGCAAGACTTGCATAGATGGTCAGCCCTTCCTTCATCTCACTTAACATTGTTAAGATGAGTATCCTTCCTAAGCTTCTCTTTTTATTTAAAAACAATCCAATATACATCAATAAATCACTTTTTAAGAAATTAGATTCAAACATAACCTCATTTATTTGGAACTCAAAACATCCACATATCCAAAGAGCGACCCTACAAAGACCTAAGGCAGAAGGTGGCATGGCTCTACCTAACTTTCAGTTTTATTACTGGGCAGCAAACATACAAGCTATAAAAACCTGGACATGGACACAAATAGATGAACATATACAGGCTTGGTCAGCAATAGAAATAAAATCCTGCAGTACTTCTTTATATTCCCTGCTTTGTGCCCCAATAAATACAAGTTATCGCCAATATACTAATAACCCAATTGCGCTTCACTCACTCAGAATATGGAACCAATATAGAAAGCATTTTAATTTAGAGAATCTTTTATCTGTGAAACCTCTGCACGAGAACCACCTTTTTCAACCCTCGCAAAATTATGCAGTTTTTAATATCTGGAAAACATTTGGTATTAAATCACTTAGAGATCTGTACTTAGACAACGTCTTTGCATCCTATGAACAATTACATTCCAAATTTAACTTTCCAGCAACACATTTCTTTCACTATCTTCAAATTAGAAACTTTGCTAAACAGAACCTGCCCAATTTTCCTCAACTCACACCTTCCTCTATCCTGGGCCTGCACCAAATTAACATCATTCTGGACCAAAATCTTTAAAGGCCCTTCAGACAGTCTTGGTGTCACAATCCCTCCTAACCCATTAACAGCTGTGTTTGGTTTTCTTCCAGAGGGGCTTAAAGTGGAGAAGGACAAACAAACTGTGATTGCCTTCACTACACTATTGACATATAGACGTATCTTGCTCAACTGGAAGAATCCTAACCCATCTCTTTTAAGTCATTGGGAAACTGATGTTATATACTATTTGAAACTGGAAAAAATCAGATTCTCACTTAAAGGATCTGTGCAGAGCTTTTTCAAAACCTGGCAGGATCTAATCAATAACATTTTAGATTAAGCTCTTAAAGCACTGAGGAAGCAGATTCTCTTCCCATTTCTTTTTCTTCTCCATTTATCTTTATCTGCTTATTAAACTCATCAATTTACTTATTTTTACTAGCTTTAAGTTTTACTCTGTTGGCCATGCTGTCTTTCTCAGGGGTGGGGGGTTGACTTGTTTTCAATCCTATTTTTTGTACAAATTGATCTATTTGTATGAAATGACTACAATAAAACAATAAAATTTAAAACAAATAACATTTTCAAAAAGATTTGAAAATCTATTAAAAATAAAATGACTGAAACCTCTCATTCATAGTAATATTTTTTACCCTTAATTCCATATACTGTATTGTAGAAGCCCCTTTGGCAGCAGTTCAAGCTTCTAATATTCTTAGGGTAAAACGCTATAAGCTTTGCACACCTGGATTTGGACAGTTTATCTCATCCTTCCAGGCAGATCCTTTCAAGCTCCATCATATTGGATGGGTAAAACGTTGGTAAGCTGCCACCTTTGGGTCCCTTCTCGGATTTTCCATGGGGTTTAAGTCTGGGCTTTGATGGGACACTCAATGACAGACAATTACTTGTCCCAAAGGTAATTCAGTATTGTCTTGACTGTATGCTTTGTGTCATTGTGCTGAAACAGTCGCACCAGTCTGAGGCTCAGTGCACTCTGGAGCAGGTTTTTCTCGAGAACCTCTCCGTATTTGACTGCATTCATCTTTCAGTCAATTCTAAATAGTCTCCCTGTGCCTGCTGCTGAAAAGCACCCGCATAGCTTGCTGCTGCCACTACCATCATTCACCATAGAGATGTTATTAGACAACTGATGAGCATTGCCAGGTCTTTGCCAGATGTAGTGTTTGGAGTTCTGTCCAAACAGTTTCATTTTTGTCTCATCAGACAAAGATATCATTTTCCTTATGCTCTTAGAATAGAAAGGGGCTGTCAGATGCTTTTTATTCAGGAATGTCTTCTTTCCAGCCTCTCTGCTATAAATACTTAAAAATGCTATAAATCTGGAATTTTTTTTTTCTGTCCTGCCTGGCCATTGGGCCTTACTTTTATTCTATGTTAATTATTGTCCCTAATTTTAATTATTTATTTTGCTTTTTTTCTCTTTCTTCATCATATAAAGCATTTTGAGCTACATTGTTTGTATGAAAATATGCTATGTAAATACATGTTGTTGTTGTTGTTGTTGTTGCTTGATTGATGGAGTGCTGCTGAGATGGTCATCCTTCCGACAGTTTCTCCCATCTCAGCTGAGGACTTCTGAAGCACTGCTAGAGTCATCATTAGGCTCTTGGTCACCTCCCTAACCAAGGCTCTTCCCTTATTTGCTACCTCTGTATGGTCTCAGTTCATTGTCGAGCACACCCTCACTTCATTTCCTTTGTTTCTTCCCCATTCAGGATTTGCATTCTGACATCTCTCCTTGAAGCTGCTTGAGACATAAAGAGTGGAGTCACTGAGATCGAGTCAGTTAAGCCAGTCTCTAAGACACAGTGGAGATGGATTTCTCACTTCTGTTTTTGGTGACCTTCTTTGTGTTGTTTGATGGTGAGGTATAGAAATAAATAAATTATTGAACCTGTTATCTGAATTCTACTGAGTAGTACTGTAATTGTATTTATGTCTAAAAAATAAATTAATTGTACTTTATATAATCTCTTTTATTCTCTTCTATCCAGGGTCCTGCGGAGATATCATCATGACTCAGTCTCCCTCAAGTCTTTCTGCACGGCCAGGAGAAACTGTCAGCATGAACTGTAAAGCCAGCAGTTCCATTACTGGCAGCTATAAAAATCTTGCCTGGTATCAGCAGAGAGCAGGAGAAGCTCCAAAACTGCTGATTTATGAAGTAAGCACTCTGCAGTCTGGGATCTCAAGTCGCTTCAGTGGCAGTGGCTCAGGACTTGATTATACGCTGACCATCAGTAGCGTGCAGCCTGAAGATGCAGGACATTACTACTGTATGCAGAGCTACAGCTATCCTCTCACACAGTGACACAGAGCCATACAAAAACTCCCTTTACTTGTCTGTGCAGCTGCTGTTCTTAATTTTGCTGGTGCTAAGAGAGAAGTCACGGGATTGGCACACATGAGACAAAGAAAGAGAAAAAGAGAACAGAAAGAGAGTCTTCTCATCACAAGATACTACAGAAAGGGCAACATGTGAGAAGGTGACCCAATCCAGAAAACTTTTGGAGTAAAGAACCCAGATCACATTGGATACGTTCAAGGAGGTTGCCAAGTTATTCCATATTAAACGTCTGAAAACATCTGTTTATCACCCCCAAACTGACGGGTTGGTGGAGCATTTTATTCAGACGTTGAAACAGATGCTGCAGCTGGGAGCAGCTGACGGGCTCAGTGAAGCATGATAACACACAGAAAGCGGGTTTGGTACAAGGCAATAATATCTCTCTCTCTTATTCAACAGAAAAACAGAAGAATAAATGTACCTTTTGGACTGGCCGACAATCTCGCTTCCACACGCACAATAACAATGTCATTCTTTCTGGCCCCACCTGATGACTTCACTTCCGGCTTCAAGTTTTCCATATCATTTCTGCCCTTCCATTGTTTCCCAGAATTTCCTCTGTATCTAATTTCCTGCCAACTCACTATAAAATCCACTCATTTCCCAAAATGTTATCCTCTGTTCGATTCATTTATTTGAATGTTTCAGTCTGGAAAGGTTGCTCTTACACTATACGGCGCTACCACCCCAAATCTTTATGAGTGTGCTGTCTCTAATTCTTTCTTCACTATATATATATATATATATATATATATATATATATATATATATATATATATATATACTAGTAGGAGCACCCGGCGTTGCCGGGAATCTATAACCGGTGCATTTCCCAAATGAAAGAAACAGAACATAGAAATAGAACAAACATTTTTCTAATTGACATTTTATTGTAAGTTGCTCCACTCTGGATTCTGTGTGCTGTGGCGTTTCAGACGCCCTTGAAATAGACTTTGTTGTGGCATCTTAAGTGGACCTTCCAATTGTACGACTTTTTTTCGGTGGGTATATTAGCGAAAAGCAGGACAATTATAATGTGTTACATAGTATTACGTACAGAATAAGCACCACAGTAAGATGAATTTACGTTATTTACAATACGAACAAATAGCACCAGTCAGTCAGAAAGAGCAACACAGAAATCGTACTGTTAGTTGGAAACGGAGCAAATAGCAGCAGAAATATGAAAAGCCAGTGAGAAAGAGTAGTCTGAAACCGTACTGGGAAAAATGGCGGGGAGGGGTGCTCTGTTTGTAAGGAACATCTGTGTTGAACTGTGATGCTATCTAATGGACGTTGGCATTGGTAACTACAGAGAGAAGTGACATACAACCGGTTCTGCATTTGGGGAAAATGGTGGGGGAAGGATGCTGTCTTTTTAAGGCAAGTCTGTGTTCAAAAGTGCTTGCATATAATGAACGTTGGCTAATGAAATACAGAACTATCAGTGCATGTGGGAGTGTG
The DNA here is from genome assembly GCF_016835505.1 of Polypterus senegalus. Classification (NCBI taxonomy): domain Eukaryota; kingdom Metazoa; phylum Chordata; class Cladistia; order Polypteriformes; family Polypteridae; genus Polypterus; species Polypterus senegalus. The sequence continues at coordinate 217,033,324 of NC_053157.1, forward strand.
ACGTGAGGAAACGCAGGTGTGTCAGCTGATCACGCGCACTGGGTCATTCACGTTTTATATCCATACTGCAGTTCCTCTTCACCCGATCAAAAGTTGTCCTGAAGCCACTCCTTTGATATCTTGGCTGTGTGCTTAGGGTCATTGTCCTGCTGAAAGATGAACCATCGCCACAGTCTGAGGTCAAGAGCGCTCTGGAGCAGGTTTTCATCCAGGATGTCTCTGTACATTGCTGCAGTCATCTTTCCCTTTATCCTGACTAGTCTCCCAGTTCCTGCCGCTGAAAAACATCCCCACAGCATGATGCTGCTGCCACCACCATGCTTCACTGTAGGGATGGTGCCAGGTTTCCCCCAAATGAGACGCCTGGCATTCACACAAAAGAGTTCAATCTTTGTCTCATCAGACCAGAGAATTTTGTTTCTCATGGTCTGAGAGTCCTTCAGGTGCCTTTTGGCAAACTCCAGGTGGGCTGCCATGTGCCTTTTACTAAGGAGTGGGTTCCGTCTGGCCACTCTACCATACAGGCCTGATTGGTGGATTGCTGCACAGATGGTTGTCCTTCTAGAAGGTTCTCCTCTCTCTACAGAGGACCTCTGGAGCTCTGACAGATTGACCATCGGGTTCATGGTCACCTCCCTGATTAAGGCCCTTCTCCCCTGATCGCTCAGTTTAGATGGCCGGCCAGCTCTAGGAAGAATCCTGGTGGTTTCGAACTTCTTCCACTTATGGATGATGGAGGCCACTGTGCTCATTGGGACCTTCAAAGCAGTAGAAACTTTTCTGTAACCTTCCCCAGATTTGTGCCTCGAGACAATCCTGTCTCGGAGGTCTACAGACAATTCCTTTGACTTCATGCTTGACTTGTGCTCTGACATGAACTGTCAACTGTGGGACCTTATATAGACAGGTGTGTGCCTTTCCAAATCATGTCCAATCAACTAAATTTACCACAGGTGGACTCCAATTAAGCTGCAGGAACATCTCAAGGATGATCAGGGGAAACAGGATGCACCTGAACTCAATTTTGAGCTTCATGGCAAAGGCTATGAATACTTATGTACATGTGCTTTCTCAATTTTTTACTTTTAATAAACTTGCAAAAACCTCAAGTAATCCATTTTGGAATAAGGCTATAACATAACAAAATGTGGAAAAAGTGATGCGCTGTGAATACTTTCCAGATGCACTGTATATATATATATATATATATATATATATATATATATATATATATATATATATATATATATATATATATATATATATATATATAGTAGCTGCACTTATGAATATGCTTGTATGCGTCACTCGCTTCATATTCTTTTGCTGCCTTCTCAATTGTGTAATGCATTTTTTGAACAGGTTTCATTCATCGAAGTGATCACCACCCAAATCGGTACTCGTGAATCTAAGATGTTTAACAGGCATCACACACTGCATGCACGGGTTTACCTTTCCCAGTCCTGCAAAGTCAGTTCACGTGAGCCGCTTGGAGTACATACATCGAAGGTTCTCAGCTGTGCTTGTTCTATGTCGTGCAATCTTGCGATGTCCCCGGCTTTATTTAATGTTAGCTAAGCCCCGGCACTTAAAAGTTTCTCTCGCACTTTCGCTGAGTTTGTGCCTGACCATCTCATCTTCGTTTGTATAAGTACAGTCCTTCACCTGTGAATATTTCGCAGCAGTGTGTCTATTGGATAGCTGCTGACAGACGGCCTTATATGGGCAGGCACTCAAATACGTGGGAGGCGTGATGATGCGGGACACAACTCCACCTCACATGGCGACCGAGCTGCTGGCTATAGCCGTATATATTGACAAAAGTAGGTTCCAGTTATGACTGTTACGTGTAGAATTTCGAAATGAAACCTGCCTAACTTTTGTAAGTAAGCTGTAAGGAATGAGCCTGCCAAATTTCAGCCTTCCACCTACACAGGAAGTTGGAGAATTAGTGACGAGTCAGTCAGTCAGTCAGTCAGTGAGGGCTTTGCCTTTTATTGGTATAGATATATATATAGATTGGAGTAATTACATTCATAGCATTCATAGTCTGAGTCCCGATCTGATTGTATGGGTGGTTACCTACCAGGTAACACATGTGGTTGGTCTGCCAGTGGGCAAACATCCGCCATGCCCTCTCAGTTGCGAGAAGTAGATCATAGAATGTTACATAGTTTACTGTCAAATAATGCAAAGAGTATGCGACACGTTTTTCTCTCTTATCGGGACTCAGACTACGAATGTTATGAATATATATATATATATTTACAGTTAGGTCCATAAATATTTGGACAGAGACAACTTGTGTTAAAAAAAATGCTTTAGTTGACTCACATTTTTATGCAATCGTTTTGTTCACCACACTGAATTAAAGTTTAAAGTCTGCACTTCAACTGCATCTGAGTTGTTTCATTTAAAATTCGTTGTGGTAATGTACAGAACCAAAATTAGAAAAAAGTTGTCTCTGTCCAAATATTTATGGACCTAACTGTATATATACACTATGTGGGGCCATTCAGGAAAATAAGATTGGTTTGTAAATATATAAATTGGTTAAGATATATATATCGGTTCAGATACATACATTGGTTGGGATACATTGGTTTAGATATTGTGACAGATAGGGGGCGCTGTCGTCCCCTTGAACCCTCAGACAATACGTCAGACACCAGATAAAAGTCCAAATTTTGGATTTATTACAGTAATAATGTGCACAAAGCACCCTCCACTCCACACAACTCATAAACAATAAACAATACAATACACAATAATCATTACCCTCCACTCCCAGACGCATTGTCACCCTGCCACCCAACTCAGCTCGTCTATCTGGGATTTTCCATAGTCCTTTATAGTCCATGACCCGGAAATGCTTCTGAACCTTCAGTCCATGTGACTTCCTAGCACTTCCGGGTCAGATCAAAACTCTTCTTTTTCATCCCGGAAGTATGTCGTTTCCTCTGTCCCTGTTACCAGGATATACTTCTGGGTTATAGGGCAAATAAAAGTCTCTGAGCCTCCCTGCAGCATCCCCTTGCGACCCCCATGGTATCCAGCAGGGCTGTGAAGGAAAACTCCAATGTCCATGATGCCCTGCTGGAATTCGGGGCACCTCCATGCTGCCGGAAAGGCTCCAGCTAGTGGTGTGAGGGTATTGACTGGGATGATCGGCCGGCAATATCTCACAATATATACATTGGTTTGAATACATTTGTTTAGATATATACATTGGTTCAGATGCATTGGTTGAGATATATATAAATTGGTTAGCATAGATCCATTCTGATATATATACATTGGTTTGAATACATCCGTTCAGCTATATACATTGGTTGAGATACATTGGTTAGGATATATATATTGGTTTAAAAAGATCAGTTTAGATATATACATCAGTTCAGATACATCCGTTCAGAAATATATATTGGTTGAGATATATCCATTTGGATATATAGGTCGGTTCAGATATATACATTGGTTTGAATTGATCGGTTGGAATTTACGGGCAGGCACAGCGCATGGCCACCTAAGTTTAGCATCTCCCCTTCTGTTATTCCGTATTGGAAGCATTTCATTAAAGGGAGATCTACTTTAGCAAGGAACTTAGTTCTTTTTGCTGAAAGGATGTTATGGAGGAAAACACTGGAGTTGTGCTGTTTCTTTTAAATTTTGATCAGGAATCAGAATGACCAGAATATTCCTGCTTCACAAATAACTGATGTCTAACTGTTTTTATAGTAAAACTGACAAAACCACACACACAGACATACACGCACACAACACACACACTCAAACTCACAAATCGAGGGTCGCACACACTACTGATTAAGTGTATCTGTCAGGGGCGATCATTTTTTTCACCCAATAAAACATTAGTTCATCAAAGATAGAAAGCAGCGCATGATTTCTAGTATTCTTTAATGGCAGCATTTCATTTAAAGATGATTCATGTCAACAAGGCGAAAGACTCTCTTATTTTGACAGGACGATCTTTTTTTAGGGCTAAACATTTTTGATTGACTTACCAAAAAAAAAATAGTTATTACTTACCCTCTTTGCTTCAAATTGGCTTTTTAAAAAAACGTTTTGATATCATTTATTTATTAGTGCTCAAAATTATAATGCACTGTATCTAACAGGAAGAGGTAGTAGTAGGAGTAATATTGCTGACTCGCAGTTAAATTTTATTTATTTATTTTTGCAAATTGCTTTGAGTAGTAAGAAAGGCGCTATAAAAATGTAAGAAATTATTATTATTATTATTATTATTATTATTATTATTATTATTATTACGTGTGAATGCATGATCAAATTCAGCTGCTGCGTAGTGGGGTATAAATGGGGACACTATGTGCTCGACAATACCATGAGTTCATTGAAATAATTACAGAGCAAGGTGCGCACACAATACAAACATAATATTTATATTATTGAAGTAAAGGTTCATATAAATTGATTATTTACAAATTTTTAACAAGTTGAGAGATGTAAACTGGTTAAAATGCACAAAATTATACATGTAGTGCTTTATAGTTCACATATAGTGTATGTATATTATTAAAATAATGATATAAAAATCATATAAAATGGTATAGAATCTGCGTCGTAGACTTAATTTGTGTCATATTTCTTCAAAGAAGTCTTTAATTAGTTTGCTTTAAAAAAAATCTTATGGCACACATGTGAACCGTAGAAAATCGCAGATCTTAATCAATCAATAAATATTTGAACAGGTGCTCTAAAATATCTGTGCCTCGTAGAATTCAGTGTCCCTTCTCTTAGTTGCACTGAGATGTGATTGCTGCAGAACTCCTCTTGTTTACGTGCCTTTGCGCGCTGCTTGTCTTTTGTTTTAACGCAAGCTCCTTGCAAAATGCTGTCATATCTGTTAGTAAACATACATGCACAGCGATGTCTTGATGTTCTGATATTAAACACTATTGACATTTTACCGGGGTGCTCTGTGTATTTTCAGTCATTTTGGCATATTTAGTGTTCTGTTACCAAAAGATTCTTCAATGGGACTCATCAACAAAGAAACATGGATAGTAAGATTTAGTAAAATAACAGTAATAGAAATTCATTGCTCGACACCCAGTAACACTTTAGAAAGACATTTAAAAGACAGCTCGTTAAAATAAATGTAGCAATCCATTGTCAAGCTATAAGTGATAGCTGGCTCTTAAACATTTGCACAGGTGGTTGTTCCTGGTGATAAAAAAAGAAAAAAAAATCCACAGGAAAGGCTTTGTTGTTGAACTCAAATTTCACCTCTGCCATGTGAGTCATTAAAACTATTGGAATGAAATATAATTCTACTAGCCAACCCTCGGTGTAGCATATGCCACATAATTATGTATTGATGGGAGAACACTTCCTGAAAGACACAGTTGTCCAAATGGGGTGGGTTTGAGGATACGACTGTAAGAGAATGAAAAGATGGAATTTTGGAGAGACCAGAACGAGGGACGGGGCTGGACGGCGTCCCTCTAAGATCGCCAAGGTAGTGCAGGTCGATCGCGTTGCATTCAAAAAAAATTTTTTTTAAACGTTAGTCTATCATATATCCTCTCTATGGTGTTTGCCACCTGATTGACATACAGGTCGGCCAGTCTGAGATCTCTTTTCTTCTAACACCCTGGTCATCTCGCACGCAAGATCAAACGCGCGAGCTACTGCAAAACTCAGGCTGTGATCTAGTTAGCCTTCCAATTTATATCGACTAAAGAAAGGATTTAAAAAAATTGTTTGGGGAGGGTACGGGCTCGATGTGGAATTGGAAGAGGATTTTTTTCTCACAATGTCACAATCAAAGTGCGTTTGTCTGATCTGTCAATCTATCATTGCTATTCCAAAGAAGGAAAATGTGGAAAGGCACTTTCGAACTGTTCATAAAAACTACAAAACTGACGTCCTTCCAAAAAGCGATCTGAGAAAGACAAAGGAGAGGGAACTAAAATTGCAGTTAATCGAACAGCCATCATTTTTCATTCAGCTGAATTCAAAAGCTACTTGACTGCATTATTCGGCCCTACTTATTTATGCGAGTCAGCCTTTTTCCACATGACGATTATTAAATCCAAATACTGTAGTGACCATAAATGTATTGAATTGTTATTGTGCTATAAAAGTTATTCAGTTATGCAAGGTACGACAACATACATTTTATGTATAATGTATACTCAGTATATATATATATATATATATATATATATATATATATATATATATATATATATATATATATATATATATATATATAATTTTAAATGTAGGTAGATCATTTCAACCTGGTCATTTTAAAAGTAGCTCGCAAGACGAAAAAGTGTGGGCACCCCTGCACTAAGACGTTGAACGCCGACTGCTTGGGGGTCGCGTAACTATTTAGCAGGAGGGAGTCTCGCTCATTATCAGAATTAACCAGACAAATCGCTCCACCAACTAAGAACAGCCATGCACCAGCACCCACAGAATCGAGATAAAGCTATCAATCTGTCAATCCTCTCCGTGTCCGGGCCGGGTGAGGTTTCCCGTGTTGAGTCAAATTAAGCCGCAAGCTCCACTCCTGGTGGTGCCCTTCCATCAATTCCTTTAAGTTTCAGCTTTGCAACCATACTCCCCTTGGAACCCACAGACTTTGGTTTCCAGGTTGGCTGCTAACAACAACGGACAGCACGTTGCCGAAGTTATTCCAATGTTGGCAAACAAATGTTACAGCCATGTTGCGAAGTTCGAGAGCAACAGTTTCGTCAATGACTTTTTTCCAAAAATATCCGACTGATAGAAACAAACAGTTACCTGATGCAGGAATTTGTATAACATTGAAAGAAGTGTTGTTTCCTTCTAATACATGTGAAGCGGTGGCCATGTTAGGAAAATGAACACTCAACGTGGCTCAGTGGTGCATGTGGACCGTAGCACAGACCAACACGACTCAGGATGTGTTTGGAAAATATACAGTCAACGTGACTCACAGATGAATGCGACTCAGGTGAGGAGTTGGGGGCGGGCATATGAGCAGGCAGTGCGCATGCCTCGAGAGCGAGGGTGGACGTGGGAGAAAGCGACTCAGGGTGTGTTTGGTGAGGAGTTGGGGGCGGGCACATGAGCAGGAAGTGCACATGCCTCGGGGAGGAGGGTTAGAGTTGGCGGGCGTGGCTCTGTCTTGCGTGCGTCTTGCTTGCATGTGTCTTGCTTGCCATGGTCTGGTCTCTGTTTTACATGCCATTGTCGACTGCTTAGTGAACTGTGAGTTGGCGGGCGTGTTGGTCTCGCGTGCATCCTGCTTGCCATGGACTTGCATGCGTCTTGCTTGCCATGGTCTGGTCTTTGTCTTACGTGCCACGGTCGGCTGCTTAGTGAATTGTTGGTATGGACTTAGTGAATGCCTCACAGTTAGGAGACCCGGGTTCGCTTCCCAGGTCCTCCCTGTGTGGAGTTTGCATGTTCTCCCCGTGTCTGCGTGGGTTTCCTCCGGGTACTCCGGTTTCCTCCCACAGTCCAAAGACATGCAGGTTAGGTGGATTGGTGATTCTAAATTGTCCCTAGTGTGTGTGCTTGGTGTGTGGGTGTGGGTGTGTGTGTCCTGCAGTGGGTTGGCGCCCTGCCCAGGATTAGTTCCTGCCTTGCGCCCTGTGTTGGCTGGGATTGGCTCCAGCAGACCCCTGTGACCCTGTGTTCGGATTCAACGGGTTGGAAAATGGATGGATGGATATAAATAAATAAATAAATTTCCTATCACAACCACCCTTTCATCCCTGTACATTGGAGAGGGATCTCATTTTCATAGCAGGTGCAATTATCCTATAAAACCCATGGGAGTTATGTGCGCCATTTTTCATGGGAGATTAAAACTCATCAAATGTATTTTAAAAACTTGTAGGAAGCAGTCTATGGCATTCCTCATCTGCCATGGTCCATTACAAAATGAACACCAGGTAGTTAAAATTGTGTACAGTTTCTTTAATAAGCCTATCAGACAGTCTTTTATAGCACTTTGATATCGAGTGTGTCACTTAATCCCTTCTAGCAGAGGAGACACTTATTTCCACAGCTTGGTCTATGCTGTAGAAATGTATGCTCCCTGTCTTCTGCTTGCAAAATTAATACTGGAATTACAAAACTGTCCACAATTTATTTAAAAAGATTGAAGGAAGTCTTCTATATCACTTTTTGTCTACTAAGTCCTTACTCATCCACTGGTGGGGGCCCTCATTTCCTCAGTGGAGCCTTTGCCATAGAAACGTGTGCCACCTGAATACTGCTTACAACATAAACGCTAAACAGTTAAAATTGTTGAGCTTGTATTTGAACAATTTTATATCACTTTCATGTCTACTGTGGTGGTCTGTACCTTCCACTGGAGGATACACTAATTTCTATGGCTGGAGCAGAGCTGTACAAATGTGGGCCCCTGTCTGCTGCTTTTAAAATGTACACTGGAATTGCAAAATTGTTCAAAATCCCTTTTAAAAGTTCACAGACACCCTTTAGTATCGCTTACCATTCTATTATGGCCCTCTGTCTGCTGGCAGAGATAATCATTTTCATGGCTGGAGCTAATCTTCAGAATTCTATTTCTGTTCTGAAAAATTAGGCTACAATATTGAACATTTTTAATTTAAAAAAAACATCAAGCGCTTACACTGTCTTTTTTTAAGTATGTCTATGAAAATTGCTGTGAGTGGCCAGAAAAATGCTATATAAATGTAAGATATTATTATTATTATTAGTATTATTTATGTTTTTTAAAATCCAAATAAACCTGAAAGGACTTCTTCCAAGATATGTGCCACTCTAGGGTTCCAACAAAGTCAAACTGATTAGGAAATTTTGTGATCAGTTTGTTTAAAGTATATTAAGCCAAAAATAACTTTTCATCATCTTCTCATTTCTAATTTGGCATTTCAGGATACAGTATATACTGCAAATATACATATAAATTGTAAATTATATTTATAATTAACGCGTTAATTGAGTTTTCCATAAAACAGCTTCAATATGTGCACAAAGAATAGGTAATAAAACACACAGATTCTCACATTAGCATTAATTGTTGAATGAAAAACATGTGTTAGAATCTATTCTATGGAGTTTTCATAAATTAATCATTATATACCTTTTGAGGTTTCTTGATATATTTTGTAATCAGATTTTTTTATTTTTTTTTTTATTTTTACTGCCACTTCACAGATCAACAATCCCTAACTTGGTCACTGTCAAAATAAGTCTTTCAACTTTTTTCCTGTGTCCATTAATACATTTTCCAGGTTTCATTACCCATCTGAAAGAGTTGGCATCAGGTTGGGTGGCATTTTTAAACTGTAGTAGTATGAGCGAGTGTCAGTGTGGCAAGCATTAGACTGGCATTTCTTTCCGTCTCATTTTTTGTCTTCTGGCCCAAGCCTGTAAATCTCTTTTGTAAATGGGTAGCTTGGATAGAGGACAGATACTAACAATTTTCAAGGCTATTTAAAACAATACTAAAAGATATTTGTGTATGTGTGTTGTAGTGCACCATGTTGTAAGTGTTAGATCCATTGAAGAAGTCAACTTAAACAAAGAAAATGTACATGTAACCATATTATTAACTAGCCGAAGCCCGCCGTAGCACATGTTGTTGCGTGCCTCGAGAGCGACGCTGGACTCAGGAGGACAGTTACAGTTAGAGTGCGTGGCTTTGTCGTGCGTATCCCATGACGCGGTAGGAGGGTTAGAGTTGGCAGGCGGGGCTCTGTCTTGCTTGCACTAACTGTCTTGCGTGCCCTCAGTGTCTTGCTTGCGCTCAGTGTCTTGCGTGCCCTTAGTGAATTATATATATAGATTGTTGCGTGAATATAATTTTTTCAAGGGGTTGACCTTTACTATTGTCAAAAAAGACAAGCAGGCAACAGGAGGAATATGAAAGTTATGTGTTTGAGTTTAGGAGACAAAGGAAACTTGTAAGGAAGTTCATGCCAGTGCTATCGGTGTACATTCTGGAATTTATTAAACTGCTGATATTATTTCACAAAGATGTTACTGGCCTGGCTTTATGCTGACATTAAAATGGCTAAGTTTTCAGATAATTATAATCATTATTTTAATTAAAAGACTATAATTGTCAGAACAGATTCAATAAAATGTTTTACTATCTCAGTTGCTGTTTGTCGGACTCTTTAATTGACTTGTCATACAAATGTGTATCAGTGGATATTTGGCACTTCATTTGACAAATAATATTAATGTTTCAAAGTCTCATATATTTCAGATAGATAGATAGACAGACAGAGGCTGAATGAATTAATAAATTAATATTAATATATAATGAAAAAACAGCCAATCCAATTACAATTTTAGCTGTCTAATGTTATATATATATATATATATATATATATATATATATATATATATATATATATATATATATATATTGTCACACGCAGCATGGGAGGCAGCTAAAGGGCTCGAGTGAAGGCAGTTCTGAGCCATGCCGGGATGTGGCAGAGCGCACTAACTCTCTTTCTCACTTCCCTGTAGACCTAACCCGGGAGGTTCCACCTGTCTCTCTGGACATCACTTCTGGGACCGAGCCAATGGAGACAGACCTTGCCAGCTCCGGCCCCCCTGATGTCACATCCGGGACTAAACCAATGAACAATGAACACGTGTCCGACCCTTATGACCTCACTTCCTGTCTCCCCCTTTAAAAGCCTTCCCTTTTCCCTTCTGTGTCAGTCTTGTTTTGGACTCTGTTGTAAGCACTTCAGTGCTGGTATTTGAAAGAAAACGAAGTTGCAGCCAGGATACCAAATTACATGGGTGGCTGCCCCAAACCTTTTTCTGTCTTTGACTCGTTTTGTGACAATATATATATATATATATTCAAGGCATTCATAGTCTGAATCACAATCTGATTGTATGGGTGGTTACCTATCAGGTAACGCTTGTGGTTGGTCAGCAAGTCGGCTAACATCGCCACGGCGCCATCTCAGTTGCGAGAAGCAGATCATATAGAATGGTTGAAATAGTTTTACTGTCAAATAATGCAAAGAGTACGCGACACGTGTTTCGCCCTAATTCTGGGCTCATCAGGCGTACACACTCTCACTGCACTCCCTTTCAGGAATCGAACCTATATATATATAAAACAGAAATGGAAAACAATAACCGATCAGTTATTTATCAGTTTTTTAACCATTACTGCATTAGAAATAAAATCTGCAGCAGTTTTGTGAAATGGTGAACAATTTTGTACTTTTTCAGGGTGGTATCATGTAGGGAGGCAAAGAGCAGGAAATGCTCTAAGGACATTTTCTTAACAACACAGCAACAGGAAAATCATAAAGAAAAGTGACAGAGCAGAAGTGCAGTTCACATCTTTTTAGTAGAGCACAGCCTTCCCTTTCAGATAAAGACTAGTGAACTTGCTGTCTTGCACAATTAACAAATTTATTGACACACACAGCTGTGATTTTGAGGTATCAGAGTATGTGTTAAAGTCAGTTAAACATGCTGTATTTAGTTATAAAGAAAGGTGAAAAATAAAGAGAGTGGTGTTGCATACAATATGAGAGCGTACAGGTGCAGTTTGTCTTAAAAAGACGTTTATTTCTGAACCACTAATCCACTAGAAACTCACCCTCTAACCCCAAACACTTTACGGCAAACAAGAACACACTGTCGTAAAATGTATATATTGCAAACATAACATTTCCCCCCTCCCCCACCAAATACAATGACTCCCAGACTTTCAGAAGTAATTTTTTTTTCTCTTTTGTGTGCTTCTTCCAAAACCCAAATGTCATTCTAAAGTCTGCTTAACTGTGAAAATCAGTAAGGAAACCTTTGAGTCTGGCTGGCTGAGTTCTGACGCATTCAGGTCTGGAGATGGTTTCAGTCGGAGGTTGCAACACCTCAGGGTCCTCAGTTTGCATAGGGGCCGATGATCCTGCAGCTGAAATGAGCCACTCTGCTGTAAAGCCTGAAGAGTCATAGCTCGGCACTGATGGTGCCGGTACCTTGTGGAGGCGACTTGCATGCCATCGGGAACCATTAGCCAGACAAAATGTGACAGGTCCTAGCTGGCTTATTACTTTTAAAGGAGAAGACCAAAAAGATTTCAACTTATGTTCTGAATATGGCCTCCAGACCCTGACCCAATCTGATTCAGCTATGTCTAGCATTTTCACCCGGTGTGACCTGTCAAAATGTTGCTTCATTTTATTCTGGCTCTTGGACACATTGTTGTGTGTATGCATTGGGCAAGGCTGGTTGGGCATGCAGACAATCCAGTGGAAGCTGAAGTTCACAACCAATCATAAGAGCTGCAGGTGAACTGCCTGTAGTTGAGTGCTGTGTAGCTCTGTAGTGAGGAAGTGTCTGGAGAAGTGCCGAAAGAAATGTGCATACATCTGCCAAATGTGCTCTAATGCCATTTTTTAAAGTTTTATTTAGACACTCTACCCCTACATTGGCCTGAGGGTGGTAGAATGCTGTGCAATGGTGTCGAATTCCTTTGTTCATTAAAAAACTTGTAAATTCAATGAAAGTAAATTGTGGACCATTATCTGCTGAAACAGCCACTGGCAGCACCCAGAGAGCATAAATGGACTCCAAAAACTGTAACTGATCCAACAGAGGCTACTTCTGGCCACTTAGAATGTAGATCGTATGCCACAATAAGAAAACGCTGATGATGTGGAATGCCACAAAAATGAAGCAACCTGTGCTACTGATGTGGGCTCTGGAATTCTCTGAATTGCCTCCATGTTAGACTGGAGTGGGGTTAAACCATCTGCAGACAGTTGGAAACCCACAAATTCAATTGAAGGTGCAGAAAACACACATTTATCACCATTAAGAGTGAGAATATGCCTGGCCAGTGCTGAAAACACCCTTTTGAGAGGCTCATCATGGGTAGAGGTTGTGGGGCCAGGTACAACTATATCATCAAGATAAATGACAACCCCTGGAATCACTGCCAAGATGGTTGACATTATCTTCTGAAAGCAGCCCGGGCCTGAACTGAGTCCAAATGGCATCAGAAAACCCCAATGTGAGTGACAAATGTAGTCAGGTCTCGACTGCTGGGATGGACTGGCACCTGCAGATATCCTTGACGGAGATCTAACTTTGTAAAGAAACGAGATCCATAAAAAAGTGTATTTAGCTCCTCTGATGTTGGCAGAGGGTATTTGTCAGGAATGATTGCCTTCTTTAATGCCCTTAGATCAAAACAGATTTGTAGTTCCCCTGACGTTTTTTTGCAACAACCAAATTGGAAATCCATGGGGCAGCATTAATAGGTTCTATAATTCAAGCCTCTAGGAGGCATTTGCAGCTCAGAAGATACCCCGTCACAGAAAGCCAGTGAGATGCAGCGTGGTGGCTGGATGACAGGCGGCACAGTGGGATCTAGCAAAGCCTGGTGATGAAAGGCAGAGAGACAGCCAAGTCCATCAAACAGTGATGGCCACATCTGTTGCCAAGGGGAGCAGACATTAAGAATTACAGAGCCACTATTGTCAACAAGGCTGTTAAAAAGATCCAAGCCTAAGAGGTTGGCACCACAGAGGGAGACACGGAATGTGAATTGAGGAAGAAACTTAGAACCATATCGTACTGACAGCTCAATTGAACTCACAATGCCAATCTTAGAGCTGGCATAGCCACAGAGAGTGGTGACTGGAGCAGATAGCTGGAGATCTGGGAAAAACCGGCAGAGAGACACTGTTGCCCCAGTATCTAGCAAAAGTGGAAGACATACGTTGTCTAGTTCTACTGTGCAGGTTTTAAAAGATGTATGCCTAAATGTCACATTATGAATTGTCAGAGGCTTTGATGATGCTGGAGCGGAACAGCAAACTTTCGTGAACAACAGAAACAACAACATTTATTTATATAGCACATTTTCATACAAATAATGTTGCTCAAAGTGCTTTACATGATGAAGAAAAGAGAAATAAAAGAAAAAGTAAGAATTAAAATAAGACAAAACTCATTAACATAGAATAAAAGTAAGGTCCGATGGCCAGGGAGGACAGAAAAAACACAAAAAATAAAATCTGCAGGGGTTCCAGACCATGAGACCGCCCAGCCCCCTCTGGGCATTCTACCTAACATAAATGAAACAGTCCTCTTTGTATTTAGGGTTCTTATGGAAGGACTTGATGACGATGGTCATGTAGACTTCTGGCTTTTAATCCATCAATGTAGGAACTTCATGGTGCTTTGATTAGGTGGTGGTGGTGGCGCAGGTCGCCACCACAGAAAACCGGGAAAAGAAACAGAAGAGAGAGTAGGGGTTAGTATGGATTTTAGAGCCACAATGAATAGTTATGATAATAAATTGAATACACAGAGTATCAGGATTAAATTAAAGTGAAGTTATGAGAAGGCCATGTTAAAGTAATGTGTTTTCAGCAGTGTTTTAAAGTGCTCCACTGTATCAATTCCTATTGGCAGGCTATTCCAGATTTTAGGTGCATAACAGCAGAAGGCCGCCTCACCACTTCTTTTAAGTTTCACTCTTGGAATTCTAAGCAGACACTCATTTGAGGATCTAAGGTTACGATTTGGAATATAAGGTGTCAGACATTCTGAAATATAAGATGGAGCGAGATTATTTAAGGCTTTGTAAACCATAAGAAGTATTTTAAAGTCAGTTCTGAATGACACAGGTAACCAGTGTAGTGACATCAAAACTGGAGAAATGTGTTTGGATTTTCTTTTCTAGCAGCTGCATTCTGCACTCGTTGCAAGTGATTTATGTCTTTTTTGGGTAGTCCTGAGAGGAGTGCGTTACAGTAATCTAGTCGACTGAAAACAAAAGCGTGAACTAATTTCTCAGCATCTTTCAGTGATATAAGAGGTTTAACTTTTGCTATGTTTCTTAAGTGAAAAAATGCTGTCCTAGTGATCTGATGAATATGCGATTTAAAATTCAGATTACAGTCAACAATTACCCCTAAGTTCTTTACCTCTGTCTTGACTTTTAATCCTAATGCATCAAGTTTATTTCTAATAACCTCATTATATCCATTATTGCCAATCACTAAAATTTCTGTTTTCTCTTTATTTAGCTTGAGAAAATTACTATTCATCCAATTAGAAACACAACTAAGACATTGTGTTAGTGAAACAACATCGTCGGGGTCATCAGGTGCTATTGATAAGTACAGCTGTGTGTCATCAGCATAGCTGTGGTAACTCACATTGTGCCCCGAGATAATCTGACCTAACGGAAACATGTAAATTGAGAAGAATTGAAGTGATTGGCTTTATTGCAACGCTGGCATATCTGACCCCTGGCAGGGCAGCTCTGCGCTCTCGTAGAGTGTGATTTAGAGCCACAATTTCCGCAAAAACATTGGGGTCTTGGAGGAAGCTGTCGTGTAAGCTGCACGCTGGGATTCCCGTTGCAGTTGTCCAAGTCTTCTATGCACTGCAGCGTTTGAGCTGCGTCTCCTGTCACTGCTGAGGAAGCAGGAGATGTGTCCAGTGTGGCAGCTAACTCTGCAGCAAACTCGATCTGAAATGCAATGTGGATTGCCCGTGATAAACTTAAATCATCTGATTCTAGAAAGAGCTTTTTGCGGACTTTTGGATTGTTACTGTGCTCAGCCAATTGATCTCTAATAAATTCATCATGTCTCTGAACTTGCATAAACTGGCTAAACCCCTTAAGTTGGCCACGTATTGGTAAACCGATTAGCCTGCCTGCTGTTGCCTTTTACGAAATAGGATTCGGCAGAGGATAACACTTTGCGAGCAGGAGAAGTGCATCTCTAAGAGAGTCACAGCAGCGGAGTATATGGCTGCCTTCCCCAAAGTCTTAAACACGCGCTCTCCCTCCATTCCCAGACAGTGTAGGAGCAAAGCTCTTTTGTGCGTATCACTTACATTTTGCAAATCAAGAGCCAGGAGGTAAGTTTCAAAAGACTCCAGCTAGCGGGACCATGGCACTGGAGGCTCTCCAGGCAGGGAAAGAAAGGGAGAAGGTGGTGAAAGTGAAAATTCAGCCATCCTTCTCACCAAAATATTGCATACAAGACAAGAGCATACAAGTGCAGTTTGTCTCAGAAAGGGGTTTATTTCCAAACCACTAATCACACTAGAAACTCACCCTCTAACCCCAAACACTTTACAGCAAACAAGAACACACTGTCATAAAATGTACATATTGCAAATATAACAAGTGGTGAAATGTCAGAGGGGATCTCATTGGTCTGATGTCAGTTGAGACAGACCAGGCATTAACATCCCATTGTTGGATTGGTATGTTTGTTTTGAAAACAGGATGTGAATTTTTGGTAGTCATTAGCAAAAAAGGGTCAAACATTATTAGTTAGGCAAGTTAATGTTAATATTGAACCATCAAAACTTTCATACCATAAATGCACTGGAATAGTCTCATGCTGAGACAATTTAGACTCATTCACTCATTTTCTGATTCCAGTTTTTCTACATTGTCACGCTGAGCACAAAGAAGGAAATGATTCCAAATGAGGAGCCAGTCTGTCAAAAGCACATTTACCTGCTCAAATCCACAGCAGATCAATTTGGAATCTCCATTTAGTGCAGCTTGTCCATCTTTGGAGTAAAAGTACCTGTAAAAGTATCTGTCCAAGTACCATGGACAAAGAGGTATTTTGATTTCCGATATAAACCAGTTCATCATTGTAGAAGTGCACACTATTTATCCACCTTTGCCAATAGCAGACCTGAAAGCTCTGCACATTTAATGACCAGTACTGGAGTTAACTCAGCTCTCCTGTGCTGTGTAGCACAAATACCTACTGTAATAACATACATTTTTTTAATCTTCTGTGAAGGAACTCATGACACATAGGTGCAATGGTTTGGAGTATCAGTTCTGATACTCCTATTTAATAAAATAAAGCAGTCTACTTCAGCTTATTTTCTAACAATATAAAAAAAAAATAGAGCAATGTTGATGCACTTTAACAAACACACACACACATACATAATGCGTTACTGAGAGCTCCATCTTCTCTGAAGGTCAACTGGTTAAATAGGTCCAGGCTCAGAAGGGCTGGGGTTTGAAAAATTCATTGGGGGCATGGCTAGGTATCATCTCCCTGGGTCTTTTGTTAACTGCAGAGGAAATAGCAGATACAATTAGCAACAGTGCCCCCTCCAGCTCTGGAGTGGTATTGACAGACATCCTGAACCTTCCGAGTGGTCCCAATGTGCACATATATGTCACCTTCAAATGGATTTGTAATGTCCTCTTTTTAAATCTCTGGAAAAGGCAGAAAAATACTGTAGTGGATTTTGACAACTGCAATATTTAGGAAGGAGACATATGTATGTGTTTTAAAATTCCCAAGCCATTTCCTTTTATCTATTAACGGTAGCATGTGTTTCACGTGCATTTCTTTGCATTTAATACACTCTTTAGTACTGTCAATTAAAAAATACGAAGTATATGTAAACACTATCTTCATCTTATCCTCACAGGTGGTGCAGTGGTAGTGCTGCTGCTTTGCAGTAAGGAGATTGTGGGTTCGCATCTCGGGTCCTCCCTGTGTGGAGAGCACTTTGAGTAGTGAGAAAAGCAAAATGTAAAGAATTATTATCTTAACATTTTACTAATTTGATATATGCCGATCTGACCACTAGATGGCATCAAATTATACAGCATTCCTACTGTGTTTAGCATCAAAAACAGATTTCCATAATTGATGTGCTTCTTTTGACTGCCTGCCACTTTTCTTGAAAAAGCTATTCTGAATGTTCTTTGCTTTTGGCTACTGGGGCAGCATTGTTTTTATGAGAAACCTTTAACTACAACTAGGAATAAATAGCTGACCAGTAGAAGGAATAATTAAGCTAAGATTTATTTAACAGAGCACAGAATCTGTAATACCAGAGGAATGGCGGCTAGAAGTAGAAAGTAGAGCGAAAGAAAAGTGAAAAGTTAACTAAAGTGTCAGTTACCACAAAGCAAATAACAATTTATGTATTTTTTGGAAAAATGAAAAACATTTGAGATAACATGGTGATGTGGTCACTACCTGCTGCTGTTTAATGGAGGCAGCTCCTTGGGATAAAATGTCTGGCTTAGTCATTACCTGTTTGGGTCAATTTCTGCCAAGTACACCACATTTCATCCCACATCCCCAAAGATGTTCATGTTAGGTTGAATGGTGTCACAAAATAGGTTCTTTGAGAGCGTGTGGTGGAGTGTGCCCTGATGTCCCATTCACCGTTGCTTCCTGCTTTGCTCCCGAAATATGATTCAGCCATACAATTTATTTATTTATTTTAAATGCACAGATTTCCATATTATGCCCATCAATACACATTTTATTTCTCATAATGACAAAATGAACAGGTTTGCAAATTTATTTAAAATCAAAAACTGAAATTTCTCCTTCATGTAAATATTCAGACCTTTTGTAGAATCCCCTTTGTAGGCAATTACACCTTCAAATTGTCTTGGGTAAATCTCTACAAGATTTACCCATCTGGAATTGGGAGGTTTATCCCATACTTTCTGGCAGATACTCTCAAGCTTCATTAGACTGAGTGGGACGTGTCTGTTAATTTCCATCTTCAGGTCTCTAAACACATGATGTTCTATGGGGTTTCATTCTGGGCGTTGGCTTGACCATTCAAGGACAGCCAGTGACTTCTCCTGAAGCTACTCCAGTGTTGTTTTGCCTGTAAGCTTCAGGTTGTTGTTGTGCTAAAAGGTGGATCGTCACCCCAGTCTGAGGTTACATGTACTGTAGCACAGTTTTTCTTCAAGGTCCTCTTTGTATTAGTCTTTCTTCAATTCTTAGCAGTCTCACTATCCCTTTTGCTGAGAAGCCCCCATAGTATGATGCTGCCCCCACCATGCTTTGATGTAGGGATGGTATTAGATAGCTGATAAGCAGAACCTAGTCTGTGCATGACATAATGCTTGATTTTCTACCCAAAAAGTTACACTTTTGTCAATTCAGAGCAGAAAATCTGTTTCCTGTTGCTCTTAGATTACAAATGTGTGTCAAAAGCTTTTTATTTGGGTGGCTTCTGTCTACCCACTCTGCCATAAATGTGTGACTGATGGAGTGCTGGTGAGATGGTCATCCATCAGACAGACTCTCCCATCTCAGCTGGGGACTTTTGAGTAGCCATTGAGTTCTTGGCCACCACCTTGACCAAAGCCCTTCTTGCCATATTACTCAATTTGTTAGGATGGCCAACTCTAGTAGGGGTCATGGTGGTTCCAAACATCTTTCATTTGAAAATTATCTAATGCCATTGTGTTCCTGGGAACACCCAAGGGCATAGAAATGGTTTTGTACCCTTGCCTTGATCTACGCCTCACCACAATTTGATCGCATATCGGAGAGGTATACACTGAGCTCCTTGGACTTCATTGCTAATATTTCATCCTGACATGTAGTGTGAATTGTAGGATATTCACAGGTACACATGTGCCTTTCTAAACAATGCCCAATTAATTTAATTTTCCACAAGGTGAGCTCCAATTATGTTTGAGAAACATCTCAAAGATAATTAAAGCAAACAAGTTGCACCGGGCAATGAGATGGAGTGCCACAGCAAAGGGTATGAAGACTTACTGTACATGAAGGAAAGATTTCAATTGTTGATTTTTTAATAAATTTGCAGTCCTTTCTGTAAGCATGTTTTCGCTTTGTTATTGTGGATTACTTAGTGTACATTGATGGGCAAAAAATGGAAAATGTATCAATGCAAAATTAAATCAATAACACAAAAAGGTCAGTAGAAAGTGAAGGAATCTGAATACTTTTTGAATCCAATGTAAGTAAATAAAAGGCTTATTGTGAGTGTGACCAGTAAAGGGGCATTGCAGCACCTTAAACCCCAGACACAATTTCACCAACACAAGTCCTGATTTAAAGATAAGGTTTATTTCCACAAATACTTTTCCAAAAGGCTTCAAAAATGATATAAACGTAACACCATTTTTTTTTGTCCTTTTTTTTCTTTTCTTTCTGCTAACATGACTCCAGGAGAGCTTTGTCCTCGTCCTCTTCTCATGTTTTGGATGGCACTGTTGCCTTCTATTACTGAGGACAGGGTTCACATTCCAGGTGGTCCTGTATGGAGTTTGCATGTTTCCCTTGTGTCCATGTGGCTTTCCTCTGGAAATTCACATTCCTGCAATCAGCTGATGCCTTGTACAAGCACTGTTCTTGCCTTAAGCCAGATGCTTTCCGGGATAGGTTTCAGGTTTTCAATATTGTATTGGATAAGAGAGTTAGAAAATAGATAGATGGATAATGTCATGCTTTTAAAAATATTGCAAGGTTTGTTGCTGGGTTCATCAACATCAATAATGTTTATTATGCACTATATTCGGTGGGAAGCATTTTAACTTATATTGCTGAAAAGCAGAACAAAAGCAGAAATGGTCAGCATCTGTTATTGCAATTTACTTTTTTTTTTGACAAAAGCAAAAATATTCAGTTAGTGCAATGGCCAAGCCATAATCACATATACAGCTACACAGCCTATCCAAGGATTGGACAGTCTGGTTACTGAGTGTTCAAGACAAAAATGACATACAGCCTTTCCTGATTTAAAAATGAGAAAAGCGTTGATGAAACCACAGGATGGCAAACACATGACTTCTCTCTCTCTTCTGATCCTCCAGCTCTCATTTAATTGTTTCCACCCCATTCAGGATTTGCATGCTGACGCCTCTCCTCAAAGCTGCTTGAGGCTTAAAGAGTGGAGTCACTGAGACGGGGTCAGTTAAGTCTGGCTGTAAGATTCAGTAGAGGTGGATTTCTCAATTCTGTTTTTGGTGACCCTCTGTGTGTTGATCGAAGGTGACATTTGTAAAAAATAAACTACTACACCTGCCTTGTGAATTCTACCAATCTAAACAATAAATTAATTGTACTTTATTCTCTCTTATCCAGGGTCCTGTGTAGAAATCATCATGACTCAGGCTCCCTCTAGTCTGTCTGCAAGGCCAGGTCAAACTGTCAAGATGAACTGTAAGACTAGCAGCTCCATTACCAGTAGCAACTATAACTTTCTTGCCTGGTATTGGCAGAGAGTAGGAGAAGCTCCAAAACTCCTGATTTATCACGCAAGCACTTTGCTGTCTGGGATCTCAAGTCGCTTCAGTGGCAGAGGCTCTGAACTTGATTAAACGCTAACCATCAGTAACGTGCAGCCTGAAGACGCAGGACATTACTACTGTCAGCAGCATTACAGCACTCCTCACACACAGTGATACAGAGCCGTACAAAAGCTCCTCGACTTGTCTGTGCAGCTGCTGTTCTTAATTTTTCTGGTGCTAAGAGTGAAGTCACGGGGTTTGCACACATGAGAGACAGAAAGAGAAGGAGAAACAGAGAAGAGAAAAACAAACAGAAAGAGAGTCTTCTGATCACAACATATTACAGAAAGGGTGGCACATGTGAATAATGACCAAACCAGAAAACCTTTAGGGTAAAGAAATAACATTCTGAATTATTTCTGTATTACTATCTTTGGTAGTTGGCTTCACCTGCAAAATTTCATTTGGCAATGGGCCTTAGTTATAGTGTTGTTGGTTATTTTAAATGTATTTATGTACTTTGTAAAAAAGCAAATACTTTTCTGTGCACAATATTTGCAGTTTTGTTTTAAATAAAAAGCTAATATAATGATCAAGACTTCAGACTTCTAACTCTTTGGGCTGCAAGTTTAAATCTTGGTATTGACACTGTTTGAACATGAGCCGGTCACTGCACCTGCCTGTGTTCTAATTTGGAAAAAAGGAATTAAACCAACTGTATCTCAAATGTTGTAATTCATCTTTGATAAATACATCATAGAAATAAATAATAATATTATTATGCTCACTGAAACAGCTTATTCTTAAACATCCTATAAACAATTTCTCATACTCAAAGCATTCCTGCATTAGATCAATTTCAAAGTTCATAGATGCAAATATATGTTATGGTGGAATAGCTTGTGGAGATGCCATTAACTTTTAAACTGACACTATCAGTCTGAGGGAGTTACTGGGATTTGCAGTTATCAGGGTCATAATCCACTCTGTTTCTGTCACACATGGTCATACATGAATAGAAAATCAAAAAGTGTACCAGTACCGTAGGTGTTCACAGTTACAAATGACATTGTGGTACACAAAGCCTCTTCCCTAACTTATCGTCAAAAGCAAAGAACCTCCAGTAATTTGGTTCACTTCAAGCATGGACACCACTTCCGCCACTGATTCTCTCTTCCTCCCTTTTTGCTTCTAGCAAAGCAGCACACAGCCTAAAACCCTTACTGGAGCTTTCATAACCATTGAGCTTTGCATCTTCCTTGAGCTTTCTTCTTCTATTTTAGGCCTCACTTTATGTGCCAAATGTGATCAAGTCTCTTTTTTCCTGTCCAGGACACCACCCGTTCTTCACCTGTCCATAAGCCCTTTTGGTTAGTGCGGCTGTTCATGTGGACCATCAATTACTTCTGCTCTAACCTTCATTGATGGCAGTGCAGTACAGAGCATGTACAGTATGTTAGTATAATATTAATAAATTGCAAAAATTGAAAAAAGATTAACTCATTTTTTATTTAAATGCAACTAAATTTCAATCAAATCAGTCAAAGCAGACTTTGGGGTATTTAGTTTTTTTCTTAGGTAACTTTTTTACCCCTAAATGTTGTAAATTCAAAATGTCCTTTCTTATTGGATACCTATTGGCCTAGATGTACCATCCTGTCCAGTTTCAGCTTTATAACTAAAAGGAAAATAGTGTTTTTGTGGATGAGTAAGTGAATGAGTGAGTCAAATTTGCATTTATGTATATTTCTATATATAGTAAGAAAACCACAATTAGTCATATAGAGTTGGGGCACCCACAGGTAAACTCTGTATAATTGAAATAAAATGGAAGTTATAAATACATTTAAAAAAAGAAAAGAAATGTCTTCATAGACATGAGTCTTAAGAATAACTGTCTCAAAATGGCAGATTTTCCAGTAATCCATTTTCTGGGCCCTCAATGCTACTGTCATATCTACTCTAAGGCCCCACTCCAATGGTTAGAGAGTTAACATAATCCAAATAGCAGTGACACCTAATGTAATCACAGGACACTGAGCAGGAAGTGGCAATGAAAAAACTGAGTAACATCAAAATATGAAGCTTGGCCGATTTGCCAAAAAGCAATATGGAGAGCTTTAACCAGTGTACATTTCGAATTATGAGTTTTCAGCTTTGACTTAAATGATGACACCAGTGAGGCACATGAAGAATTTGTCAGCAAATGATTTAAAATGTTGTGAGTCCACTAGTTTTATTTGTCCTGGGAATTTTAAGAAGACTGGCATTTACATTGGGGAGTAATTGTAGATAAGTTCTTTAGAAAGAAGTAATTCATCTGTATTAACAACTAAAAATAAAACAGTATCATCACATTACTTGAACCCTGGTTCAGTTTTTGGCTTGTCATTAGTGTAAAATGTTCATGTCCTCCCCTTAATTATGTGAGTTTGTTTCCACTATCCAAAGATATGAAGTTTGGCTAAATGACCACTCAAAATGTGCAAATGACCCCCAATGCATCTGAGCACACATTGCTTCAGAGATAACCTGTAGGAGGCCAACAGCAGTGACCAGTTAAACAATACAAAGAAAATGAGAGGATGAACTTGGAGTTCCTGTTTTGTGTGTGTACAGAAATTAGTTTTATAACTGCAAAAGTTCATAAGAAAAAATTGTGCGTTTACAGTAAACCAGATAGCTGTATCTTTCACACAAGAATAGTATATATGGTATCATTATCTCGAATAGAAATAATTAGATAGTAGAGTGTGTGCTAGCCGTCCTGAACAGGAAAAAGCAGGTCCTTCTCTGCCAAGTATTTTATCAGGGTGTGTTTTCTGATAGGAGTCACTAGCTCCCTGGAAATACGTTTGTTTTGCAATTGTGGCATCTTAAGTAACCTGAACCTAAATAGATATATTATAAAGATCCTTCCCTTAGAGTTACAGCAGTAAGAAATCACATAAGAGAAAATAACAGCTTTCTTTAATGATGGTTTACGCAACATAACAGACGGGAAGCCATGACAAGACCTTAGAGAATAGAGTCTGCCATTATCGTCTCTGCATTGGAAGAATTTTCAGGATCGGGTGACATTATCTCCTATCCGTCTGTCGGCTTCAAAAGTGTGCCGGGCAATGTTCCAAGGCTTTATACTCTTTCTCCATGTGCAGGCCCGCACTTAGGTAAATCATGCCATTCCAAAAAAGGCAAAGAGAGGATACAATTTCATGCTGACTATAACACACAGAAATAGTGCACGTTGCCTATTTGCAGTTGTTCTTAACTTGTCTTGTCTTAAGATGAATGCCTAGCAATTCTAAATGCTGGGCCCCAGTACTAAATCTGGCTTTATGTTAGCTGTATATGTGAGAAGAAAAGAAAAGCAGATTTAAAATATTTGCAAAGAGCACAGTAACATATTAAACTTATAATCTGATTACAGGGTGTGACCCTGAAATAGTTCACTGAAGGTAATTATGATGAAAAAAGTAAAGAACATGTTGGTTCCTTCTGAGGACCTGTTTCTTAGGTGAAAGGAGACGCATTAGTACACTTGGTCACACTCATTTCCTGGTAGTCTGACCTTAGTTAAACCCCCGTGCTGCTTCCCAAGTGCAAGTGTGTGACATTAGAACAATCTAGACGAGAACAGGCCATTCAGCCCAACAAAGCTTGCCAGTCTTATTCAATTATTTCTTCCAAAAAACAAGTTGAGTTTTGAAAGTCCAGAAAGTCATAGATAACCTTCATTCCTTTGATATGTTGTCAAGTAAAGCAAAGCAAGTGTGAGAAAAGATCAAGTTTTGCTTGTTCTACAAAGATATTCTAAAATGGATGGGACACCTGTGCTGGTACTCCTAGAAAAGATCATAAATAATTACATACATGACTCCAATCGTACAGTCAGTCATTCAGCCGATTTAAATGGAGACAAGTTATCACTCTGCTGTAACAGCATGTGTCCCACACCACATCTGGACAAGATAAACCAAGCCACAATGCTTCTAAGGAGACTGTCCTTTGGCCAGATAAGACAAAATTTGTGCTTTTTATGTGCACAGTTGGAAAAAATGAAGGTTTCAAAGAAAAGAACACAGTACCTGCTGTGAAGCTTGAAGGAGGCTCTGTTAAGTTTTGGGGCTGCTTTGCTGCATGTGAGAAATGGTGCATTGAGTCTGTCTAGTGAACAATAAAATCTCAAGACTATCAGGACATTCAGGGACGAAACATACTACCAGTGTCAGAAAGGTCTGTGTCAGTCACAGGTCATGGATCCTCCAACAGGATAATGAGCCAAAACACACAGCTAAAAGCACCCAAAATGGCTACTTCTGAAATGGCCTTCTATGAGCCCTGATTTGAATTCTATCGAACATCTATGGAAGAAACTGAAACAAGCAGTCCGTAGAACGCCCTCTTCAAATCGGACACAGCTGGAGCAGTTTGCTCAGGAAGAGTGGGTGAAATGACCTGTTGACGGGTGCAGAATTCTCATTGAAATCTTCAGGAATCACTTTGTTTCATTAATTACCTCCAAAGTTTGTGCAACAAAATGTTAGGCTTTTGTCCAAATTCTGTTGAATCAAAGCTCTAAAGCAAATTTAGATTTTTGTTAAATATGGAATTAATAAAGATGGGTACCAATTACTTTAGTCAGTTTCAGATTATTTCAGAATCAGTTCTTCTTTTTTGGTGGAAGGTTATTAACAAATTTGTCCACGTCTGTATTTATACTTATAAAAGTAAATAACGACATTTATCATTACTTCAAATACATAAAACTAGAACCAGGTTCTCCAGATTATGTGCCAGTATACCTCCTCAGGGGGTATGCAAGGGGACCTGACTGTCTTATTTAAACTTTAGATATTTTTGGTCTGGTGTTCTATTTGGTATTGATGTGTGTGGTGTCATCATGGCAAGTTTATAAAGCTCTCTAAGGTCTTCAGAAAAGAGGCTATCATTCTTGCAAGGGATTTAAAAGGATCAATAAATTATTTTAAATCATTCATTCCACTTTAAGGAAAATCATGTACAAGTTGTGCAGAGTTCAAACTGCTAATTTATCAAGGACTGGTCAGCTCAGCAAATTCAGCCTAAGAACTGACTGTTTGATACTAAAAGAAGTCTCCAAGAACCCCAAAATTTCATTGCGGGATCTGCAGGTAATTCTTGCAATAGATAGTGACAAAGTACAAACATTATTGAACAGTAAGAGGTTGCATCCATTTGGCCTACATGCGAGGTATGCCAGGACAAACTGATTGCTGTCCAAAAAGAAGATTAGAGCAAGACTACAGTTTACCATTGAAAATCTAGGCAGTGACCAGGGCTTCAGGAACAATACGCTTTAAGCAGATGACTCAAAGATAGTGTTATTTTTCCAAAGTAACAGGAATGTTTGGTGAAAATCAAAGAGAAACATTTTAGGAGAAGAACTTCAAAATAATTGTGAAGAATGATGGTGGAAGTCTTATGGTTTAGGGTTGCTTTGCTGCCTTCGAGTCTGGGCAGTCTTGCAGTCATCAAGTCAACTATGAATTCTGATCATATCAAAGTGTACTTGATGAGAATGTGAGGGCATATGCACAAAATATGAATCATAAATGGGCCTTAAAACAGGGTAATGAACTATTTTTAGTAAAATATTGTTACATAAACCAGTTCTGGAAAACATTGTTAACAAAAAAAATAAATTGTTGTTATTCCTGTAGTGCCTGTTTGCCTTTAAAGGGAAATGGTGAATTCTATAGTTGAACAGGTAAGATCTTCACTGTCCTCTGCATACTTGTTACTACTACTTCTACTGTTACTAATACTACAGCCATTGTTTATACTAGCAGTGCTGCTTTTCTATCATGTAAGAGTGTATTTTTAGTAATAGTGATATTATTTTATTTTATCGCTTAGGTATTATGGTTAGAATGACAAAAAAAATATCATCAGCTTATCACGGGAAAGAACAAGCTGATTATACAAAGTATTTAAACTTTAAGTAATAAAAAGTTGCAGGGTTATTATTTAATTGTCCACAACTATATCCACTGATTTTTGTCAGATTCAGAATCGTTCAAAAAGAATTTTATTCACAAAAGTTCATTGTTTCTAAAAGAATGGATATCTCTCACAATTATAGAATGTATTTCAAAGATGATTTTTTCGTATATTTGTTGCATTTGTCAATGGTTGTGATGAATTGCCAAGGCATTTTGCTTTGTATGAACTAGGACATATGATGTGCAATGGATCCATCCTTTTGGGGGCACCTGTTATACTGTACTCTGCATATTAAAAAGTAATCAGAGTGGAAGAGTCCTGCTATATTATATATAAATTATACATTTTGTGTTTTATTGCATATTAAAATAACATTAATGTCACAATGTTATTAAAAAAATAATTTCCTCTGTTTAGAGTATTATTAATAGCCTAAGTCAGCAAAAACCACAGATATTTAAGAAAGTGGTGACAGAATGGATTCTAGTCCTTTGTAGAGTATAGTCACACACACCCACTCTCACTCATGTTGGACATTTTAGATTCCTAACTTCTTTTTCTGATTCCACTTACTGCATAATGCAATATAATGCCCCTGGATGGGATGCCTTGTGACAATGCGGGTTCTGCTCCATGCTCCCATCTTGCTTCTGGGTGCTCTGAACCCAACACCATTGGTAGTCACCGATGAGCTGGATGGTGCAAAAAGTACAAAGTGCAAACAACAAGCAAAATCAAACCAGTGTTCAAAGTTCCTTAAACAAATAATCCATACAAACAAGTGAAAGGGTGGAGGTTAAAACACGATAGAAAATCCTTTAAAAACAACGAGGTTAAAACAATTGCTGGAAGCAGTCTTTTTTTAAACAAATCCCAGTGCCTTTCTATTGGTAACTCCCCTGCTTCTCCCATCCAGGCTATGCACCAGGGGAGCCACCCTACTTGCAGCTGACCTTCTTTCTGCCTTCTTCTGCTGGTCTATTTGCCTCGGTGATCCCTGGCTCCGGTGGGCTTCACCTGACCGTGACTTGGGCTCCCCAGCGATCAGGGCGCTCACGCTGGGGCTTTCACATCCCAAGTTCCGACTCCTGCTGCCTTCCTGGCCTTATGTGGCGAGCCATCCTCCTTTCCGGTCACTCCCTCTCCTCAATAATGCTCAGCGGGAGTGACCACTACTGCCTGCTCCCGGGGTGCCGGCCAAACACCCAAGCTAACTGTTTAGCTGCAGGTGTTCTCTACTACGAGCACCTTCGCTCGTTCATGCACCAGCTTTCTTCTCCCTGCTTCCTGCCTTCTCAACCTCCGTCCGTTTTTATCTCTTTCTTCCCATAGCCACCTTGTGCTTCTATTTATCACGGGGATGTGGCTCAGGTGTGGCAATTAGCAGCTCCCGGCAATAATTATGGATGCGGACGACTCCTCAACTGTGCACTTAATTGAGGACCGCCCACATCACAAATTCACCTGGGACCAGTTCCCGCCACACTACCACAGCCCCTCATGCGGCGATTGTTTATTTAAAATGTAACCTTTGATCTGAGCTGTGGACCCGCTATACCACATGCCTTTCCATAACAGAGTTCACAAACATACCAGACCAATTTGGTGTCTCCAGTTAAGCAAACCTGCAAGTCTTTGGAGTTAAACTGGAGTACCTGAAAGAAACAAATAAATGCAGACACAAGTAGAAAATGCAAATTCCACAAACTGGGATTTGATCCTTCAAAGAAGGCTGTCACAGAGCCCAGATGAGAATGCAGAACATTTCTTTATTTACACAGAGTTATCTGCAAATGTATCAGTCCATGGATTGAGCAATCAATTGAGCAATTAATCTGCTTTAATACTTTCTATTACCATTACTTCATTTAATACATCATATCATCTGACTCTTAATATTCAGAAGTTTATCCCCTCCTCCAATCAACTAACACCACTAGTAATTTCTGACTCCTGTCAACTCTTCTTTTTGGACTTTCTCATTAGTTTATCCTCGCTTTCTAAAGGAGTATTTATTACTCCTTTGGAAAGCTGGTTGGTTGTTTCTCTTTAAAATGAGGCATACCTCATGTGCTTATGCTTTAAGTTACGTTTAGTTCTTTTCCTTATGTTTCACACTTTATTTTGTTAGACCTTCATATAAGTATATACTTTAGAATGTAAAATTATATATTGGGTAAAAATTCTATATTCCATGCACAGTAGAGAGTTAAGCCCACAAAGCACGAGGCCAGCAGGCAGGTGCTTATCAATGCCCCACTGCAGTGATGGGAACACTATGGTGCAAAAACAGCACCATCCTTCGAATGAGACATTAAACCATGGACTTGACTCTCTTTGGTCATAAAAGATCCCTGGACATGCTTCATAAAGAGTTGGGTGTATCCTGATGTCCTGGCTAAATTGCCCACCATAACCTAGTCATTCTGTCTCCCTAATCATCTCCTGTCTCTAACTGTCTCTTATCCCTTCAGCACCTAACAGCAAACGTGTGGTGAACGTACAGGTACAAAATGGCTGCTGTTGCATCATTAATGTGGATGTGGGAGTGGCTCCCCACTCACTATGCAAATCTCTTTGTGTAGTGAGAAAAGCAATATATAAATGTAAATAAATATTATTATTATTATTATTATTATTATTATTATGAATGGAGGATGGATATGACAGGGCTCAATGGAAGTTTGCAAATCTCCGCAATTCAGGAGCTCCACTGGACAACCAATTGGATTGTACATTTTTGTTACTTGGATTACCTGACTTGAGTCAGATAACTCCTCCCACAACCTTAATCTTAACCACAGTGTAAGGGGTGTATTGCGCAATATCACTGACGTATACTGTAGCTGCGTTTTCCCAAAATTACCAAAGTTCAGCAGCTTCAACTCAAAAAATGGGATTCAACAAAAGCCTGACGTGCAAAAATGATTCCACAGACAAAATGTCTTCATTTTTAAAAGTTTACTTAAGTTTCAAAGTAAAACAGTTCACACAAAAGAGAAAATTAAAATAGCAAAAAAAGGAAAAATTAATGTTAAGAAAAGTTCAGTTCAAAGCTTAAATCTTGTTAAATCTCAAATTGTTACTATTTACTTAACATTTCTGTACCATTTCAAAGCATTTTAGAACCATTTCTAAACGATCAGAAAGCTGTATGCTTATCTCATCTCTGAGTAGAAAATGGGTCTTTCAAGTCCCTCTTTACTGGGACCTGTTCTAAACAAACTGAGCTTATTATCACACTGTTTCTCAGTTATAGTAAGAAGGTTCTATCTTTTGCTAACTTATAGGGGGAAAAGACTATACCATAAGTTATGACTATAAAAGAAATGTATGTTCTATTCAAATTAAGCAAGCAGTAATATGAGTTTAACTCAAAACTTCAACTTTCTAAGATTGGCTCTTACATATACTGTAAAGCAACAACCTTCTCAACGGAGCGGAGCTCTGGAGGTCCGCAGATTAATATCGTAGAGAGTCATTTTTTGTGATCAATTTCCATTAACAAGCTGAGAGATGGTTTCAAGTCAATATCAGTCAGGAACACAGAAATGATGAAAAAAAAAAACAAAAGCATGAAGAAGCAGTTTGTCCTACATTTGCCACCATGTTTCAATAATCTGAATTTGTCTAATTTACAGTAAGCTAGCTAACATAACCTCAATTGCTATTATATTAAAGTTCTCACCTTACTGGGCAAACATTATCATTATGTGTAACAGCTTTGATATCAAGTGTTTAAGAGATATTATCTGTTCTTATAGTACCTAGCTCACACATGGTTGAGAATTATTTATTACAGTAATACAATCCTCAGGACCTACACACATTGTTAAAGGATGCTATTGTTAATCAACATATGAAGTGCTCTGAGTGTGATGCATTGAGGACACATTTGGAAATTTCACCAACACACAAGCAGTTCTGCGGCGGGATGGCGCTCTGCCCATGGTTTGTTTCCTACCTTGCGCCTTGTGTTGGCAGGGATTGGCTCCAGCAAACCCCCATGACCCTGTAGTTAGGATATAGCGGGTTGGATAATAGATGGATGCATGGACACAAGCAGTTCTCTGGCTTGCTAGTTAGTTATTGGCTGAATTGTGGGAAAGCACCACACATACAACTTGGACATCCAAAAAGAACAATTAGTTCAGATGAACTGCAACAGTTGGTTAATTTCATCAGTACCTAACATTAATTTACTTACTGGCATGTTGCTATCTGCTATCATTGTAAAGACACAATGAAGTTTAGATAAATTCATTAATGCAGGAGATATATCCACATGTTCATTTTTAAAATTGCTAAATATTCATAATCATTTTGACCCCATATTCACTGCACTGAGTAAGTTTATTAAGCATATTCAGTAGTAGTACTGGTAGTTTTTATTTTATTATTATTGTTAGTAGTTTTGTTTGTTGGCTATATAGAGTAACAAAGAGTAACAGCACATTGATACCCTAGACCATTATCAATATTATTATTATCATTATTAATAATAATAATTAGTCCCTAATTTATGAAGGAAACTGATCAATTGGTATAGCATTGCCATTAAATACCATTACAGTCAAAATCTACGGATTGCCCTCCAGATTGCAACAACCATCAAACTTACCAGTTTTTCAATACTTCAGCTCATTAAGACATACGTGAGGCTATGCAGGGCACAAGAATATTTAATCAGCTTGGATATCATCAGCATCAACTCAGACCTTCCACAGAAGCTGCAGTGTGATGACCTAATAGATTACTTTGGCTTCAAAATATGTAGATGTGTGGTGCTGTGATTTGCAACAAAGAAACTGAGGAAACCCCAAAACATTCACTTTCAAGTTTTAATTATTTTAATAAAAGTATTTGTATTTGATGTTAAAAGATGCAGTTAAGTTTGTGATTTGTGCTTTCTTTCTTTATTATTTATTTACATATTTATTGTTCAAATTAAAGCTGTTATAAAAAATATTAATGTAATGGATTTAGGGAACGGCAGGGTTGGTAGAGGGCCCAAGAAGATTTTGCTTAAGGCCCTGGTTTGGCTATGGTAAGAGCTATGCTGACCTGCTTAGAGGGAGAACAGCGGAGAACAAAGCAGATCAAACAAGACAAAAAATAAATGGCATTTCAGATGCTGTAATGATAGCAGCTTCACCCAGACTGATTAACACAGGATTACTTATTAACTCATTTATAAAGAAACAATTCAAATATTTATATAAAGATATCAAGCTGGTTTGATTATATCTTGAAATATGAGTAATATCATTCCTTGTCTTATACAGAGCTGATTCTTTTGAAAGAGTATACAATCTTTAGATCATTTACAATACATAATAAAAAATACAAAAATAAAATAAATGAAAAATACAAGTAAAAAAATATATAATAAAAAAATTGAGAAAAGCAATATATTAAAAGCGAAGAAGTCGTGTTCCATGGCAAAATGCATGACAGTCTGCTGTGGCAAACCTGCAGGGAGAGTAACAGTGTTTTAGATTCTTAAATGATTAACATGGATGAGCGAGAAGGCCAGCATCAGATGATTTCTGGTACCATTTATATATTAGGTAAGGTGAAACAAATGTGAAAAGTCACTGTATAACAAAAGATTGATTTGAACAGGAAACAGAGGAGGAGATGTGTTGACCAAACAGAAAAAGAAAGAGCGGAAACTGCTTGTTGAGGTGAACCTGAATAGCAGAAAAGGGAAGTGCAGTGGAGCAGTGAAGGTTGACTGAACTGAGGCAGGCAATTTGCATAGACACACCCCTTTGTTTCTAAGTGCCCACCTGGCTGCAGTGGCTGTGTTTAAAACCTCTGAGTGAGGCAGACTGACAAGGATCTGAAGTGACAATGTCGCCTCTTGTGCCGCTCCTCTGCATCTTTGTCTTCTTCACTCATGGTATGAGAATTTTTTGAAAGTCTAGCATTATTACAGTATATCCTTGGTAAGAAGAGCTTCCTAAAAAAAACAAAAGATTATATGTGTAATTCTATTTATTAATAGGTTTTCGTACAATGTTATATATGAATCATACAGTACAGTTTAATGATATATATGAATATAAAAATGTAAAATTATCTTTTATTCCTCAGAATGCAATGGAGAGATATCTGTGACCCAGACACCAAATACTAAATCAACAAGGCCAGGAGAAGATGTTACTATTAATTGTAAAACAAGTAAATCAGTATATAGTTATGGTAATAACTGGTTGTTCTGGTACCATCAGAGACCCAATGAGGCTCCTAAACTGATTATCTATGAAGCAAGCAATCTTCAGTCTGGGATTCCAAATCGCTTCAGTGGGAGTGGATCAGGGACTGACTTCACTCTGACCATCCGTGGAGCTCAACCTGAAGATGCAGGACATTATTACTGTCAGCAGGGAGAGGAGCCCCTCACACAGTGACAGATACCCGTACAAAAACCTGCCCTGCTCAGTGGCACACGTGCAGCCAGTCTTACCACAGATTCTGAGACAGAAGTCACAGAGCTGAGACATGAAGACAAAAAAGCTAAAAAAAAGCATTAAAAAAATAAGTCAACACCAAACAAGTTTTTTTAAAAATACTAAAACTTGTAACTGTACAGAACTGCATTAAGTAAACAATGGACAGAGAGAATAATAAAATATTCTAATAAAATATTCCATACACTTAGTATTATAATAAGCAGTTATAATATCTGATCCTCCTAGGATTGTGATTTTGGTCTGATGGTGGTACTTGTACACCACAATGAGTGTCTGTGCCTCTGATAGGATTACCTTTTGCAAATTGGTCCAATGACAAGAACATGACAAACAATTATTAACAAATGACCCTCATGATAGTTACAATGAAGTCTAAAAAAGTTTCAACCACAGCAGGTAAACCAGGACCCACTCCTGTAATCAGTTAGGGTGATGTTCATCATAGAATCCCGTAACTTTTTTTGTGTTCTCCTCAACTTGTTAAATTTATCATTTCTGATTGCTAGGATTATGATTTTTTATTGATTATTTTCATCATTATTTTGATTATTTTATTCTGTAGCCATTTTTTGCATTTTTTTAAATGAGTACCATAATATTGTTCTTTTGCATATCATGCACACCACCAGATTGTATGTTTAATTACTTTGTTACTATTTGTTTTAGGGCTGAGCTGATGTTCAATGATATCATCCCTCACTGATTGGCTGAACACATCTTCAATATAAATAAACATCATCAATTGGCACCTGATATTTGCAGAAATTTCCTCAGTGTGCCAATCTGCAGCGGTTACTTTTTTTTGTTTTGTTTTTCTTTTTAATCTTTCAGTCCTCACAAGAAAGCTATCAGGCACTTGTTTTTGCAGCAGAAGGCACATGAGATTCCTATGCTTAGCTTGTTTAGCAAGAGTATGCTAAACCAAGAGGACCCCTCTTCCATTCGATAGCATATACTAAAATATAAGTGTTCCAACCTCCAGGGAAGAAGCCCCCATGCACCCCCTTTGCCCTATCATGTAAAAGTAATAATGAATTGGGAGGAGGAACAAGACACAGTCTAAACAGAGTACTGACGGTAATTTGGTTACACTTCAAGCACTGTTTGTGAGAAAATAATGTGGTGATTAAGCTCTACATATACTGAATTGGATGCCTCTAGCTCTGGAGGAAAATTATTGTAATGCATCAGGAGAGACAAAGGCAAATCACAGAACTTTAGCATACCTATGAAAACTCCCCTGCTGTTAAAGGCTGTATGGGAATGTCACTGAAATAACAAATACCCACACAAGTCAGGAGCAAGCCCTGTCTAACCTCCTCTTAATAATAATAATAATAATACAGTAATACATTTTATTTATATAGCGCCTTTCCCATGCTCAAAGCACTTCACAGAGTTTAAGAAAGGACGGCAGGGTTTACAGTATATAGCATTGTACTAAACCAGATAAATAAATAAAGAAGAGTAAGATAGTAAATTCAGAGAAAAGCCTAACAGACAACATAATTGATGGTCTCGCACACACACACACAGGTTACATGAGCATCTTGACATAGAGGTAAACTGAAAGAGGGGTAATAAAGTCAAGTAGAGCTAAAAGCCTTCCTGAACAGATGAGTTCTGAGTTGTGCATACATTCAGGATGAGCATGGGCTGTACCCTGTCAATATGGGGTGAAAAGGTAGTAATCCTGATTCCTGTCTCCAAGACTGTTTTAATGCCTACAGTCTATTATCACTCCTTTCAGATGTACATTTTCTCTTTGACCTTCATTCTCGTGCATTGCCTCCAAAATCCAACTCCTGTTATCCACTTGGATGATCCTCATCATTATGAATGGTCCTAGCACTCACATTGCTGTAAATAATGAACCAGTAGGTAATTCCAGCATTCTTATTAAAAGGCACCAGTGCCGTGTATTGTCCAGCAACTGGGCAGAACTTCCTAGAAAGTTCTAGAAATAGTAGGTAGTTTGCTGTCTATCAGGTAGCTGGCTCCAGTTCATCTGTGTTTATGTCCACCATAGTAAACACTGCAAACCCAGCCTATCAAGTGCTTTTCTGTGATGGCCACTACAGTGTTCACATGCTCTTCCAAAAGCAGCCAGCAAGTTTTTACAAGATATAATGCTTAAAGCAAATGCCAATTAGACTTGTGAAAGGAATCACAAATAATGTGGCCATACAGATTGCACAGTATTGTTACTCTATAATTTACATGGTTTTGTGTTGTCTCTTAAACTGTATATGGTGTTTTTCTCATGTTATATATGTTGCTATAAATTTTGCAATACAGTGACACTTTACTAGCACATTTTTCTCCTCTGGCATTCGTCACATTATGCACATTTGTTGGTTGCCTTTGAAATAATATTTCAAATTATATCTCTGTATTATATAAAAAAATCTTGGGTCGAGATCACACAGCACCATCACAAGCAGCAGCAGGCCAGCTGATCGAGCATAGAGGAGGTAAAAAAAGATGTATTTGTTTCCCATTGTATCACCATTTAAAAGGGAGTTTCAGTGGAGCGACCGCATCTCCTTAGTGTGTGTCGGCCCTTCTCTTCACAACATGAGCGGCTGAGACGCGAAGTGGTTGGCGCGCAGCCTTGGGGGTTTTGGGGGCGAGCAAAGCGAGCAGTGGGCAAAGCCCCCTAGTTATGAAAAAAGTAAGATATCAAAAACTTGTGATGGTTGTTAATTAGACTTTTTAATGGTAAACAGTGATGTAGCAAGTCCAACCCCAATTGTAGCAATCCAGCACAGGTAGGGATTTGAATTATGTTAACGGAGAGGTAGTCAGGTCATAATAATTGCAGAAAAAATTAGGTCTACCCAAGTTTGTTAAAAGTGAAATTTTGATAAAACCACAAGGTGACTGAGGCATTTAGTTCACGTTTTTTTCTTGTACTGTATATTGCAATATGTTCCATTTTTAAAAGGGTTCCTATCTTGGGCATGGGTTTTAGTGTGAAAGTGTTGTTAAGAATGATGGACCCATTTATAGACCTTTGTGTTATGCAGTTGTCTTACCTATTCAGTGCTACGTAATGACACCACATAAGTTAACCAGCAGATTGGTAGATGATATTTATAAATTCTGCTTATAATCCTGGAAATTCCATGGTTTAAGGTTTGTTATTTTTAGAATGTTTTGTGGGGACTACTCATCCTGAACCCTATTTTGTTTTTGTTTTAAGTTCTGGTTTCCTACAGAAATAAGTGGATTTGACAGTTTATTAGGGTAGCACAGTGGCGCAGTGGGTAGCGCTGCTGCCTCGCAGTTAGAAGACCTGGGTTCGCTTCCTGGGTCTCCCTGCGTGGAGTTTGCATGTTCTCCCCATGTCTGCGTGGGTTTCCTCCCACAGTCCAAAGACATGCAGGTTAGGTGCACTGGCGATCCTAAATTGTCCATAGTGTGTATGTGCCCTGTGGTGGGCTGGCACCCTGCCTGGAGTTTGTTTCCTGCCCTGTGCTGGCTGGGATTGGCTCCAGCAGACCCCCGTGACCCTGTAGTTAGGATATACCGTCATGGTTGAAATTATCGGCACCCCTGGAATTTTCCCAGAAAATGCGCCATTTCTCCCAGAAAATTGTTGCAAATGTTTTGGTATACGCATGTTTATTTCCTTAATGTGCATTGGAACATCACAAAAAAAACAAAGATAAAAAACCAAATCTGACATCATGTCACACAGAACTCCAAAAATGGGCTGGACAAAATTATTGGCACCTTTTCAAAATTGTGGGTAAATCGTTTTATTTCAAGCATATGATGCTCATTTGAACTCACCTGTGGCAAGAAATAGGAGCTGGTAATATAGCAATCACACCTGAAGCCAGTTAAAATGGAGAAAAGTTGACTCAACCTTATTGTTGTGTGTCTGAGTGTGCCACACTAAGCATGGAGAACAGAAAGAAGAGCAGAGAATTGTCTGAGGACTTGAGAACAAAAATTGTGGAAAAATATCAACAATCTCAAGGCTACAAGTCCATCTCCAGAGATCTTCATGTTCCTTTGTCCACTGTACGCAACATAATCAAGAAGTTCACAACACATGGCACTGTAGCTAATCTCTCTGGACGTGGACGGAAGAGAAAATTTGATAAAAGACTGCAACGAAGGATAGTCCGAATGGTGGATAAATAGCCCCATTCAACTTCAAAACATATTCCAGCTGTTCTGCAAACTCAGGGTGCAACAGTGTCAGCTCAAACTATCCGTCGACATCTGAATGAAATGAAACGCTATTGCAGGAGACCCAGGAGGACTCCATTGCTGACACAGAAACATAAAAAAGCCAGAATGGATGTTGTCACAATTTACTTGAGGAAACCAAAATCCTTGTGGGCGAACGTCTTGTGCACAGATGAGGTCAAGGTAGAGCTTTTTAGTAAAGCTCATCATTCTACTGTTTACAGAAAACGGAATGAGGCCTACGAAGAAAAGAACACAGTACCTACAGTCAAACATGGTGGAGGTTCGAAGATGTTTTGGGGAAGTTTTCCTGCCTCTGGCACTGGATGCCTTGACTGTGTGCAAAGCATCATGAAATCTGAAGACTACCAAAAGATATTGGGGCA
Source organism: Polypterus senegalus (assembly GCF_016835505.1). Taxonomy (NCBI): domain Eukaryota; kingdom Metazoa; phylum Chordata; class Cladistia; order Polypteriformes; family Polypteridae; genus Polypterus; species Polypterus senegalus. The sequence goes on from NC_053157.1 coordinate 217,071,429, forward strand.
CAATGTAGGGCCCAGTGTCAGAAAGCTGGGTCTGTGTCAGAGGTCATGGGTGTTCCAGCAGGACAATGACCCCAAACATACCTCTAAAAGCACCCAGAAATGGTTGAAGACAAAGCACTGGAGAGTTCTGAAGTGGCCAGCAATGAGTCCGGATCTAAATCCGATTGAACACTTATGGAGAGATCTCAAAATTGCTGTTGGGAGAAGGCGCCCTTCAAATCTGAGAGACCTTGAGCAGTTTGCAAAACAAGAGTGGTCGTAAATTCCAGTTGAGAAGTGCAACAAGCTTGTTGATGGTTATAGGAAGCGCTTGATTTCAGTTATTTTTTCCAAAGGGCGTGCAACCAAATATTAAGTTGAGGGTGCCAATAATTTTGTCCAGCCCGATTTTTGAGTTTTGTGTGAAATGATGTCAGATTTGGCTTTTTTTCTCTGTTTTTTTGTGTTGTTCCAATGCAAATAAAGGAAATAAACATGTGTACCAAAACATTTGTAATTGCAAAACTTTTCTGGGAGAAATGGTGCATTTTCTGGGAAAATTCCAGGGGTGCCAATAATTTCAGCCATGACTGTAGCAGGTTGGATAATGGATGGATGGACTGTTTATTATTGAGAATTTTTTTTTTGTTCACCTAGCTGGATTATAACAGATCAAAAGGCATTTTTTATCTTTTTGTGGGATATTATTTTTTTGCATTTGAAAAATCTTGAAGCATGGAAAAAAAAAAAAAAAAAACTTCACTGCAAAAAATGGAATATGTGCAAACTCCACAGGCTGGAATTTGAGTCCCAATCTCACCACTGTATCATAATGCCTTAGATAAAAATACACAAAGTAAAAAATAATAATCCCCTTTGATAGCATTATGTAAGAATTTAATGCAGGGTCAAGTGTTTTGTTTAACTAGCACAAGTGCACAGCAGCTGTTTCCTGTCGTATACAAGATGTGAATCATTGGTGTCGACAATGGAGTTTTTTGGAATTAGAAACAGGAGGGTAACTAAAGCAATTAGCAATTAGATTAGATTTTCACATTCAGCTTCATTCCTGGGCTGAGTTTGGGTTTGTTTTCTAATAGTTGAAAATTAATCATTACTATTTTGTATTTTAGACATATTTGTACTGGTAAAATAAAACTAATTTTGCACACCAGCGCACTTCCACTCTCAAATTTTTTTATGCGAGTGTGTAATAGAGCTCACCGAGATAAATGTTTGCAACAAAATAAAGAAAAGGAAAACTCCCAAAAGGTGAACTACTCAAAAGATCAGATGAACTGGAAATGGATTTGGTATGGAATCATTATGATGTATTGAAAGTGCACCACCAGACCCTGCTTTCTTTTTTTGGAAATGTATGGAGCTCACAGCCATGAAGAGGCACAATCTAGTTGGGGATATATTAGCAGGTTATGTCACAGTGTATTCATTTGGTGATGCCCATTGACATGTGATTCCTATATGATCAGATATGTGACCAAATAGCAATTTATAAATGTTTATGTTGTTCACAATAGCACTACTAAATTGGAAAGAAATATATTTAATGGTTTAGTGCAAGTTGGCTGTCATTCTTGATATGCCTTCATTTAGGAAGACGAGTGTTATAAAAATCTTGCACCTCTCTGCCTCTGTATTAGGTTGAGAAAGGACACAGCTTAAAAAGTTCCGTTATCCTTACAGTTCCAAAATATATGTTTGATTGTATCTAATATTTCATCCATCCATCCATTTTCTAACCCACTGAATCCGAATACAGGGTCACGGGGGTCTGCTGGAGCCAATCCCAGCCAACACAGGGCACAAGGCAGGAACCAATCCTGGGCAGGGTGCCAACCCACCGCAGGACACACACAAACACACCCACACACCAAGCACACACTAGGGCCAATTTAGAATCGCCAGTCCACCTAACCTGCATGTCTTTGGATTGCGGGAGGAAACCGGAGCGCCCGGAGGAAACCCACGCAGACACGGGTAATTCAGACAATTACAAATAATAGGATAGTCAAACGGCGAAAAAAATAGAAAAGGAAGCTAATGACACAACATTTTGGCTGTATACCCTTCATGGTGCTAAACAGTTTGAATTTTAATCACGTATACAGTAATGTGCATTAATTAATTAAACTTAGATGTTTTATACAAGGTCCTTTGTACTAGTTAAATCTATAAAAGGTAGTTAAACAATCCAAACCAATAGCCTGAACTGTCAATACTAGAATAAATGTCTCTTGAGGTATTGTTAAAATAAGCAGCCTGTGACACTCACTCCTTTAAAGCTTGTTGATTAACCATATGCTACTTTATTTAAAGGTTTAAGGTTTTTATCTTGTCATATTTACAAAAGAAAACATGAAATATGCCTCTTCAGTGGCATCCAATAACAGACAGAAAATGAAATAAAACAGAGACAAAATAGGTTAAAACCTACAAATATTGTACTTTGATCATTTGAAAAACATATTCTCTGCTAGCTACTTTTAGCAGTGCATACAGTATTTATCTAAAAATCCATCCATCCATTATCCAACCTACTATATCCTAACTACAGGGTCATGGGGGCCTGCCAGAGCCAATCCCAGCCAACACAGGGCGCAAGGCAGGAAACAAACCCCAGGCAGGGCGCCAGTCCACTGCAGGGCACACACACCAAGCACAATTTAGAATCGCCAATGCACCTAACCTGAATGTCTTTGGACTATGGGAGGAAATTGGAGCACCCAGAGCAAACCCACGCAGACACGGGGAGAACATGCAAACTCCACTCAGGGAGGACCTGGGAAACAAACCAGGGTCTCCTAATTGCGAGGCAGCAGCGCTACCCACTGCGCCACTGTGTCACCTTACCTAAAAATGGTTACATGATAAATGTGAAAAGTACACTTCTGGAATTGTTTTAATTATCTCTGCTATTCTTTATTAAAAGATGAAAGAAAGAAGAGCTGGGAAGAAAGGAATTTCTGAAGTGATTTGTGTGGATCTTCAAAGCAACTATCCTCCTTGATTTATTGAGCACTGTGTGTAGTTGGTGTCTGCTATTAGTTGAGATGATTTCCAGTTTCTTTCAACATTGACCCCTGTCACACTCAAAAATCATCTGTCAGCACCAGTAACTTTAGTTGCATATTTAATGATCTGCTGAAGCTTTTTCAAATTTTGATTTGTCTGATCACTAATTTTGTCTTATATGTCGAAGATGAGTCTGTGGGGTTGAATGATAATTCTAAAATGTGCCCAAGAGTGTGAGTGTTTGTGTATGCATGTGTGGAATCGAGGAGGGTTCCGATGAGGGCTCGATCAAGTTACGTGAAATCCCGCTGGGGAGATAGAGGGCGCTGTCTCTAATATTCTCTTCTCTTTTTCTCCATAGCACAGAGAAACTGCTCAGTGAGGGCACTTAGCCCCGCCCCCCTTCCAGTGTGATATAAAAAGCCCAGCTGCCTGTAAGGAGGCATCATTTGCAAACAGAGTGAATTGTTAGACGGAGCTTCAGTGACTGACCCTTATTTCCATGGCAAAGAGCTGAATAACTTTTGCTGTTTATTTGCCCAAGGAGGTTGCTTTATTGAAGCAAAAAGGCATAATCTTTGGTGTCCCAACTATTCATTCGCTTTGTGACCTGTCATTCCTGCACAAGGCCACTTTGGTTAAATTTGTCCTCTGAGGTGTGGCTCTGCTATATGCTATAAGTCGCATATACCCAACAACTATGGAAAAACACAAGAATAAAAAACACTACAAGAAGGAAAAAAGGATAGAAGAATTGATAATCTTGGATTGAGTGCCATTGACTCTTCTCATCATTTCCTTCCATTATGAACTGACTTGACTACACCTTGGCATCGTGTGCAGCAAGATTTTGAGGTTGTAGTGTATTCTTCTGCGCTGAGGCCGAGATAAGAACAGCAAGTCCCATGAAAAATGTTGAGTCGCCAATCCAGTTGTCCCTGTTTTAATCAAATGAAAAAAATTCAAACAAAAGTAGGTGCGCTGGGCACAAAACACAACAGTCTAAAAACCAAACAAAGGAGCCATGATGCTTGATAATGTTTTCTGTTACTCACCAGGTAGGATCTCCTTCATGCAGTGTGCTCTGTTCACAGAGTGATCCCTCCTTTCATTACAAAGTACAAACTGTTCTACCAGAAGCACTTGATGGAATGATTGAGTGCGTTTAGAGCTCTTGGGATGAAAATGATTCTGGACGGCGAGGTTTGTGCAGGAAAAGCTCTGAAGTGTTTGCCAAATGGGAGCAGTTTAAATAGACTATGCACATGGCTCAGGCAGTGAACAAATGAACGTTCACGTACTCATCTGCGCCCGACTACAGTCAGCACTTTACGGGGGTGCGCTTAGTTAAAATCAGCACTTCACCACGGACCACTCTTCTCAGTGTATGCATTCTAAATTCCCAGTCTATTCCTTCTTTATTAACCTAACACGTTTCTATTTATGTGGACTTCTTTGTATTCTATATTGAAGTATTGCATTCAAAGAAAAATAAAAAGCATTCATAAATCTTGTCTTCTTATAATAATAATTTGATATATGTCAATATGACCACTAGATGGCATCAAATAATACAGAATTGCTGCAAGGATTGCAATCAGAGAACACAAGTCTCTTTTGTCACTACTTTTCACATAAAGTCACTCTGAATGGTGTTTGTCACTAGGTGGCAGTATTGCTTCAGAGTCACTGTGTTTTTTGAGAAACTATTTGCAGCAGAGACTATGAACTAGACAGATATGGTGAGTCAATGGAACAGACAATCATGCTGAGGATTTGTTGGCAGAGATGCTTGAGTTAGTAGGAGAGAAGGATAAAAATAGAAAACAGAATAACAGAAATTATGAAAGGAATAAAATTAAAGACTGATACAGTCTAAGTAAGGGTGAGGTGGTGAGGAAACATGGCTTTTAAGAAAGTAGCTTACCATGGGCTACTATCTGAAAATTAGTTTACTGTGGTGATATTGTGCAACCTACAGATGTACTTATAGCAAAACTCCCATCTGTTTACTTACGTAGTTCCTAGGATGCAAATATATCAAATAATACTGAAATGGTTTAGGGTTTTTATTCAGAAAATTGATTTATCAGAAGCCACCATTGCTAGTATCCATTTTCTTTACTTGTGTAATTCATTGCAGAATCATCATGTATCTGATTCTACTGCACCAGCATGAGGAGCAAAGAATAAGACTACCCAGAATGAAGTCAGTACCTGTCCAGGTAAGCAATGGGTGCAAGGTTAAGTAGATTTAGTTGAGGGCAACATAGGAATAAAAGTATGGATAGGGAGAGAATAGGTATAAAATAAATAACTACCACTCCAAGAGGGTGGATTCACAAAAAACAACATAAACGTGTAGGGGTGCCGTGCCTAGCAGTGTTGTGCAATGGAACCAGTGACAGACTCTAACAAGTACATCATAGAACTGAGCTCAAGATGGCCAATTTCCAGGCAGGAAGAGGAGGGTCCAAGTGGACAGACATGGCAGTCAAAGATGGAGAGGCTGCCAATCTTGTTTTCTGCAGTGGGAGTAGAAGTGGAGGTATTAGTATTTAGCACCAACCCCTGGGCAGGCGGGTAATTACTGTCATCAAAGCCATTAAGCTGTCTCCCATGCACACACACATGACAACAGTCAACAGTATTTCATATGATAGAAAAAAATTACATTTCAGGTCCCTGAAAAAATTGAGCAGGAAGGAGTGGGGATGTAATTTTTTCATCATGTTCAGTTTAATGATGGCATAAGAATAAAAAAAAAACTATTTCTGAGTCTTGAGGTGAACATGTAGGATCTTCCAGAAGGTAGCAGGGTAAAACAATAATTACTATGCTGCCGACTTTGCAAAGGTATTATGATTTAAAAAAATGTCTTCTCATGAGGGCAAATGATGTCCAGTTACTTTCTGTGCAGAGCTGACCACTTTCCACAGTTCACGTACCACCTGTTGACGCAGTATGTGAGAACACTTTTTACAGTGGTAAAGGGACACAGACAGATTGGGGGGTTCAGAATGCATTTTTGTAGTGGGTTAATAAGTGGAGCTGTGGGTTCCCAGAAATTTAATACTGAAGACCCTATCCACATTCCCTCCATTATTTTTAAGAGGAGATAACTCATTTCGTTTGTTTTAATGAAGTAACTCGTTTCCTGCCAATTTGCAGATTTTGTCCCAGAAAGCTGTCACATCCCCACTTGCAATCAGCCCCACCACGGTTGAATCATCTACAGATTCAATAATTGCATTTATGGCATGTGCATGTGCTTAATCATATGTATATAAAGCATATAAGAGTAGACTCAGCACACAGCCTTATGGTACACCAGGCTGGAGGAGAGATGAGTAACAAATCTGACTGCATGTGAGTGGCTCTTCAGAAAGTTCTTGATCCACATGCACTTTAACTGGCTGAGACAAGCAAATTGGTGATCAGCCTGTATTAAACACCAACGTGAAATCAATAAACAGCATTGGTACATACAATATGCCCCCTTTTCCTTGAGATGGGTCAGAAAAGTGTGGAGAGCATTTGATAAATGCATCCTCTGTGGATCTATTTAATTTGTGAGCACTCTGTGGTGGGGATAGTTGGAGAGTATTTTTGATTTGCCTCAGAACCATTCTTTCAAAGCATTTCATAGTAATAAGTGTGAGTGCCACTTTTCTGTGATCATTTAGACAGTTTATGGTCGAGTCCTTTGGCACAAGGGGTGACTGTGGTTTTCTTAAGGCAGGAGGAATGATAAACTGGAAAATGGAAAAGTTAACATAGCCAGTAGCCTTCTGTTCATTTACTGTCCTGAACACTCACTATACATCTCACGTTTGCTCAGTGCGTACTGCTATGTTAGGTCAATTGAGGCTGATATTCAATGACAAACACTGAGGCCAGAAGTTAACTGCACCGTAGGCTTTTACTAAGAACGTTCTCTGAAACTGCTTGTCCAAGATCTCTTAACCCCACTCTGGCCCCTTCTGCCTGGGAATACTACCAATCATTGGCTAAACAGTCAAAATGAGCAAAACTACTATAACAAAGCTGTAGTTCACTGCCACATATCCAGAATGGAGCAGTTCTGCTTGAAGGTAACTATTTACATAAATACATTGTACTGTTTCAACTACTTTATAACATTTAAAGATTTAAACGATGCCTGCCAGCTCTCAGGTGCATATGTCTGAGGTTCCTAGTTTGAGGAACCATGTCTGGAATGTTTCCCATGCCCTGCATCGACTGTATTATTTCTAATGTTACTGGTGACATTGTTACCAAGTTGGAAGAAGGTGTCTCTTCTGGCTGTGTGGCCTGTGGAACACTTTCATTTGCTCGGTTGAGTAGTAACTGGTCTGCATGCCGTTTCCAATCTTCAGCATTCCCAACTTTTACACTGTAGGAAACTGGTCCCAACTGGGAGGTTACCACTCCAGGTGTCCACTTTTCTCCCCTTGGTAATCCCGACCAGCACTGGGTCACCCACATTAAATTGTCTGGATTTCCGGTTACTGTGCAACAGCTGAACATCTTGAGACTGACTCACTGTAGAAGCCCATTTGGTTTAAGCACATCTAGCCGTGAACGTAATTTGCGACCCATAAAAGCATAGCTGGAGATTCCTGTGTTGTAGCATGTGGAGTATTGCGATATGAGAGTAAAAACGTGTCTAGTCTTTGCTGTACTAAAGCAGATCCTTTTGATGCCTTCAAAGCTTGTTTGAAAGTTTGCACAAAGCGTTCTGCAAGCCCATTGGTAGCTGGATGATAGGGAGCAGATCGTATATGTTTAATATGGTTGGTTTTCATAAAATATGCAAATTCATCAGAAATGAACTGTGGGCCATTGTCACTAACAAGGACTTCAGGTATCCCATAACGACTAAAAGGGTCCTCATGACATGAACAGTCTTACTAGTTGTGACACATCCATTAGTTGAACCTCAGGCCACTTTGAGTGGGCATCGACTACTACTAAGTACATATGGCCTTCATAAGGCCCAGCAAAATCAACATGAATTCTCTGCCATGGCCCACTTGGCCATATCCATGGGTGGAGGGGCACAGGGCTTGGAAGATTTTGAACACGCTGACATGACTGGCAGTTGTGTACTTGTTAGGGCGTAATTTAGGGGGCACAATTACTCTGCTCCCCCACATCAGGCATCCTTGTTGTACGGTAAGCTCCGTTTGTCTGTTGATGAAAGGCTGTAACTCATCATTATCCACCAATTGTTTAGGAAAATGTCCCAGCAACACCATATCCATTAGTTTAGACAATGTAGAGTCCAACATGGTTTCTCTACAATTTTCCACACTACTCACTGGTAGTAATTCCATTTGTTTTATGTAAAAAATGTCAACTGTGTTCTGGCTCTCCTTATGTTTAATTAGTAAGGGCAAACGAGAAAGCCCATCAGCATTGGCATTGAGAGCAGCCTTCTTATATTCTATGGTGTAACTGTGGGCTGCTAATATTAATGCCCACCTCTGCATTCTGGCAGCTGCCATAGAACCCCTTTCTCTGGGCTAAAGATTCTTGTCAGTGGCCGATGGTCTGTGAAGAGAGTAAACTTCCGTCCATATAGGTATTGATGAAACTTCCTGACCCCAAACACTCGCTCAATTTGTGCATAGTTCTGTTCAGCCTTACTCAGTGTTCTGGATGCAAAAGCGATTGGTTTCTCTTCACCATTGGGAAAGACATGGGAAATGACAGCTCCCACACCATATGGAGAAGCATCACAAGCCAGGCGGATGCTTAGTTGTGGATCGTAGTGTGTTAGGACATTTTGAGACACCAACTGCTCCTTAGCTTTCTGGAATGCAGATTTACATGCGGATGACCAATGCCAGCGTTTGTCTTTGCAAAGCAGCTCATTTAATGGGGTCAAAATGGTTGCAAGATTGGGTATGAATCGCCCATAGTAATTGATGAGACCAAGGAAAGATCTCAGTTTAGTTACATTATCGGGGGCTGGAGCCTCTAAAATAGCCCTAACCTTTTCAGGTGACTTGTGCAGTCCTGCTGCATCAATTTTATGACCCAGGTACTCCAAGGTCTCCTTGAAAAATTCACATTTTTCTTTTTGGACACATAAGCCAAATTCTTTCAATCGCCCAATACTCTATCCAAATTCTGCAGGTGCTCTGCATCATTACAGCCTGTAACCAATATATCGCCCAAGTAACAATGCACATTGGAAAGGCCTTGTAACACCTGATCCATCGCCGTTGGAATATGGAAGGTGCTGAAGCAATCCCAAATGGTAGACGATTATAGCAGAACAACCCCTTTTGGGTATTGATGGTGAGCAGTTTACGTGATTGTTCCTCAACCTTTATCTGTAGGTACGCCTGTGCCAAGTCCAATTTGCTGAAACGCTGTCCCCCAGCTAATGAGGCGAACAAGTCTTCAATGTGTGGAATTGGATAGTGTTCCACACAAATGGCTGGGTTTAAATTTACCAAAGACCTCTGCAAACTTGTAGGCACAGTTCCTGAGCACCGTTTCAGAGTTATCCATCATACCAGTAGCCTTCTGTTCATTTACTGTCCTGAATACTCACCAGACATACTATACATCTCGTGGCTCAGTAATTTCTTGTATAGTTTTATTGAAATTAATGACACTGCTGCCCCTGTGTCCAACTCCATCTCTACTTCTGTGCCTTCTATTTTAGGTTTCACACTAATGTGTGACTTCTCCCTTCTTGGATGGTGGCTGTTGACTGGGTGTTACTCCAGTCTCTCTTACTCATAACACAAAATGTCCAACAAAGTAGTTCAGCTCCTCTGCCAGTGAGGTACTGTTTCCCATGAACGTTTTCATGTTGCCATTAAAGTTGGTAATGTATTGAATAACCTGCCACACATGATGTGGGTAACTGTTAAAAGGGTGACCCTTGTTTGTATGCTGCCTTGGTTTGTTTGATAGCTTTCTTCACATCATGCATGTCAGGACTATATAACACTTTGTCACCAAACCTGAAAGCTGCATTATGACTCTTCAAGTGAATCTGGATCTCCTATGTCATCCAAAGACAAACTTGGATGCTCTTATTGAAGGTGAAATTTTCAACATAGGTCTCATATAGAAAAGTACAAATGAAGTGTATAAGCAAACACTTTCCAGTTCATACTTTGGAAACAGTCCTGACGTTGGGATAATGCATTGTCAGACCAGGTCTTGATGGTTCTGATGGTTTTCTTTTTTTTATAAATGGTCTAAGAGATGGAGTTACAAACAGGTAAGGTAAGGTACGTGATGGGAACTTCTCTGTAGCATTTCCTAATATTAGAACAGACATGGTCCAATGTGTTTTCCATTTTGCATGTTACTCACAGACTTAAGGTTGGTATGATTAAAATCACTGACAATGGTAAAAAATCCCTCAGGTCAAGCATTCTTCTGTTTCATAATAGCAGTTAACAAATAACCAAGAACTACATTAGCATTTTCATCTGGTGGAACATACATAACTATAACAATAAAAACATAAATCTCCTGCAGTACATAAAAGGGTCTGTACTTTAGTGTGAGAAGCTTTAGATCTGGGGAACAGTGTTTGTGAATAATGGCTGTGTTTTTATGGAAGTTGTTGTTAATATAAATACATAGCCTGCCTCAACAACTCTTACTAGAATCATTGTTTCAGTCGCAATGATGGCATAAGTGACTCAGTAGCTTGACAGCTGACTGTAGCTATGTTTCTCTGATAATTACCACACAACTGTCTTGAATGTGTGTCGATGATTAAATTAGCTATAGTTTATCCATTTTGTTAGGAAGTGGCATTGTTGTTGAAGATGTTGAGGAGCTGTGTAAGTTTTATCTTTACATTGTTTTGTCTTGTTGCTTGGCCTTCTGTCTTTTATCCAGCTGTGTTTTCTTCACATTTTGTTGAATATGGAAAACATGTATACTCCAGCATCCTTGCTATGTCCAATGGGGTCAGATATGATTGCTAAAAATGGCTTGCAACAGAGTGTTGTTGCATTGTTTCATGCATTGTTTAGATCAATAGATAGATAGATAGATAGATAGATAGATAGATAGATAGATAGATAGATAGATAGATAGATAGATAGATAGATAGATAGATTTGACCATTAGTCCACAAATCACTTAATTATATTCTTGGTCAGTGTTTATTCCATGATGCCATATTTGTAGCCAGTGAATAAAAATGGTTATAAATATCTTGTGGTTACTATTAGCTGTTCAGTAGTAATTAAATTTCTATTAATGTTAGTCATGACCTCAACGAGACTGCTTGTTATTATCATATATTGTTTTAGGGGAAGTTAAACCAGTTTTCCTATTTCTTTTAATTTCTTCTTCTCTTATAAGCTGCATTGGGACTAGCAAGCAGCTGGATGTAATTTTTTTTTGTTTTTTTTTGTATGGTTCAGTCTGTGTGTGTTGGTGCGTGTGTGTGTGTGAAATGGACTGATGGCCCATCCAAGTTTAGTGCCAGGATGGGAACAGGCTTCCTACCACTCTAAACTGGATAAGTGTCTTAGAAAGTGGATGAACATACAAATAGCAATCTTTTGAGAAAGGAAACATAATACATTTTCAGCACTGAATAACCTTTATATTGCCTTTACAGCCCTTGCATGCTGATGCAGCAACATACTTAAACTACATAAAGTGAGTTACACAGATTTAAAAATAAAGTGAATTTATGTGTAACTTTTATGGATAAACCAAACAATCCAGTAGAAACATGTTCTTGAGACACAATGTACAGTATTACACATATCACATACAGTACTGGGAAACATCTTATCTTCGTTATATATATATATATATATATATATAGATAGATAGATAGATAGATAGATAGATATATATATATATAGTGGTGGTTGCGACACTTGGAAGGACCAGTAGAGGGACTGTGCCTCACCCTGACTACAAGAGGGCAGTCGCCTTGGTTGGTATGGGGGACACGGGAATTGAGCATGGAAGGTCAACCCTATTGGGGCCTGTGGACTCTGCCAGGGGGCACCCAGATGATTAAAGAGCCCTGGACACCAGCACTTTCCCCACACCCGAAGGAATACCAGGGACACCAGGAGTGCTTCCGGGTGCTTATGCGGTACTTCCGCCACACCAGGAAGTGCTGCAGTAAGTTCATCAGAAGACACCTGGAGCACATCCAGGTGGTGATAAAAGAGGCCGCCTCTCTTCAGTCATTGGCCTGAGTCGGGAGGAAGAGGACGAAGCTCGGAGGAGAGGAGTGGAGACGGTGAAGGATTGCACATTGGAACGGTGATTGGTGCAGGGGGACTGTGTGCTGTGCGGAACTGTTTTGTGGATTGTACATAGTGTAAATAAATGTGTGTGTTGGAACCATCGGTGTCTGCCTGTCTGTGTCCGGGGCTGGACTTCCACATATATATATATATATATATATATATATATATATATATATATATATATATATATATATATATATACTAGCAAAATACCCACGCTTCGCAGCGGTAAAGTACTGCATTCAAATTTTTATTAAGAAGAAAATTAAACCTTTTAAAACTGTGGGACAATATACCAATAATTATTTGTTAAGGATCTCTTTGTGTGCCACATTGTCAGTTCGGCCCTCCGGTTGTAATATGACCAAGCTGTGCGCTGAGCTTACTCTTGAGCATGCAACTTACAGTTGGCCATGTGAACAGTAATCTTGTCTCAAATCTCACAGCTTGGATTGCTGCTGTCATAATCAGTTTGAGTTTCATGGTTTGTTTCAATTACGACAGTATTTGCAGGATTTGTTGTGTTGAAGTGACATTTGGCATCTGTCAAGTTGTAAGTATAAGCAGTTTCATCGATAAAATCACATCCAGCTTTTGAGAGTTTAAACATTCATAAACATCAAAGTGTCCATTACTGAAATCGTCACCTGTGAATCTAAGATGTTTAAGAGGCATTGGCGGTTGTCCAAAGGTGTAAAATATTTGGCCATTTCGGTACACTTGAAAGCGACAACCGAACAATTCAGCGGCAGCCATCAACTCACATGTAAAACCATAGGTGAAGGGCTTAAGCATTTCACTCTTCTAGTGCTCCTGTGTAATATAATTATCTCCTGTACCGTCATCAGTCCACACCTTGAACCTGTCCCAGTCATTCAATACATAAGACAGAATGTTCCTCCGGATATCAAGAGTGAGCCTGATATGGCCGTGCAATATGTAACAAAGAGAATGGAAATGGTAGGTGGTATCTCCGGGCATGGAAACCACTCGGTAAGTAACAGTTCTTTGATCGATAGAATTTCTTGAAGATGGGCCCATAAGTAACAAAGACTGTTGAAAAGTTAAATATGGCGGCCGACAGTGGCATCATACCACCAAAATAAATACGTACATTGGTTTCAGTTAGTGGAGGGAAGCCGCCTACCAAATTTAGAGAAGATGGGGCCATAAATAAGAAAGTTCAACATGGCGGACGTTGTTGACCGTTATGACCGTTACGCGTAGAATTTCAAAATGAAACCTGCTTAACTTTTGTAAGTAAGCTGTAAGGAATGAGCCTTGCAAATTTCAGCCTTCTACCTATACGGGAAGTTGGAGAATTAGTGATGTTGGAAAATTCAATATGGCGGCTGACAGTGGCGTCATACCACCGAAATAAGCACGTACATTGGTTTCGGTTAGCTAAGGGAAGCCACCTACCAAATTTCGTGAAGATGGGGCCGTAAATAAGAAAGTTCAACATGGCGGAAGTTGTTGACTGTTATGAATGTTACGCGGACAATTTCGAAATGAAACCTGCTTAATTGTTGTAATAAGCTGTAAGGAATGAGCCTGCCAAATTTCAGGCTTCTACCTACACGGGAACTTGGAGAATTAGTGATAAGTGAGTCAGTGAGTGAGTGAGTGAGTCAGTGAGGGCGTTGCCTTTTATTAGTATATATAGAATTAAAGGAACACTTTTTAATCAGAGTATAGCATAAAGTCAATGAAACTTATGGGATATTAATCTGGTCAGTTAAGTAGCAGAGGGGGTTGTTAATCAGTTTCAGCTGCTGTGGTGTTAATGAAATTAACAACAGATGCACTAGAGGGCAACAATGAGATGACCCCAAAACAGGAATGGTTTAACAGGTGGAGGCCACTGACATTTTCCCTCCTCATCTTTTCTGACTGTTTCTTCACTAGTTTTGCATTTGGCTACAGTCAGTGTCACTACTGGTAGCATGAGGTGATACCTGGACCCTACAGAGGTTGCACAGGTAGTCCAACTTCTCCAGGATGGCACATCAATACGTGTCATTGCCAGAAGGTTTGCTGTGTCTCCCTGCACAGTCTCAAGGGCATGGAGGAGATTCTAGGAGACAAGCAGTTACTCTAGGAGAGCTGGAGAGGGCCATAGAAGGTCCATAACCCATCAGCAGGACCAGTATCTGCTCCTTTGGGCAAGGAGGAACAGGATGAGCACTGCCAGAGCCCTACAAAATGACCTCCAGCAGGCCACTGGTGTGAATGTCTCTGACCAAACAACCAGAAAGACTTCATGAGGGTGACCCAAGGGCCCCATGTCCTCTAATGGGCCCTGAGCTCACTGCCCAGCAGCATGCAGCTCGATTGGCATTCGCCATAGAATACCAGAATTGGCAGATGCACCACTGGTGCCCTGTGCTTTTACAGATGAGAGCAGGTTCACCCTGAGCACGTGACAGAAGTGAAAGGGTCTGGAGAAGCCATGGAGAACATTATGCTGCCTGTAACATCATTCAGCATGAGCAGTTTGGTGGTGGGTTAATGATTGTCTGGGGAGGCATATCCATGGAGGGTCACACAGACCGCTACAGGCTTGACAAAGGCACCTTGGCTGCCATTAGGTATCAGGATGAAATCCTTGGACCCATTGTCAGACCCTATGCTGGTACAGTGGCTCCTGGTGCACGACAATTCCTGGCCTCATGTGGTGAGAGTATGCAGGCAGTTCCTGGAGGATGAAGGAATTGATACCATTGACTGGCCACCACACTTTCCTGACCTAAATCCAATAGAACACCTCTGGGACATTATGTTTTGGTCCATCCAATGCCACCAGGTTGCACCTCAGACTGTCCAGGAGCTCAGTGATGCCCTGGTCCAGATCTGGGAGGAGATCCCCACAACACCATCTGTCATCTCATTAGAAGCATGCACCGATGTTGTCAGGCATGTATACAAGAACACAGGGGCCATACAAAGTGCTGCGTACAATTTTGAGTTGCTGCAATTAAATTTTGGCAAAATGGACTAGCCTGCCACATAATTTTTCACTCTGATTTTTGGGCGTCTTTGAATTCAGGGCTCTGTAGGTTGATCATTTTCATTTCCATCAAGCGATGTGGCATCCTTTCGTTCCTAACACATTACCCAGTCTATATCAGTATAGATATCCAGGAGGATTTCTTTTTCCCATTGAGATCTGATGTGTTTTCAAAGTGTTCCTTTAATTTTTTGAGCAGTTTATATATATATATATATATATATATATATATATATATATATATATATATATATAAAACTGCTCTGAACACTTTGAAAACACATCAGATGTCAGTGGGAAAAAAATCCTGCTGGATATCTATACTGACATGGCCAAGGTAATGTGTTAGGAACGAAAGAATGCCACATCGTTTGATGGAAATGAAAATGATCAACCTACAGAGGGCTGAATTCAAAGACACCCCAAATATCAAACTGAAAAAATGATCAGGCAGGCTAGACCATTTTGCTGGAATTTCATTGCAGGAACTCAAAACTCTACTCAGTAGTTTGTATGGCCCTCATGTGCTTGTATGCATGCCTGGCAACATGGGGGAGGGGGATGGGGACACATGCTCCTAATGAGACGACGGATGGTGTCCTGGAGGATCTCCTCCCATATCTGGACCAGGCCATCACTGAGCTCCTGGACAGTCTGAGGTGGAAACATAATGTCCCAGAGGTGTTCTATTGGATTTAGGTCAGGCAGGTTATTGTGAGGGCCAGTCAATGGTATCAGTTCATTCATCCTCTAGGAACTTCCACATGAGGTTGGGTATTGTCATGCACCAGGAGGAACTCAGGACCCATTGCACCAGCATAGGGTCTGACAATGGGTCCAAGGATTTCATCCCGATACCTAATGGCAGTCAAGGTGCCATTTTCTAGCCTGTAAATGTCTGTGTGTCCCTCCATGGATATGCCTCCCCAGACCATCACTGATCTACCACCAAACCAGTCATGCTGATTGATATTACAGGCAGCATAACATTCTCAACAGAGTGAACCTGCTCTCATCTGTGAAAAGCACAGGGTGCCAGTGGTGGACTTGCCAATTCTGGTATTTTATGGCAAATGCCAATTAAGCTCCATGGTGCCGGACAGTGAAAACATGGCCCGCTAGAGGATTTTGGGCCCTCAGGCCACCCTCATGAAGTCTGTTTCTGATTATTTGGTCAGAGACATTCACACTAGTGGTCTGCTGAAAGTCATTTTGTAGGGCTCTGGCAGTGCTCATCCTGTTCCTCCTTGCCCAAATGAGCAGATACCGGTTCTGCTGATGGGTTTAGGACCTTCTATGGCCCTGTCCAGCTCTCCTAGAATAACTGCCTGTCTCCTGGATTCTCCTCCATGCCTTTGAGATTGTGCTTAGAGATACAGCAAACCTTCCACATATTGATGTGCCATCCTGGAGAAGCTGAACTACCTGTGCAACCAAACTCTGTAGGATCCAGGTATCGCCTCATGCTATCAATACTGAGACTGACAGTAGCCAAATGCAAAACTAATGAAAAAACAGTTAGAGAAGATAAGGAGGGAAAAATTTCAGTGGCCTCCACCTGTTAAACTATTCCTGTTTTGGGGGTCATATCATTGTTGCCCCTCTAGTGCACCTGTTGTTAATTTCATTAACACCAAAGCAGCTGAAACTGATTAACAACCCCCTATTAACAACCCCCTATGCTACATATCTGACCAGATCAATAGCCCAAAAGTTTCATTGACGTGATGCTATATTCTGATTAAAAAGTGTTCTTTTTTATATTATAAGAAATGCATACGTCATTATATTTTGAATGTAATCTTAAAAATATATGGTTGAAATAAATATACTTTAAATTGTACTGAAAGATATGTTCAACTGGTTTTCTGTTATATAGTATTGCATTGTATTTCATTTTGAAAAGGGTCCTGGTCTCAGAGTGAATGTGTTGTTAGCAGTGACTGACCCATTGTTAGACTTTTTTGTTTTACACAAAAATAGTTGTAAATAGATGTTATTATCTTCAATGTCATAAAACGGCTTTATTTTTCTCTTTTCTAAATTTATTGGTACACTTGTCCATCAGAAAAACAAGAAATAAAACGATTATAGTCTTTTGCTGAGTTTATTAGTGCCTGCCAACACTCACTCATGAGAGAAAGTTTAGATTCATTCATTAGTTTGTAACTCCACCTAAAACACATTACCACATGAATTACAAAGCATGAACCCACCTTCCATATGGTGTTGGTCCATCAAAGAGCACACCCACTTATTCAGTCATACAAAATTCAAGCAGACAAATTTAAAAGTGTCCTTTTAAACTAACCTGCATGTCTCTGAGGTAAAGCAGGAGCACCTAATGGAAAAAAAAAACCTGCAGACTGCCTCATTGTGCCACCAATAAAAAAGTACAGTATAATAATTCTCTGTGAAAATATTATATTTAAGAATTCTATGTAAAGTACACTGTTTAGTTTACCTAACAGAAGTATACAATAGTTGTATGCTGTGGTATAATAGATGTGAATCATTGATAGCAACAACAAGCTGCTGGGAGTTAGAAACACTAGGTAACTTAAAGCAAACTATAAGAGGAAAACATTTTAAAATATGGAATTCCCAAATCCAATAATGAATTTATTCTTGTTGAAGAGATTAAGATAGCATTAAAATAGAATTATGATCATCTTATTCAATAATAATAATAACTCATTTTGATTATATCTTGAAATATTAGTCATTTCAATCTTTGCTATCTATGCAATATTTATTTTACAGTATACACAGTCACTAGGTCCTTCATGGCACACAACAATACATAATAAGAAAATATATTTTTTCATGGTGGAGTCCTAAGCACAAACCTGAAAATGAGTTACCAGAGTTATTAAGGTTGAGTATCAAAAGATCTCAGATATCTTATATGTTTGAATTGAGCAAGAAGAAGCAGCAGGGATTTTAAAGAGGTAGTTATTAAAATTAGTAGTAAAGTAGACAGAATAGTGTGAACAATTGGAAAGAACACAAACTGCCTGTTGCGATGTTTATGAGAGACAGAAAAGAAAAGATAGCTGAGCAGTGGAGCTTGACTGTAGGTTGACTGCAGCTGATCTGTGGCAGGTGATTTGCATAGACACGCCTCCTTTCTGCCTAAACAGCCGCTTGACTGCACCCTCAAGGTTTATAACTTTTTGACTGAGACACACTGACAAGGATCTAAAGTAACAATGTCACCTCTTGTGTTGCTTCTCTGTGCCCTTGTCTTCTTCCCTAATGGTATGAAAAATTTTTACATTTTTTTATATATCTCTAGAAAGTAGGACTACTCCAAAGATGAAATAGATTAAAATGTAAATCCATTTAGAGGTAGATTTTATTATTTATGAATTATAGACAGTTCCGTTTAATGCTATGTGTTCATATAACAAACTATACTATTATCTTTTACTTAACAGAAAGTGTTGAAGAGATTTCCTTGACCCAGAAACCAGCAACTAAATTAATAAAGCCAGGAGAAGATATTACTATTAATTGTAAAACAAGCAAATCAGTATACAGCTCTTATTATAAAGCATATTTGTTGTCCTGGTACCACCAGAGACCCAGTGAGGTTCCTAAACTCCTTATTTACAAGGCAAGCAATCTTCAATCTGGGATCCCGAATCGTTTCAGTGGTAGTGGATCAGAGACTGACTTCACTCTGACCATCCGTGGAGTTCAACCTGAAGACGCAGGACATTATTACTGTCAGCAGGGAGAGGAGCTATCTAACACAGTGATAGATCGTCATACAAAAACCTGCCCTGCTCAGTGGCATAGCTTCAGCCTGTCTTACTGCAGATTTCAAGTTGCTGAAGTGATACCAAAAGGCAACGCAATTACAGAAAAAACAATGCAGCCATACCATAATAACAGATTTTTTTTTTAAAAATAGTAAAAAATGAGACAAATTCAATCCAAAGAGCTGTGCTGCACTGTATCAAGTATAAAATGATGAGAGTGACAGCAAGAAGACTGATTCTGCCTCTAATTAAATTCCAGTGAAATAAGCCAAACAGATTTTATGATAAGCTGTTTTCATATTTACTGTTCCTAGAATTGCCACCTTAGTTTATTGGGGGTGCTTGTGTGTTATATTATACTTTGTTCTCTGGATATTTTGTCTGTACCCTTTATAGGATTACCTGTTATTAACAGGTCTAATGTGAATGAGGAGACAAGAAAAATCCCTAAAGACCCTCATGATAGTTCTGATTAAACTAAAAGAACCTCACCCACCATAGTCGCATCCACTCCCACACCAGGCTTGGGAGTGGTATTCACTGGTGATCCCCTATTGGATGGAACACCCACATAGTCTGATCAGGCCCAATCTGAACCACCATTTCAGGTCATCCCCCAAAAGGTGGACGATGACAGTCAGGTACAATGACAGTCAGGTGACAGGTGAGGGTGGTATGGATGCAGGAAGGCAATCAGCTACTCAACCTGAAGAAAATGGAGCATGAAAAAGAATCAGGTTTTGGTCCTGGCTCAGATTTAAAGCCTGGGCTGAATTAAGGTTTGTTTCTTAATAGCTGAATATTACATAATATTATGTCATTTTGTAAACTTATTTTTATTAGATAAAAGAAATAAAAATGAAATAAAATTAATTTGCATACTTTAATGCTTGCTAGTTCCCACATTTTGTAACAGAGTTAACCTAGTCAACTGTTTGCAGTGGATGAAATTAAAGGAAAATTCACATTTGAGAACTATTCGAAATGCCAGAGGAGTTGAGGATGACCTAGTAATGGAAACATTAGGACTTGGAGTTGCAGCTGAAGGTGTGCTAACAGATCCTAATATAATTTCTCAGAAATGAAATAGAGACAAATCACACATCAGAATAGAAAAGATGAACCAGGACGTATAAGATCAGGAAGTATGTTTAAGCAATAAGTTTAATATAAAGTTAAAAGAAACTCTAGGGAAAATTAATGGAAACATACAGGAAAATGTAAGCAAAATTGAGAATGAAATCAAAGTACTTGGTGCTAATCTGTGTGGACTGGGACCCGGACACACACAGACGGACATCGTAAGTTCCACCACACACTCTTTATTTACAATATTTACCGTTTATCACGTGCTCTCAAACCCCAGTGCCTCTTGCACCGATTCCCCAAAGTCCAGGCCTCACAGTTCCAATGCCTCTCTCTTGGCCACCTCCCATCCTCTTCCTAGCTCCGTCCTCTTCCACCCGACTTCCACCAATGACTGGAGGGAGGCGGCCCCTTAAATAGGAACCCGGATGGGCTCCAGCTGCTTCCCGGCACTCCTCTGAAGACACGCCCCAGTGTGGCGAAAATGCCGGCTGCACACCCGGAAGCCCTCCGGGTGTCGCCTGTCTTCTTCCCCCCAGCACTTCCTGGTGTGGCGGAAGTGCTGGGCTCCAGGGATATTCAGGCACCGGGGCACCACCTGGCGGTGGCCACGGGTCCCTACAGGGCTGGGCTTCCAAGCCCTTTACCCGAGGCCCCCAACATAACCAGGGTGGACGCCCCCTCGCGGTCTGGAAGAAGTTAAGTCAATGTTTATGACTTGCACTGATGAAGTAAAACAAATGACATCCATCATCTATAAAAAGTGATGAAGCATTTGAATGCAAAGTGTTTTGTGATAAACTAGTAGTGTTTAAAGATACTGTAAATATAGAATGAACAACACCAGAATCAAATGACTTCCAGAAAATCATGAAAGTCCTAACCCTCTGAAATTTATGGGCTGAATTATTTTCTAAGAATTTTAGGAGAGGGCTTTAAATATGACACTGAGATCTCAACTGCTTATCACATATGTGGATTGAATGCCTCAAAGCCTAGAAGCCTGATTGTCAGATTTGACAGACTACAGGATAAAGAAAAACTGAAGTTGATTCTCAGACAGAAAGATGAGATTATATTTAAAAACATGCACATTCCTATTTTCACAGATTTCTCTTCCTCAACCACTGCAAATGAAATGCATTCTATTGCATTAAATGATTATGCAGAAATGAAATAGCCATTTTTTCATAGTAAACTGAAAGAAACAGTCAATGGTCAATTCTATTTCTTTACTACTCCCAAAGGAGCAGAATAAAAGCTGAAAAGACTGATTTGGACATCCTTTAAAACATGAACAGGAGTCATATCATGTCTATCTGCTTGCAAGTTGGGTCTATCTTTAATATAATACAATTGCTGCAACTATGACTTTTTCTTCTCCTATTTTGGGAACTTTTTCAGTTACTTTGTTTTACTTTATTTTATTAAATATGCATGTATATGTGCAACTATTAAGTTATTGAAAGTGACTATAGATTTAATACAAGGGATTATGGAATTTGTATATTTATGCTAATATACATGTATTTATATGTGCATAATTGTTTGTATATAATTGTATGTAACTATTTTAATTTCAGTTGCTCTTGTTGGCACTACAGAAGAGGACCAATTTAAACATAGTTTCTTTTCTTTTTTTCTTTCCTTCCTTTCACAAGAGACTGTTTAACATCTTACCCAAAGTTTACTGTATTTTATTGGTAACATAATAAGATACTCAACTTAATCTTTACTATACCTCTGTCAGGGGTTGTTTCTTTGTTATGGACATGCCCTGTCTCTTGGCATATCAGAGGGCTGGGACTCTGTGACGTGTGGTCTGGCCTCTACTACTGGGTAGGCAGAATGGTAGCGGGGGTGGCGGTGGAGGGTTGGAGAAAGAAAGATCAAGTTACATCTTATATATTCTTTTTACCCCCATGGTTGTTAGAGCCAACATAATGACAAGCTCCTTAGCCATAATACCAAGCAATAACAATATGAAATTAGTGCTCAAGCTAAATCCTGAAATAATGCACCACTTTTACTTAAGATTATAAAATGTTCACAAATGTTCAGACACAGTATTTATCTGACCAAACCCTGAACTTTGAAAGCTGAAATGTCAAAGGCCTCAATAATGATCTAAAGTGAAAAACGTACTCTCCCACCTCACAAGCCTAAATGCTAAGACAGTATTTTTACAGGAGACTCACTTAATAAGTGAGGACCAGTTTCAAGTGCAAAGAGATTGTATCAGCCATTTTTTTCACTACAGCTATTTAAAGAAAATCAGAGTTATGGGAATTATAATACATAAAGCAATGCCATTTATAGCATCAGATGTAGTATCTGACCCTGAAGGGTTCTATGTCATGGTGTTATGTAATGGATTTAATTCTAAAATCATTTTGATAAATATATATGGAGATTTTAAGTAAAATGTATTAGGATCCATTCCCAATATGAACATTCATAAAAATATAATAGTAGGTGATTTTAATTACATTTTTCATTCAAACCTAGATATATCTTCAACTACAGTGACAATAATATCTGATACTGCAAAGACAATCATAGTTTTCAATGGATCATAAATGATCAGACTCACAGAGATTCTTAAATCCAAATTCAAGAAAATATTCCTTCTTTTCACCAGTACATCATAGCTACTGAAATGAGTTGCTCATTGATAATAATTTACTTGCTTACCATCAAATCTAATTTCCGATCATGGCTCTGTTATCTTACAGCTTGAATCACTATGCCCTACACACTTATCTTGTAACTGGCATCTTAATCCCCCCCTTATTAGCAGATGTGATCTTTACAACAAAGTTAATCTACAAACAAATCAATTATTTTGTAGAGACTAACGCTTCCTCAGAGGTTTCTGCAGGAACACTTTGGGACACTCTCATAAAAATAATTTGGATACCAAGAAGGTATCCGAGTTAATAAGTGTATTTTCCAGAGCAGATTGTGAATACACTAGGTCTCCAACTGAGGCACTTTACAGGGAAAGACAGGCTCTATCATCAAAATGTAACCTCTTGGAGAAACAAACAAACAAAAAAAAAAAAAATGAAGAACCCATCCTTAAATCATGAGATCATTATTATGAACATGAAGAGAAAGATAAGATTTTAGCTCAACAAATCCACAAAGAGGAAGTTAACAGCGCAATCACAGAAATTGCCAATTCAACAGAAGATAGACCAAAAATAGAACTTACACAATTAAAGAGTACTATATATTTTTATACTCCACTCAGTTTAAAGGAAATGAGACAAAGTCTAAGGGTTTTTTTTGACACAATGCACATACCACAGATCAATATTCTTAGCACAGAAAAACTGGAAAAACCTCAGATAATCTCCGCACTACTGATTGCTTTAAACTCACTCCAGAGTGACAAAGCAGCAAGCCCTGATGGACACTTAGTGGAATTTTTAATACATATTCAACAAAGTTAGCTCCATCATCAGACATCCCACCTTTCCTGGAAGTTCCAGGAGTCTCCACATATTGGTAGTAGCTCCTTGACACCTGGAAATTATATACATTTATCCTGGAAATTTGTTTTTTAAGAGCGAGAGCATGCATACGAGAAAGCAAAGATCTCAGAGCTTATCTAGAATCTTTGGAGAAGGAGAGTGAGTGGCTAACATAACAAGAGAGTTTTTCTGCTAAGTAGACCTATCAGTTTTCTCTGTGGGAGAGCTTTACTCTTTACCTCTCTGTCTGATCAGTTTAGTGTATTGTCCAGCAATGCCATGGCAGACTGCCCGAAAACAACAGATCTAAGACGCATTTCATGTCAGAATATACAAAGGTGTACCCCTAAGGGGGATTACATAATTGTAAAAGATGTTGAGGTGAGTTTAACAGGTATCATTTTTTCATTATTATTAAGCTAACATCACTTAAACTAGCTGTCTAGCTGACAAACAGCTATGTAATGAGGCCTATCTCCCTGTGTACTTGCTAAATGATTTAATAGAATAAAATGTCTCATGAGTTGAATAATATAAATACATATTTCAATGTCTGAATTTTTGCATATAGGCCTACCCAATGTGATTTACAGATTAGGCAGAATTAGTAAACAAACTATTGCAAAGTTTCTTAAGGATATACAGTATGCTTTTATTTATTTTAAGGACAACAACATATTTGGGAGGCTAAACACAGGGAAGGCTGCTTAAAAATGTAACAGTTCTTTTCACCATATAACCACAGTTTTACAGAGAAGGTCACTAGAGCTGTATCTTTCATTTTTAAGCAAAACCTGCCTTTCCAATTGTGTATTTACACAGGAAGCTATTCACGAAAATATTTCCAGATTTAGCAGTCACAAAAACTATGCCTGGTCATTAACCAAGACAGAAGCTATTGTAAAAATGGCATTGGAACATGAATATTCAGTGGATCTGTCCAAGTTCATCCATACAGAAGAAAGACTATACAGTATTTTGGCTGAAGAAAGAAAATAATGTCATGTGTAAGATGGCATGTGCCATATTAGCCAGGTACTTTAATGAAGCAGAAGATAAGGTAACAGTTTATTATTTGTAAATGTGCCAGTGTGCAATGATGCCAGAGCTGAAAACTGCACCTGTATTGCATCATCCATGCATGACGTAGTCCTTGAATAGTCCAACTGTGTTGGATTTAGCAGTGACAACTGCAATTTTAATGAATGGCAAAAACAATTCTGTTTATCAAGAGCGAAAGGGCATGTTCCTCATATCTACATTGTTGGATGTTCATGTCACCCAGGGCCTCATGCATAACACCGTGCAAAGAATTCACACTAAAACATGGCATACGGACAAAAGTGGAAATGTGCGTATGCACAAAAAAATCCAGATGCATAAATCTGTATGGTCGCCAACTTCCACATTCTTCCGCTCCATAAATCCCGGTCAGCATGAAAAGTAACACACATGCACGCACCTGCCGCCACTTCCAAACTCCTCCCAGAATTACACTTCTTTAAAAATGCAAATCAATGTAAATAGCCCTGAAGCTCAGCGTTCTGTAAAAAAGCAATGGCAAAAGCATGGGGTAAAATAGAAGAATTTCAGCGAATACCAAGTGGAGGCAAGAAAAAACATACTATTTGTTGGTTTAAATAGTGGTATAAAAAACAAAAGGAAGCTGATCGAGTGGCATAGAGTGTCAGAGAAACTCGAAAGCTCAAGTTCATAAAGTCCCTAAGTGCCCAAAATAAAAATGAAGCTGTCAGATATCAAAGTCGTCGTGAAAAGGCAAGTCGTGGCCCACTGTCTGAGTGTCATATGAAAGCCTATTAGGGTACAGAGAAAAGAAAAACAAAATAGGGATACAGTGGAAAAAAAAGCTTGAAATATCAACTTTAATCTCGAAATTTCCACTTTAATCACGTAATTTATTTTGTCATTAAAGTAGAACATCATAAACTTCATTTTAAAATCATTTATTTTACTAGTTTCTCAAATACCATCGTAACTAAAGTTGCACGTTAAATGCTTTGTTTTGTATGTGTTCTTCTATGTGCTGTATGTGTGTGAATCACTACGTGCTTCTTAAACAGGCTGTCTCTTCCTCTGACAGGACACAGAATCCATTACATTTGTGATATTACAGCTCTCTGAATAATTAAAATACCGAGATGTATACTTGATATCATTTTCATGATGATAGGAGTTAAAGCATGTTATTAAACATGGGAATACGGTGGTGCAGTGATAGTGACGAGCTGGCATCCTGTTCAGAGATTGGTCCTGCCTCCCGCAAAATGCTTGCTGCGCTGCGCGTGACCTTCGATTAAATAATTTATTGCAGCAGTACTGTCTCTTTCAAACATACTAACTCCCAATTCTTGCCCTTTTCTTTCTCCAAGTACCCCATCACCACACAATTAGCTCAGTAATAGATGTTAAGCCATCTGCAAGCTTAGAACGCTGATTTTTCAAAACTTTTAAGGAACATTGAAATATTTTCATAGTACATTGTGGTACAGGGCCGGCCGTTCATCCCAGCCAGTACCCCCAGGCCACCAGATGGAGCCCTCATTGCAGCATAGAGGTGCCCCGAATGCCAGCAGGGAATTATGGACAATGGACTTTTAATGCACAGCCCTGCTGGATACCATGGGGGCCGACAGGAGTCGCTGCAGGGAGGCCCAGAGACTATTTGCCGTACAGTCAGGAAGTACGTCATAGTCACGTGGACAATGGGAACGATGTGCTTCCTGGTTGAAGAAAAAAAAGGATTTTTATCTGACCCGGAAGTGTTCCAGGTCACATGGTCAGAGACGGTGAAATGCTTCCGGGTCAAGGACTATAAAGGACTGTTGGAAATCCCAGATGGACGAGCTAAGTTGGTAGGCAGGGTGACTAAGTGTTTGGAAGTTTGGAGGATTGGATTATTGTATTGTATTGTTTATTGAGTATTTGAGAATGGAGAGTGCTTTGTGCACATTATTATTATAATAAATAATAATTGGACTTTTTATCTGGTGTCTGACGTGTGGTCTGAGGGCACAAGGGTGCGAGAAAGCCCTAATCTGTCACAACATGTTTAATTATTCTATCCATGTATCCATCCAGTGCCACGTCAGCCCCAGCAATAATACAGTACGAGGCAGGAAAAATCCCTGAACTGCAAGTTCCTTGTCCCCACGTTTAATTATTAACAATACAAATTATTTAAATAATGTTAACATGTTATCTGTATAATGTAATAAACATATTTTCCTGTATTTCATCATAAAAATGATATCATCATCATATGTATATACGTGCTTTATAAAGTGGCGCAGGTTGTGCAATATTATAACTATCAAAAGTTTACAGTGAGGTAATTGTACTTATAAGTACAAACAGTTCTACAAGGAGCACTTGATGGACTAATTGATTGGGATTATAGTTCTTGGCATGAAACTGTTTCTGAACTGCGATGTTCCTACATAAAAGGCTCTGAAGTGTTTATCGTATGAGAGCAGTTTGAATAGACAGCATTCCCAAGGCAACTTGTGCTTGATGGTGTATACCGATAATTCTCTTTCCAATCAGCTGCTTGAGAGCTGTGATTCCACACTCAGATACAGTGATATAAATACTCCGAGTGGTGCAGTGAGAGTAATATGGAAAAAGATGATCCGCTGTGGCAACCCCTAAGTGGAGCAGCTGAAAGAAGAAGGAGGTGCAGTGAGAGTAACCACTCTAAAGCAGCTATGGTATTTGGAATAGTTTGGCCATTCCGTGGACCATTATATTGTTACAGGTTAATTACAATCAGATGCCTTAAACTAATAAACAATACACAGTTAATTTCAGTGTATTTGATAAAGCCATGTTAGGGATGTGGATCTAAAAAAGAAAGGGAAACCACACTGGAGCAAAAGCACTTCTTTGATGCTGGGTGCCACCAGTTTGCAAAACCGAGTGGAGAACTTGCATATGCCAAGCATTTAGCTGGTGTAAAAATGTGCGTGGCTTTACACCATGTTTAGGTTTTATACATTGTGAATTGAGTGTGGAAATGGGAATACGCAACATTTTTGTGTGTATGCACTCTTTATACATGAGGCCCCGGTCCACAGTTTTGCCAAAACAGCTACTAAGGAGCTCTAAGTGTCCCCTGAAGAACTGCTCATTGACATCTACTACCACTTTGAGAAAAGTTCCAGAGAAGACCTAAAACAGTTGTGGGAGTTCTGCAATGTTGCCCAGAAGAAAGTACAAAAGCATTGTCCTACATGCTGGCTTTCTTTAGAAAAAGGTTTGGACCATCTGCCTTTCAATGACCAGCCTTTAGGTCATATTTTGAGTCAATGAATGAAATTCAGAAGTAGTCACATATTCTGAATAGACTGAAAAACCCACAAATGAAAGTATACACATGCTTACTTCATAATGTCACACAATTCTTTGACAAATTCAATTTGATTTTCCAAAACATTGCACCTGTCCTCTTCACGTTGGATTAGAGTGTAGAAGAGCTACTACATGGCATACCAAGTGGATTTATTGAGCCAAAGATACTGAGAGATTAGAACATTCAGGAGATTGATGGGAGCTCCCTGAAATTCACTGCCCAGATGAAAATGTTTTTATTGGACACCTGACAAGGAGGCAGGTGTTAAATGAGGAAGCACAATAGATGCCCTCTTACAAGTCTAAGCAGTTCTTTAAAGATGCCAGAACATTCTATGTTAAGAGATTCAAAAAGTTTTGGAGAAGTTCCCAATCAGTGACCAAATCTTGAAAAACTGTCAGTGGTGAATTCAGTGAGCCAGGATGGGGTGAATCCAGAGCAGATTTTGGCTCTGGCAGAGAGATTTCCAAATGTGATCAAGGCAGTTACCAAAGATCAGCTCCACTTAGAAGTCCTGAATTATGTCTCAACTAACCTTCACAGACTGGTCCCAAACTACAGACATTTGCCAGTTGATGAGTTTCGGGGTAAGTTGTCCAAAGTAAAATCTGTGAGCACAGGATATTTGATATTCAAAGAGCTCTGCCAGTTGATGAAGCTGCTTTTGGTGCTGCCTAATTCTAAATGTGATGTAGAAAGGGCATTCATCACATTAAGACAGAATTTAGTTCAGCTGTCTCATCAAAGACTTGTCAATCTGATGTCCTGCAAAATAAATCAATTCATTGAAAAAGGCTGTTATGAAGTTAAGACATCGGGCAAACTGCTCTTATCTGTAAAGCAAGTACAAGGATCGTTTGCAAAAGAAATAAGTTATAATAGCTATTTGCATTAACGTATAGTGATTAGCTTTTGAATTGGCCAGACCAATATGTTTGATGTATGTTTAATAGTTGAAGTATGTGATTAAAGAAATAGTGTTCTTAAATAGTCAGCCTGACTTTTTTAGTTGAATGTGGCAGTGGGATACCTCACTAAAATGAGTTTTTGCAGGTTGGAATGTCTGAATTATTCTTAACAACATTCATAGAAGCTAGAGAAAACAAGATTATCACTTTGCATTAATTACCGTTTATCCAAAGAAAAATCAGAATTTATTACAATGTGCATCATTCATACCAATTTCTTTTCTAAATAATAATGTTAAGATACTCTCCAAAGTATTACAAGGACTGAGAAAGTGCTTCCTTCTGTAATATTACAAGACCTAACCGGATTCATTAAAGGTAGACACTTAGTGTTATACCTTTGGCATATGTTTAACACTAGAATCCCTGAAGCCTACGAAAAAAGTCATAATGCTGAGCCACCTTAAATTCCCTTGCATATCATCATCAGCGTGTTTTGCAAATGTGTCAATCACCACTGGCAGCAGGCAGCATGCTCACTCATCCCCCACCGAGGCAGATGAAGTCAAGTCAGACGCTGAAGTCTCTTTATCTGGCAGTGAGGTGTCTGTAATTGTATAATGTAAATAATATACCGTAGATCCCGTTATATAAGCCGAGAATTTCATCCTAGATTTTTGGCTTGGAGTTTGGGGGTCGGTTTATACAACGAGTATCGTTTTCAGATTCAAGATTTCCAGCGCAATGCCGGTTTTGCCGATGAATACGGAAGTAAATAATGACGAAACCACAGAGCCATCTTTCAGATGAAGAGGTAACTTTGCATGCCGGTACTTTAAATTAAATAAAGAATTTATTCAAAAAAGTGTTCTAGTTGTTGATTTTATTAATAAAATTTATAATAAATTATCGGGAAGTTTAAAATGAAATTTTGATTTACGATCAACATCTTGCATTACGAAACAAATGTGGTCACGTGTATCCGCTTGCGCGATTGTAAACAAACAACCGAGAGCTTTAGTAGCGTCAGTCGGAGCCCAGATACATGTG
Source organism: Polypterus senegalus (assembly GCF_016835505.1). Lineage (NCBI taxonomy): Eukaryota > Metazoa > Chordata > Cladistia > Polypteriformes > Polypteridae > Polypterus > Polypterus senegalus. The sequence goes on from NC_053157.1 coordinate 217,101,376, forward strand.
TTTGTGGATGTAATTTCCGTCATTGCAGTGATTTACCTATATATATATAATTCATTAAGACCACGCAAGCAAGACACATAATTGCTAAGGAAGGAAGAGAAGGTAAAAGAAAGCGATCGCAATCGAAACGAAGATGGACATTGTGTGGAAATATCTCCTCCCTTCCTGCAGCCCAAAGATGTCAAATTAAATGATGAGTATAGTATGAAATTGTTTCTAGAATAGAATGCCTTTTATTGTCACTATACGCATCTACAATGAGATTAAAAGCAGCTCCTTCAGTGCAGAAAAAAGTTCTGTATAGGGCTTGTATGGTTGTTTTTTAGCTTTAGCATAACGCCGGATCTGCGGCCCCGCTTCTGCTTTCTTTCCCTCCTCCGTCTGTGTCGTCTCCTAGACCCGACAACAATCCATGGAGAGCCCGCTGGTCTCGTTATGTTGTCTGGGATGTTGTGCGTGTGATGAAAAACACTCGAAACAGATGTCTGACTCTGGACACCGATGTCTATAAGGTTCTGAATGGTGTAGCGGATGTTCGCCGAACCGATCGTGCACAAACAAGGACAAAAAAGTACAAAAACAACAAAAAAGTGCACTGAAAAGGAGAGCCCTGAGCCGCTGCAACCACGCGTGCCGCCATGCTCCTAGCTTAATCGAAGTAGGCTAGGCACTTTTTATAACTTTTTAGTTAGTACATTAGAAAAATTATTGGTGTTTTGGTAAATTATGCACATTATATTATATATCAAAAATACAGTCAGTCTCAAATTCTCGCCGATAAACATTATAAATATACCCGAAGAGACACTTTTAAGGAAATTTAGAAAATTTTGCTTGGAGAAGGGGGTCGGCTTAAATACCAGTCATCGGCAAATACATGTAATTTAGTAGGTAGAGAAGGGGTTCGGCTAATATACCGGGTCGGCCTGTATTCCGGGATCTACGGTATCGTTATTTGGAATACATACGTTTCATGTGTGTTCTGTGTTTACAAAGATCTGTGTAAATGTAGGATGACAGAAAATGCAAGGCAAGAAATGATGAACACATTACTAAAACAGAAACTTTTTTCAGCTTACAATAATGACAAAATACTGATGTGAAGTGTATAATGTGTGAAGACTGGGGTCCAAATATCAAATAAACACTTCCACAAAAGGTATAACAAAAGAAGTACACTTTTATTCAAGAATATAACCAAAGAAAAAAAAAAATCATTGAACTTACATGTTACTGTCAATGTGTAAAAACCCAAACCCAAATATCAATCAACATAAATCCAGCATGGCTGATGCTGAAGTAAGAACTGATGTCTCGTAATCAAGAGGTTGTGAGTTCAAGCCCCAACTCCCCTCATTTTTGGTAGTGAGCTGCTATTATCATTATTACTATAATATAATAAAAATATACATTTGATTTGAGTCTGTAACACCTGGTGTAAACTTTTGGTACTTGTAAAAGATATTGCTATAGGGATATAAGGAGACACCTAAATGCTGGTGAATCATGTCTTCTTGGTATCTTGTTGTCACTCATATTTCTTTTTATTCAGTTTTATTCTTGAATAAAAGCACACTTGTTTCATTATACCTTTGTGAAAGTGTTTATTTTATTGTCCGGTAACCACTTGAATGACATCAAATCTGTCTCTGCCTCTCTCGCACATGCACACACACATACAAGCATGAAAATGTAATTATTTGAAAATGCTAAGTCATCTGAATATGTTTTTTTTTTCCGATCTTGCCCAATCTCCATGTTATTATACATGGTACTGAGAATGCAGACAGACGTCTTCTTTTTGGGGGCATGCACTTTTAGCATGGCGCTGCCAGATCTAAACACTATTATGGAGAATTGCTTGTGTACTGAAGTGACTATGGCTACATGTGGAAGTTTCCATCGCACTTTATTTATGGTGCCAAGCAGAGTTGAGTTGCAGTGCAGCTGTCTATTGGCCAGCGAAAGTGACGTGAAAAGGCTGTCTGCTGTAACGTTCTGCCAATCTCAGAAGTCTTTCTCCTGTGAGATCTTTTCCTAAATAACGAGTGGCATTGCACATGTAGTTTTTCTTCAAATCTGCTTCAATCCAAAACTTTATGCCAAATTTGTCAGACTTGGTTCAGATGTATTGCAAGAAAGGACAATGGACCTTGGTTGGAAACAGTTGCTCATCAACAGTAATCTCTTGACCTGGGGTGTAACTAAAAACACGGTTCTCAACAAAACGTTGCTGGATGTCCAAGATCACAGAAAATCTTTCGTTTTTCAGACATTCTACACAGGTGTCTTTGTTGTCAAGTTGCAAATGAAATGTCTTTATTTGAAAACTAACAATGTCAGATTGGGGGGAGGGCCTGAATGCAACTGAGAGAATAAAAGTGAATCAAAAAGTCACCATAAACCCTGTACTGCATTTTGACCAATATCCTTTACCACGCATACAGGATATCTTTGCCTCTCTTGCTGGTGATAAGTACTTTTCAAAGATAGATTTGGCCCAAACATATTTACAGATGGAATTAGAGGAGTCATCTAAAAAGTACCTCACAATTAATACTCATAAGGGAGAGAGGGCAATGGATTAGGTGCTGCAGGACATTCCTCATACTCAGTGTTACTTAGATGACATAATTGTGACTGGTAGTGATAATAGTGCACATTAGTGGCAAACCTTGAAGTAGTCCTTACTAGACTGGCAGAACTTGAACTAAGACCTAATAAAAGTAAAAGGCAATTCTTTAAAGACTCCCTAGAATGCTGTGGACATATTATTGATAAGAATAGCCATCATAAATCCCCATACGAGACTGATGCCATCCGGAAGGCACCTCAACCTGAAAATGTGACCTAGTTATGCTCTTTCCTGGGCTGTGAAAATTACTTCCACCAATTTTTGCTAAATCTTTCAACGGTGTTACATCCACTCAACTCTTTGCTGTAGCAGGGAAGTAATTGGGAATGTTCACAAGATTGTACAAATGTGTTTAAAACTGCCAAGCTACTGATTACATCTGATAAAGTGCTGACACATGTCAATCCAAAGTTGCCTTTTGCGCCTGGCTTGTGGTGCATCAACATATGGCATTGGTGCTGTTCTTTCTCACAAGATGCTTGATGGCACAGAAGAACCAATTGCTTTTGCAGCAAGGTCCCTGAGTCCTGCTGAAAAGAATTATGCACAGATAAACATGGAAGGTCTAAGGCTAGGGCAGTGAAAAAATGTAATCAATATCTGTATGGTAAACATTTCACATTAGTCACTGATCATCAACCCTTAGTTGCTATTTTCAATCCTCATAAGTCTGTTCCAACAATGGCTGCAGCATGCTTATAACGATGGGCTTTGTTTTTAGGTGGCAACAACTACCAAATTGAATTCAGAGGCACAAAACAACTTGGAAATACAGATGGACTCTCACACCTACCAAGTGAGTTTAACTCTTTGAGGGCTGAATATTTTTTCCAAAAAACTCAGGTTTCTGAAAAGAACACATAGCGATGGTTTGACACATAAGCCAACATAAAACGTCTGTTGCTATGTGCTGTGGCTGCTGTTGGTGCATGTTTGGCATCTCTGGCAGCAGTGGGGCACCTCGATGGTCAGCAGGAATACACGATAGACCAGCTGCCTAGTAGTTTCCGCACAGCAGGTGGGTGGCAGTTGCACTGTGTCGCAATCTGGTTTGTTCCTCTTGTCATCATAAGTGGTGGTCCTCTGCTGTAGGCGTTCAGCACCATGATCAGCTGGGGACCAATCAGATGATGCTGGTACCTCACTTTTGTTTTTGATCTCCATCTCCAGGTCATTTGCATCAAACTCGGAGTCCGACAGGTCTGAGTCCTATTCAACGAAATAATGTAAAATGTCCATGGAGTATTTTGCTTTGCACATTCGCTTCGGTCTCTCGCCAGATGTTGGCACACACATAGGGAATAGAAGTTAAACCAACAAAGCTATGTAACTTGCCTTCTAGCAAAGAGAGTCGAACTAAAGCGTAAAGGGGGAGTTTTGTTGCAGTTTACAGCTGATTACCGTCCTCTACTCCTGAATTTTGACAAAGTCGACATCAGCCCTGAAAGAGTTAATGGAATTAAAAACCTTCTGATCCAGCTGAAATTTTTCATCTAACACAACTGGTGCCCTTTTCTGTTACAAGTGGTCAATTTCATAAAGAGACAATCGAGATTATTTGACTTGATAATAAAAGGTTGGCCTTATAGAAGAGATGCTGAACTCCCGGAGTATTCTCATTGACGTAAACAATTATCAAGAAGGCATTATGTGGAGAACAAGAGTGATTGTGCAACCAATACATCATACAGTATATGGTGGCCAAGAATCGACCTTCAAATAGAGAATCTGGCCAAGTCAGGCACAGACTCAGCAACATCCTTAAAACTGTCTCCGTCATATATGGGAATGGCCAAGCTCTGTCTGACACCGACTTCACGTTGACTATGCAGGTCCTTTCCATGATCAATAGTTTCTTGTTGTAGTTGTAGATGTTGTTCGAGCATTGCCATCTAGCTAGAGCATGACTAGGCCACATGTTTTTAGGAATGCACCAAATTAACATCATTTTGTACAAAGATCTTTAAATGGATTTTTTTCTTAGATTTGGTTTTTCCGCTGCTGTTGACTCTCCTGTCTTTCTTTCAAGTGGGGATTGAATTCTTGTTCTGTTAGTTTTTTAATTAAAATAATTTTCTATTTTTCTATGTTTCGTTTTAATTTCTGTTTTTTTTTAAATAGAAAATAACTGAGGTTATTTGTTGTTTAAGTTCTGAAAATATAATCGGCTTCATTGTATGCTATGTTAATTTAGTGAAATAATATTAAAGAAAAAAATAGAAAGGCAGACTCTCTGAAGCTGAGCTATACCTGTTCATATCCAGATTTTAACAATGGTTGGCTTTCTGGCTACAGGCACCTACCTAGCAGAGGGAATTGGCCGACAGGTCATTGATATCTCAGCCAAGCTTCATCTCCATCGTGACCGCTATTCTGAATCTTAAACTGACTGACAAGGCACTGCATTCGGTTTCTGTATGGAGTGAGTGTACAGCCCAACGCAGAAAGGCAATTTGCAGCAGTGTCCGATTTTCCTAACATAATCAGAGCAATTGAATGCACCCATTGCAATAATGGTACCTAGCAAGAATGACGGTGCAACTGTAAGCAGTGGCATTACGTTAATGCAAATGGAATCCATGATGCCAAGATGAGACACATAAATGTCATGGCTCAGTGTTTGATGGCAGAGGTCAACCCAAGATTCAGCTACTTTTTAGGTAACTGAAGTGTTTTAGGTAGCCTGCACTGTTCATTGTAACAGCAGTTATGTCATTACATGGGCCAAGTGACAGTAGCTACTAGCACAGATGCTGGCTTTTTATGTCTTTCCTCAAGCTCAGAATGCAGACAAGAGGCGTAAAATAAGTCATGCATGCCATTGTGTGTACAGTTCTGGAGCACACCATAGGACTCCTCAAATGCTGTGGTGGTGTCTGGATGTGTCAGGTGGGAGGATGTTATACCAGCCAACAAATGTCTGCAGCATCCATAATTTAATGTAGTATGCTGCATAGTGTGGTACAGTATAATAATCTTGCATCCTCCATCCTTGATGATATAAAGTCGAATGACCCCACTCCTTATACAACTCCTGAGGCAGCTGCCCTTTCCGCTGTGAGGCAATATTAGGATGTGAGGCAGTGTTCATGAAATGATCAAACACATGCTCAGATATATTTTCTGATGAGATTGATGATATTTCTATAAACAACCTCCGATTTCACTGTGTTCCAGGCTCATTTCTTGGATGGCTGTGATTGCGACGCTTTATGTCTGCACGTACTACATCTATGATGAATCGGCCACTGCTAGACACTCTGATGCAATATGAAGAAGTAGTTTGGAACCAAATACATTGTAGTCATCCTGAGTGGCTCCTTCACCGGCAGCCATAACCACCACTGAACGTGAAGGCATTCATAATAAAGATTGTCATTAAAAGTTTGACAACTTTATATATTGCTATAGCGTTGTTATTTCAGTCAAAGGCAGACATTTAGTATTTTAATCAATTCCTCTGAAGCTGTCTCATCTGCCACATCTGCATCTCTAGACTGCTCTGACATAATGCTGGATTATAAGGCCAGATACCATTCACAGATCGAAATCAAAGAGTGTAGATATGCATTTTCCCCTCCCATTGCACTCATACTCTGCCAGCAACCAACAATAAACTTCTTCATTTCTGCCTTGAGGTAAGACTTTTTTTATTTAATGCATTGTAAAGCTCACTGTATTCCAGCAGCAGTAACATGCTGCAATTTAAACTATTTGTACTTGGTGACTCCTGTGTTTAGGCCACCAGATAAAGGTTCTTCGCATGCCTATACCACAGAGTCAAAAACTCCCGTCTTGTGGGATTCAAAGTTTTTGATTTTTGCCTCTCTTTTTTTGTTGCCATTGTCTTACCTTACAAGCAAATCTGTGCATTAGATATATATGAGGTTGTTTAGCATGATCCATATGTAGTTGCTTTATAGTTGCCACTGTGCTGGATTTGAGGTGCATTCACATACACACATTTACAAGATGATTGTGATTACTAATGGGTAAATTGCATAGAAATAGACGTTCACCAGGTATAAATCAGGTTTTTTTAAATTAGGTTTTTTTTGGTATATACTGTAGTTTCCTTTGTTTGAAGGATTTCTAGACAGGGATGTGAAACGTTGGGGCATCAAGCCAATGTTAGCCCCTTTAAATAAGGATTTTTTTTTAATAAACAAAAAGAAAATTAAGTAAGTGCCGTTCGTACTCTCCTAGGGTTGTACTGGAGTCAGGAAACTTGGTCTCCTTTGTCTTCCTTGGTTAACAGACGACACCTTTGTCTGACTGTCTTTGATAAACACCCTCGGCCTGTCAGGGGCGGGGCTTAGATTGTTCATCATCGGCGGAGCTCGACTGCCTCTCCTGGGAACTACTCAGTGCTGCAGAGAAAATAAGAGATAGTTCTAGCAACTGTGCCCCCTTCTGCCTTGGAGTGGTATCAACAGGCTTACCTGAGCCAAATGGATGATCCCTATTTGCACATGTGTGACAGCATATTTTCACACTCAATTCTCGCAAAGTTTTATAAATGAGACCCAATGCCAGGAGACAAATACAGCCCACTGGAAGTGCGAAGCATAAAAATCTACTGTGATAACATGAAGATTTTTCCTCTTTTTTTTCTCTTGGCCCTTCAACTCGATTCATGATGTCCTTTTCTCCATATTTCTGGAGAAGGCAGTAAACGTACTGTGGTAGATATTTGAAAACAGCAGTCTAGAGGAAAGGAGAAAAATGCACAGTACGTGTATACCTTGTAAATTCTCAAGTCATTCCTTTTATTTAACCAAATTAGTTTCTTTTTATGTGAACTTCTTTCTGTTCAATATATCAAATAAATTACTATCAATCATAAATAAAAATAATATGTAAGTACTATTTTCTTCTTATAATAATAATAATAATAATAATAATAATAACTAAATGGCCCTTTTCACAGAGAAGTACCAATAGGTGCTCAAGAGCCAAAGACTTTTGGGAAAAACCTTTTGATAGAGAAAGAACTGGGCAGATATAACCAGCAGAAGGAACTTGGAACTGGGCAGATATAACCAATCAATGGACAGAATAATCAGGCACAGAATTAGATGGCAGAGTACAGAGACTCCAGATTAAGAGGAAAGGGAGGCAGGAATAGAAAAAGCACAGTGAAAGAAATGATGAAACGAATAAAGTTAAGAAGAGGTTATGGGGTGGAAGGAGAGCTAACAGTTAGAGTACGTGGCTTTTATGAAAGTAACTTGTTGTAGGCTGCTACTTGAAAATTAATTGTGAGGATGTGAAACCTGCAAATATGTGCAAGATCTCCATCCATCTCTTTACTTACTGTATCTAGTTCCTAGGGTGAAAAATCAGATACCACTGAATTTGTTCATGGCTTGGGTTCTGAAAACAGATTCCCCAAGTAGTTGGCCTGAAATATGAGAAGACAACATTGCTTGTATCTGCTTTCTGTATCTGTGTACTCCATTACAGTGTGACCACATATCTGAATCTACTACACTTGATGAAACTAATGCCAGTTTCATCAAAAATAGGTGCACAGAATCAAGTTATATAGAATTCAAATGATGGAAAGGTAGGAGCAGAGTATAGAAGGGGAGCCAGTTGGTACAAAACAAAGAATAGCTCCAAAAAGGTGAATTAATTAAAATGGAGCACAAAAATATAGGGGTTACTTGCCTAGCACTGCTGTCTAATAGAACCATACCCTTGACTGAGGTCTATTGTTCAGGCAGTGCATATGTGCATGTTCTCCTTGTGTCTGCCATTGCTTTCCAATAAGTACTGTACGTCTATTTTTCTACCACATCCCGAATGGTGTAGATATTAGGTTTATTAGTGACTCTAAATAGTCAGCAAGTGTGGAGTTGAATGGTCCCTGATGGACTGATATCCCATCTAAGAATGTGTCCTGCTTTGCTGCTGGTTTGTGACTAAACATAGGCTGGACTGATTGTTGCATTCATTTAAGTCAACCATTTAACATTTGCATTTTAAATGTATTTACATTTTATATAATGTAATGTTTCATATTATGCAGATGACGTTAGAAAAAGTGAAAAACACAAGTTAAATTTTATGAAGTTCATTTTTTCATTTTCAGTGATGTGGCTAAGGTCAATGTCAAGCGTGGGCAGAGATTTGAAATCTGAATTTGCAAAAGCCATTTAGGACAGAGAATGTGCTGAAGAAAATGAAATTTAACTTGCCTTAATTTATAATAACTGAAAAGTTTGGTAAAACAACTAGATGACACAATTGTCTGAGTTCTTGTTCTGATCCTTCAGATTTCACTGTATAGCTGATGACATCACTTTTCTGTCGCTCTAAAGTAATTGTCTTCCCATTTAAGTATTAGTATACAGACCCCTCTTCTCAAGATCACCTGACATTTAAAGAGTGGAATCACCAAGATTGACACAGTTAAACCTGTTGCTAAGACTCACTAGAAATGGGTTTAACACTTTTTCTCTTGGTGACCCTCTTGGTGTTGATTGAAAGTAAGGTCTATAACAAATAAACTACCTGTCATGAATTTTACTAACCAAAACAATAACAGTGTTCCAGTATTCTAGCCAATTAATTAATTGTACTTTATTCTCTCCTATCCAGTGTCCTGTGGAGATATCATCATGACTCAATCTACCTTAGGTCGGTCAGCACAGTTAGGAGAAACTGTCAGCTTAAACTTTAATGCCTGCAGCTCCATTATCTGTGATGGTATTACTTTCTTGACTTGGTATCAGCAGAGATCAGGAAAAGCTCCAAAAACCCCTGATTTACTCTGCAAGCATTCAGGCATCTGGGATCTCAAGTTGCTTCAGTGGCAGCAGCTCAGGACTCAATTACACACTGACCATCAATGATGTGCAGACAAGAAGACACCGGACATTACTGCTGTCAATAAGGCTATACTCTATCTGGCCTTCAACACAGTGATAGAGAGCCATACAAAACCTTCCTTGCTATGTTTGTGCAGCTGCTGTTCTCATTTATGGCAGAGCTCAGGAGTCAATTAGTTTAGAGTCACCTGAGAAAGAAAGGCTGAGACAGTGGATAGGAATATGTAAAAATGATGCAATCCTGAAAAAGGTAAAATTTGTAAAATAAAATACTGAAATATGCAAATCATGTACAATTGTATTATGCAAAGGATAATGTTGTTAACACATAAGAACTCATCTTAATTTGATAAATAGACAGCCTGGTAGCACTAATTAATTCCTCACAAGACTGTGCAATTTGCTCACAGATTGGGACTCCAGATGATTAACTGTTTTAGGACCTGAGTTCACTCTGACCATTACTAGATCTGAAGTTGAAGATGTAGCAGAAGATGACTGCCTGAAACACAGGAACAGTCTCTCAGAACCGTCCAAAAACTGATGGAATTGCCCATTTGTGATTTGGAGAAAGAAAAGTGAGGACAGGAATTGGAGGTTAGAACATTTGAAAGAGACAGTACTGCTGCAATGATTTCATCAAAGGTCGTACAAAATCACTGCGCCACTGTGTTCCCCTGTTTATTAACATGCTTTCATTCCTATCATCATGAAAAAGATATCACATATACTTCTCAGTATTTTAACTATTTAGAGAGTTGTAATATTACGAATGTAATGGATTCTGTGTCCTGTCAGAGAAATAGAAAGCGCGGAAGCACGTAGTGATTCACACATATAGATCAAAAGATTAAATACAAAATAAAGCATTTAATGTGCTACTTTAGTTACGATGGGATTTAAGAAACTAGTAAATTAAACGATTTTAAGATGAAGGTTATGATGTTCTACTTTAAGGACAAAATAAAGTACGTGATTAAAGTGGAAATTTTGAGATTAAAGTTGACACTGTGTGCCAATTTTTTTTTCTCTGTACCCTCAGACGGTGGGTACAACTCGCCTTTTCATGGCAACTTTGATATGTGACTTCTTTTTTATTTCTGGCACCGTGTGACTTTGTGAACTTGAGCTTTCGAGTTTCTCCGACACTCTGGCACTCGATCAACTTCCTTTTGTTTATTATATCACTGATTAAACCAACAAATAGTACGTTTTGCTTTGCCTCCACTTGGTATTCGCTGAAATTCTTATATTTTCCCCTTGCTTTTCCCATTGTCTTTTCACAGAAGGCTGAGCTTAAGGGCTATTTATATTGATTTGCATATTCAAAGAGTCCTAATTCTGGGAGGAGTTGGGGCGGGACACCAGACGCCTTTCTTGTGTGTTACTATTCACGCTGGCCGGGATTTATGTAGTGGAAGAACGTGGAAGTTGGCGAACGCACAGATTTATGCAACTGGATTTTTCTGTGCATACGCACATTCCCGCTTTTGTGCTTACGCCATGTTATAGCGCGAGTTCTACGCACGGCGTTAAAAATGAGGCCCCTGGACTCACCTCTTTCCCTCAGTGTCCAGTAAAGTTGGCATACTTGAATATAAACACAAGGAACTTATTCCTTTTCTTTTATTCAGCAAAAACGTCAATAGATGGTAATGATTTACTGGGGTAAAAATAAGCCCACCCTTGGTCACAGAAGCTGGTATTGCTGTCTTTAGCAGTAATTACTTCTTGTAGGCATTTTGCATAACTGCCCACCAGTCTCCAAAATTGACTTGGTGAAATTATTGACGTTTTTCCATGTAAATTTCCTCCAGTTGCAAGATGTTTGTGTTTTTTTTCATTTCAAATCCCCACAACATTTCAATGGGATACAAATAAAAGCTTTAACTAGGCCAGTCCATGAGCCCTCATTTCTTCTTTTTATGGGATTTGCTAGTATGCTTGAGATCTTTATCATGTTGAAAGGTTCATTTCCACTTTAACTTCAAGTTTTGGACAGATGCTCTCACATTATCCTCAAAGACACTTTGGTGTGATGCAGAATTTATTGCTGACTTGATAACATCAGGCTGCCCAGGCCCTGAGGGCAAACTCAAACTCAAACCATTACCTTTCCACCATCATGCTTCACAGTTAGTAAGAGGTTCTTCTTCTGAAATGCTGTACTTGGTCAACGCCAGACATAGTCTATTGTTATTGAGGCCAAACATGTCTATTTTTGATTAATCTGTCCAGAGAATACTATTTCAGAAGGCCTGGCCTTTGCTTATATGTTTAATGGCAAACTGCACTCTGCAGTTTGGGATCTCAAGTCGTTTCAGTGGCAGTGGCTCTGGACTTGATTATACGCTGACCATCAGTAACGTGTAGCCTGAAGAAGCATGACATTACTATTGTCAGCAGGGCCACAGCTGGCCTCTCACACAGTGACACAGAGCCGTACAAAAAATTCATTGATGTGTCTATGCAGCTGCTGTTCTTAATTTTGCTGGTGGACCAGCTGCAGAAGAGACAGGTTGAAGACTCAGGCAGATTCAGCGACCTGAGACATTCTGAGGCCCATAAGCTGACACCCCTCTCTTTTGACTCCGCCCACTTTCCAGGAGTCTCTCCCCTGTATCGTCGGGAACTGATGCCTGTATTACACACACATCTTGGTTCCTGCTTTCAAAGCAGTGGACTCTGTAGTTTTGAGGTCTGTTTATCTCCACATTTATTAAACTTCTAAACTCTTGAGGTCTCTCTATTCTGTGTCCAATGCAAAACCACAGAATGTATTTCTTTGTTATTGGTTTTATGTAAATATAGTAGTTTAATATGGAAGTAGTAGCTTAATATGGAAGATGGCACCCTGCCTGGGGTTTGTTTCCTGCCTTGCACCATGTGTTGGCTGGGATTGGCTCCAGCAGACCCCCATGACCCTGTAGTTAGGATATAGCGGGTTGGATAATGGATGGATGGATTATTAGCCTCAAAATTAAACACAAAACTGCAAAAACTTTAAATTGGAGTTGTTTTGTTTTTATTTCGCAAAAAATATCTGCCAATGGAGTAAGCAACATTTACTTGGCAAAATTTCTTAAAGTAGGGCGGCATAGTGGCGCAGTGGTAGTACTGCTGCCTTGCAGTAAGGAGACCTGGGTTCGCTTCCCAGGTCCTCCTTGCGTGGAGTCTGCATGTTCTCTCTGTGTCTGTATGGGTTTCCTCTGTGTGCTCCTGTTTCCTCCCACAGTCCAAAGACATGCAGGTTAGGTGCATTGGCGATCCTAAATTATCCCGTGTGTGTGCTCTGTGGTGGGTTGGTGCCCTGCCTGTGATTTGCTCCAGTGTTGGCTGGGATTGGCTCCAGCAGCCCCCATGACCCTGTATTAGGATATAGCGGGTTGGATAATGGATAGATTAAAGAAATTCCTTAAAGTAACTTAAAAAATCATAAATACAAATTTCTTGATAACTTAATAATTCTTACAATAAGAAAAACAAGATTTTATGTCATGATATAAATACTTTTCACTTAGATTTTATTTTTTGCAGTGAATACAATGTGTTAACTACACTCAAATGCAATACATAACCACATAACCAAATGGGTCATTTAATTTTGGCATGCTTTTATTGCTTCACATTTTAACACTTATCGGTCATTTGAACACATTCAGTTTTTCAATTACCACCACCAATTTTTACTACTTCATTGTATTCATTCATTTTTTTGAATTAGTTCATATTTTCTTTCCTTGTTGTCACTTGTTAAGTGGATTAACTGGTTTGAGAATGTTATGTCATATTATATTTAGCATTATAAATAGTTCCTTGTTGATAAATTTGTGTTTATTTGTTATTACTTTTCCTTTTACTATTTTATCTTGTAGCAGCACCACTTAAAATTGCCTAGAACTCCCAGAAGTCTCAGCAGTCTTGCAGTACTGCGGCACTGAGTATATTTGAAGGGTGCATGGGTTACTTTCAAAAAGGATAAATATGTGGGCTCTTTAAAAGGGAGACAAAATGATGCCAAGTGCATCACGGCGAATTGTCTGTATTTGTTTGTATCCATCACACACACTATTGGATTAAAACGGCCGTGGATTACACTTTTTATCTGGATGTATGTTCTGTCCTGTGTCTGCTGTGATTTTGTCTAGGTTAGATGCATCTTCGTCTGGGGAGCTCTCCCAATGATCTCAAATCTTCATACTGCTTTTACCCGGTATATAAGACCTTTTATTCTGGGGAGTGTTCCCAATCATGCCACATCTTCACGCTACAACTGGAACCTGGAAGGACAAAACTTAAATTTGATTCAGAGGACTGTTCACAGGGTTTTTCACAAATATATTCCTGTCCATTTCTCGTTTTGCCTGTTCTAAATATAGGTTCACTAAAAGTACAAAAATGAAGGCTAAAGGTCTATTATTGTAGACCACATCTCTCATTTTTAGACAAAATCCTTGTAATCGATAAATCTTCAGGATTTGTTTATCCAACTTCCACACTTAAAAATTTGCCTATAGTTTCAGAATGTAACAGCCAATTCTTTAACCAGATGGCCAGAAATCCATGTACACATTTGAAACATTTTCCCCATAGGTTTTTAGGGGAGCATTGCGTATCTCTACCTAGGATCCATTTATCCTTGCACCAGGTACATTTAAAGGGACACAATTCTCTGGCTGCCCCCTCCCTTCTGCTGTAGCATGATAACATCAGCTCCTTTTTTGAATTCTTGTAATAGTGAGACTTCCCATTTCTTGTAGATGCAGAATTTTAGCTAGCCAAAAAAATGACAGCCATTTTGTACCTGACCTGCTGCTATTCATAACATTACTTCCCTCCAATCTCCTTGGCAGTTGATGACTTTGCTACATTTTCTCACAAAAAAGAGACGGCCAACACTGGCCATTTCTCATTAACCCTGCCAATAAGTCTGCTCCCTCCGAATTACAGAACAACATTCTCTATTTTCTCAGTGTTCCCTACCACTGATTTTTCCAATTCAAACGGACCCTACAAACTCCATTCCTCATAAAGCCTGATATGTAATTATGTAATAACAGATCTTCTTTCTATCCAAAGAACTTGATTGTGATGTCTCTAGTCAAGTCTCTTCATTCCATCTACAGGAGAAACTGCTTGATCCTAACCAGTCAGGCTTCCAGAGGGTTCATTTGACTGAGACAGCTCTACTGACTGTTGTCTACAACTCACACAGAAAATTTTTAGAATCACAACCTGAAGTACTGCAATTTGTAAGTCTTTCAAAACAGAGTGCAGTATCTACAAGAAAATTCATTACATACACAGGAAGAACATGAAAACTTCACAGAGACACCAATTTAGTCCATGCATTAATCAATAAGTTACTGAGACACTAATTTAGTCCATGTATTAATCAATAAGTTACTGAGTCTCCAAAACAAATTTTACAAAAAAAAAAAAGAGTAGAATGCGCCGTGATAGCTTACCCTAAGTATGAATTCTGTCCACACATAACTGATATTTTTTTCTCTCTAACAGATGTCTTCCTTCCCCTTAACTGGATGTGCAAACTCCACACAGACACTGCAAGGACCTGTGTGATCAAACAGAGCCTGCCAGAGGTGCGGAGCTGTGATTTCTTGTGGGTGCCTTGTTTTTTTTTTCTTGGATTCGGTGTGCCATTTAACTGCATCCACACTGTTTGTTTAGAAAGTAGTGACTGTGATGGAAAACAAGATCTTCAGAACAACCGAAATATCAACAGTCAGTCAGTTACATTTATATACCGCTTTACTAGACAGTCAAAGCACTGTACACAGACAGTGAGGAGCCATTTTATTCACCACAAATGTGCAGCATACACCTGAATGATGCAAGGGCATTCATTTATGCTCCAGTGCGCTCACCACACATTAGCTAGATGGTGAAGGGGTGAGAAAGTTAGCCAATTGGATACAAGGAATGATGAGAGGGACAGAGTTGTCAAGCCATAGTGAACAATTTATCAAGGACTCTGGGATACACCCGACTTTTGGAAAATTGTCCAGGGATCATTTATCACCACAGAGTGTCAAGACCTCAGTTTTAGGATCTTATCAGGATAGGTCATTGGAATCCACACACTAACCACAGGGTAAATGCTCCTGGATGGCCTCACCAATGACTCCTCCATCATAAACCCAAGCTTTTCTCAAATGGTCTCCCATCTAAGTAATGTCCGGCCCAAACACACTGATCTGAATATCTGTTTTCCTGTGCAGAGTGTGTGTTCAGTGTGTGAATGTAAATTATACATTTCCTGACAGGGCACATTTTTACTATGAAAGCTTTTCTTCTGTGTGTATTTTTCGACATTTAATATAGCCAAACTATTGATGTCAGTTGAAAAAAACTTTGAAAAATATGTAGACTGTTTTAACACCCATATCATTTGATAATTAAAACATGGGCACTAACATCAACAACAGCAATTTATATCTTCTATAGCCAAAAATCACACAAGGAATGCCTCAGTGGCCTTTAACAGGCCCATTTTTGACAGCCACCAGCCTTGACTCCCCAAGAAGACAAGAAAAAAAAAAGAAAGAAATCTTGGGAAAGGTATTTCAGAGAGGGACCCCCTTCAAAGTTGGTTTAGCATGCAATGGGCATCAAAAAATGGGGCAAATATAACACACAAAACAGAACACAAGTGATGCTCTTCAAAGAACTAGGTGGACAATCTATCATTGCCACCTCAGAAATACTATACAACTGTCCAAACTACTACTAAGTGGTGTCACATTATATATAGTAAAACAATAAGCAAACAGAGGAAGAATGTCCTTACTAGCTGGCATGTGTAATGAAATGTCACCTTTGAGTATCTCCATGATCTGTGTTTCCATTTTAATATCACTTTGTGTCATCAATAAGGAGTAAGGCAGGATTCAAACCAGGAATGCAAGCCGTTTATTTTAAGCCTATTTATAGTAGACAATCAAGCTAACATGCACATCTTAGAGAAAAACTACACAGAACATGCAAACCATGCAGCGACAATAATTTGACTATCTTGTCATTTCCTGTGTTTTCGCTCCTTCTCCATTTGCATACGTACTTCATTTCTCAAGAGATTTAAAGAGTGAAGTCAGTAAGATGGACTCAGTTAAACCTGGCTGTAAAATTTAGTGGAGATGGATTTTTCACTTCTTTTCTTGGTGACCCTCTTCTTTTAATTGAAGGTGAGATCTATAAAAAATAACATTCCTGATATATGAATTCTGGTAAGTTAAAATTGCAACTGTGTTTCTGTTGAAGTAATAAATTAAGTGTACTTTATTCTTTCTTATCCAGAGTCCTGTGGAGATATCATCATGACTCAGTCTCCCTCGAGTCTGACTGCACAACAAGGAGAAACTGTCAGCATGAACTGTAAGGCCAGCAGCTCCATTTCCATTAGCAGCTATAACTACCTGGCCTGGTATCAACAGAAAGCCGGAGAAACTCCAAAACTGCTGATTTACTTAGCAAGTACTCTGCAGTCTGGGATCTCAAGTCGTTTCAGTGGCAGTGGCTCAGGACTTGATTACACGCTGACCATCAGTAACGTGCAGGCAGAAGATGCAGGACATTACTACTGTCAGCAGGGCCGCAGCACTCCTCTCACACAGTGACACAGAGCCGTACAAAAACTTCCTTTACATGTTTGTACAGCTGCAGTTTTTACTTGTGTTGAGGCTGAGAAGTCATTGTGTTTAGAGTCACCTGAGAAAGTAGAAAAACGAGAGCTCTGAGGACCATAGAGATGAGAGGGACATGTAAAAAAGACCCATTCCAAGAAAGTTTAGAAATACTAAAATAACATGCTGAAATATTTGAATTGTTCAACAGTAGATTATGCAAATGATAATGTTTACAAGTAAGGTAGATAGATAGATAGATAGATAGATAGATAGATAGATAGATAGATAGATAGATAGATAGATAGATAGATAGATAGATAGATAGATAATGTGAACCCGGCCCGGACACAGACAGGTGGACATGTTGTTTTCCACCACCACACGTTTTTTTTACAACCATATTTACAAATTAAATGTCACTCAGACACAGTCCGTGCACAACACAAACCCCAATACAGTCCTGGCCACACAATGCCTTCTTATCCGGGCCGCCTCCACACTCCTCTCGTGCCTCGTCCTTCTTCCACCCGACTCCAGCCTTGAATGAAGGGAGATGGCCCCTTATATTCATATCCCGGATGAGCTCCAGGTGTTCCCGACACTCTCCTCCGTTGGCCACGCCCCAGCATGGCGTAAGTGCCGGCTGTTCTCCCGGCAGCTCACCAGATGTCCTTTTAAATCTTCCCCCCAGCACTTCCGGGTGTGGCGGAAGTGCTGGGGTAACAGGTCCCCAAGGCATTGGGACGCCTCCTGGCGGTGACCACGGGCCCCTGCAGGGTGGGGCTTCCATGCCCTCAACCCGTGGCCCCCAAAGCAACCAGGGTGTCCCCAGGGGAAAATACATTTTTTTACAGAAGCTCTTTAAATAAATAAATATGAACCCACTCTTTGGTCTCACCACACACCATAATGACAATAAAACAAGAAAAGTAAAAAGAAAGGAAAATTCTGACTTGGTGTGACAGTCACAGTGAGGTTTTATGCTGATGTATTGCTGTTGGTATAAAGGAGCCCCTGTAGCATTTCGTAACACAATTCTGCTGAATAATTAGTTGGCAGAAATTCCACAATTTTTGTGTGTCAGAGAGAAGGTGTGCAGCATTGTTCAAAATGGCACTCAGTTTTCTTTAATTCTCTCTTTTGCTATGACCTCCAGGAGTCCAGAGTGTACTCTATGAGCCTACACTTTTAATTAGCTTGTTAATTCACTGGGCTTATCTTGAAGAAATGTTACCAGCCCAGCACAATGCAGCATAGAAAATTTCACTGGCAATCACAGAGTTTTAGAAGATCTGAAGGCTGTCATTTGCCACATTAAAAAAACACAGTCTCCTAAGGAAAAAGAGCTTGCTCTGCCCTTTTTCATATAGTTCCTTTGTGTTCCAAGACCAGTCCAACCTATCATTAATGTGGTCCCCCAAGTACCTGTATGAGTGGACCACTGCTACATCCACTGCCTTAATAGTGACTGGACATAGAGGCTCTTTGGTGTTGTGAAAGTCGACAACCAGTCCTTTGGTTTTGCTGATGTTAAGATGCAGGCAGTTCTCTTTGCACCAAGAAGCAAAGTTCTCCACCTGACTCCTATACTCTATCTCATGCCACATCAATGCACCCCATAATCATCTGAGAATTTCTGCAAGTGACATGACCTGGTGTTATATTTATAGAGCGGATGTGTATAGAGCAGCATTTCTCAACCTTTAAGTATTTGTGACCCGAGTTTTCATAACAGTTTTAATTGCGGCCCCCCTAACGTTTTTTTGAAAGGAGCCCACTAATACCAATTTGTTCTTTTTTAAATAATGATGTATCATAGATGCATATTTTATTATACCTACTTAACTTTTATCGACATTTATCTAACTCTATATTTATTTTTCTGGTATCAGAATGTAGTTTAAGTTAATTTGTTTTGGTTTCAATAGATGTATTTTTCAAATTTTTGATTCTTGTTTTCTTTTTTTCACATCTTCGTGCCCCCCTTTTTGTTACTTCGTGCCCCCCCCCACCCCACAGATTGAGAAACACTGGTATAGAGTGAAGAGAAAAAGAGACAGCAGTATTCCTTGTGGTGTTCCAGTGTTGCTCACTTCTTTATCAGAAACACAGTAATTGAGTCTCACAAACTGCCTGACAGATAGTCCGTTATCCAGTGCACCATAGGCTCATCCACCAGCATATCTCTGAGTTTACCCCTTAACAGGGATGGCATGTTGATGAGCTCCATTTGACCATCTCAGAAGCTCCACACATCTAGTGTTTTTTTGACTGAGACAACCACCATATTGTGCTTTGGGTCCTTCCATGTTTTGTATATTTTTGGAAGGCACCCTAATATTTTAATACATTTTAACCTTTCTGTGAGGGATGGTCACAGAGGTTACAGTATTAAAAAAGTAAAAATATCATAAACAGATATATTTTCTTTTACTGTGATAATTAAAAATATCTGTCAACATCAGAATTATATGTGATGTGAAAAGTAAGAGACACTCTTAAGTAATTCCTGAACTTATAATAACACCATGGTTCATTAAAACAAGTGTGTTTAATGTAATCAACTTAAAACGTATGAAGGAATAATTATTTGGACAAAGCAAATAGAAAACAATGAAAAGTAAAATAAATAAGATATTGCATCACTAGCCTTTGCTGTACTGGTCTTCAACCATTTTGACAAGCTTATGCGGCTATCCCACTTGCCCACCACTTACATACTTCAGTTCACTGCTAAATGTTCACCTCCATTCTCCCTCTTTTTCTTTGTTACTCTTTCCAAACTCTGGCTCATCTTTTTCCCACTAGTCAACTCTGCATTCTCAAGTCCATGTAAGCAATAAAGTTTTGATCTCCTGTCTAAACCCTGCAATCTTCTTGTTGTAGATGACTAAATTTCCTTAGTGACACTAACCTAGAACTCCATTCAGTGGCTCCTGGTGCCTGCACTTGTAACCGACTTTGTTTGTCAGTGATTGAAATTCGAAGGAATGAAGAGCCATGGACATCCAGGATGAACAGTAACCCATTTATTCCTATACACAAAAGTAGAATGGGGCAGTATTAATGTATTAATGCACAATGCATTCACTGGTTGCTCTTCGTTCCATCTCAAGCATCCACTATGCTTTTTTTTTATACTATACACTAAATTATTGTAATAATTATATTATTAATCAATATAACAAATTATTAATGATTACAATTATTATTCATTTTATACAATTTAATTATACAGTTATATTATTACACAATAATTCAGTTTATAATCCATTACTTATTCCTTATTTCTACTCCCTTTCTACAATAGTTACTGTCACCTCAATTTTATGTAACAAGAGCACAGTGAAACCAAACAAACAGAAAAAAGGTTTTTTTTAAATATAAATAATAGAAATATTGTGAACAATTTTTATTAAAAAAAATACAACATAATATATAAGATATATTATAAAGTTTCCTGTGTTTGATCACACTTCAGTACGCGAGGAATGGTACCAAGAATCCAGTCAGACTTTTTCTTTTTGGGCACATACACCGTCAGCATGGCACTGCCAGATCTAAACACTAGAGTGGAGAGTTGCTCACATACTGAAGAGTCTATAAGCTGTAGGTGGAAGCTGCCATCACACTTTATGTAATTGATCTTTTCGTGAATAAGGAGTGGCATTGCACATGTACTTTGCCAGCATGCCTATGTCGATCAAACAGAGGAAGCTCTGCAGTCTACTTTGACTTTATGCTGTAAGCCTCTTGTAGATGATTTTCCTTACAGTGCAGTGAATAATTTGAAATAATTTGGTGATCTTTGGAAATCCTTTGCCAGACTCACAGGCATCCGGAGCTTTTTTCTGAGGTACATAGAGACCTCCTTTGATCCAGCCAGGGTGACACCACACACGTCAATAGCAAAGAGAACAACAGACCTGTGATATCTGCAGTTTAAATAAGACCGTCAGGTCCATCTGCAGACTCCCTACGGAGGTTTTAATTATTAGCACCTCCTCTAAAACACCTGATTCTTATTTTATGGATTTGAAATGGTGATAAATGTGCTTGCTTTTTAATTTGACAAACCTGCATTTTTGTTTATTTAGAAGATTAAAATTAATATACGATGTCAACTTCACGTATCATTTGTTCAGGTATATTGCCTTTATCTCTAGGTATTATTTTCATGAAGATCTGATGTTTGCCTGTTGAAAATGTCAACAATTTCTATGTGGTTTACTTATTAATTCTATGACAGTTGTCATGCATGTGCATTGGAGAACCTCCTCGCAGGTTCAGTTGAGGTATGTAAAAACCTGCCAAGATGAGAGGGGGCCCTGCTGCAAACATTGACATCTACTTCTTTCTCCGCAGTGCCCTATGAGGGGAGCTGACATCACCTCTTCCAGTCCAGCCTCAATAAAAAAGAGCTCTGCCTGGCTATCCAGCCCAAAAACTTAGCAACTACCTTCTTTTCCCCTGCATAATGAGACATACGCTGAAGAGCATTTCTTTTGTTTTATTTGACTTTTCTCTCTGGACAATAAATGAGATGAGACCCAGTTGGTGCCACAAACTCTCAGATTCTCTTGGACTCTCACTCCTGCACCCGGCCACACTGTATGTATATGAATATACAGCATTGTTTGCAATTTATGATCCTTTAAATTTAAAATGTATCTGGTGCAAAAAACACAGTTTCAGGAAAGCAAATTATTGGTATCTACAAACATTGTAGGGCAGCACGGTGGCGCAATGGGTAGCGTTGCTGCCTCGCAGTTAGAAGACCTGGGTACATGCTGTTATGTGTGAAAGAAAATAAAGCAATAAATTAGTATTTAATAATATTTCATGACAATTGTTAATAGGACTTGAGTGATAATCAGATTTACAATCAGCCACACACAAAGTAGAAATTAATTGTTATACAGGAATATTAAACAAATGGGCTGTAAATTAGATATCTAAAACTCTTAATAAATTACATATAATTCAAAATGAAAATAAATAGCATCTGTATTAATTCAGAATATGGGAATGAGGTCAGAGTCATTACCATTGAAGTTTTCTTTTAGATAGATAGATAGATAGATAGATAGATAGATAGATAGATAGATAGATAGATAGATAGATAGATAGATAGATAGATAGATAGATACTTTATTAATCCCAAGGGGAAATTCACATAATAATATTTTATACAGCAGGTCCCATTTCCTCATATATCAATACACATTAGAATCCTGAAACAGTAAAGTCTCCTAATAGTGAAGTGTCGCTATAAATCTCAAGTCACTCAACAGTACAAACAAACATCAAATGATTTACGAACCAATGAAGTATGCATGCAAACCGATAGTAAAAACTCATAAACTGATAGTGTTCACATGTAAACCAATAGATTATACACTAAAATAAATGATTATAGCCTGTTTGGTCCCTCATATCAGCACTGATATGGAATTGACTTGTCCAGGTTTGACCCCTGCCTTGCATCTGATATTGCTGGGACAAGTCAAACTTCCAAGGGCCTGAACTGGATTAAGTGAGTTTGATAATAAGTGCTGAACACTCAGGCTGTTTAGATACAATCCATGAAGAAAGTACTTCAACTGGAAAAAGCTAAATGTGCCTTAGAAACTGGCATGATGCATTCTTTAGACCTTAATTAAGCCTCTCTCCTCTTGTAAAAATGTTTAGTTTTCTAAATATTTTTAGCTTGACACATGTTGTTTATTTTTTTGCAATTTAATGTACTTGGACACATTTGGAAATTATTAAAAAAAAAAAAAGACAGAAGAGTACATGGTGGTTCAGAACATACAAGTCTGAGGTGCCCTCTATGTATGACCAATAGATATTATCTTGGCACTTTTATTCTTGTGCATATCTCATTTGTTTTATTGAATCAAATGAATTTTTGAAATAAATGCATTCATAAATTGCATCTTAATGAAGGTGTTAGGTGTACTTAAATGTTGATTCCAGCTTCTAATGTAGCACTGATGGAATCGTTTTCAATATCCAAAACTGAACGAGCAGCTCAGGAAATGAATGGATGAACGATCTGAGATTCTAGAAGTGGGCACTAGTTGTGTTGCTTCTGCTTTTCAATTTGTTTTGTTCTTTTAAATGCTAACCAGATGTTCATGTCTTCTGTGTCTCTTCCCCTTTCTGATTTGCATTCACGCCTCTCTTCTTTTGACTGCTAGAGATTTAAAGAGCTAAGACATAGCCTGCACAGTAAATATAGTCTTACAGAAGTGACAGATTCATTTTTACTTTGTCTTTCCTATGTGGCATCCGGGGGGCAAATTGTGGTGACTCAGACAACCTCAGTTATGACTGCTAAGCCAGGAGAAACAGTCAGGTTGAGCTGTAAACCCAGCACTGCAATTTAGTATAACAGTAAAAACTACCTGGCCTGGTATCACAAGAAATCAGGAGAAGCTCCGAAACTCCTGATTTATGATGCAATCACTCTGCAGTCTGGGATCTCAAGTCGCTTCAGTGGCAGTGGCTCAGGACTTAATTATACGCTGACCATCAGTAAGGTAGAGCCTGAAGATGCAGGGCATTACTATTGTCAGCAGCATTACACCACTCCTCTCACACAGTGACACAGAGCTGCACAAAAACTCCATTGACTTGTCTGTGCAGCTGCTGTCCTTAACTTTGTTGGTGCTCTGCCCCCTGCTCACTTCGCTTGCCAAACCCCGGGTGCAGACACAATAGAGTCCAGCTGCAGAAGAGACAAGTTGAAGCCTCCGACAGATTCAGCGACTTGAGACATTCTGAGGCTCATTAGCTGACAACCCTGTCAGTGGCATCTCTTTTGACTCCGCCCACTTTCCAGGAGTCTCTCCCTTGTATCGCCAGGGCACTGATGCATCAATTACATCCACATCTTAGTTCCTGCTCTCAAAGCAGTAGACTTGGTAGTTTTGAGGCCTGTTCATCTACACATTTATTAAACTTCTAAACTCTCAAGGTCTCTCAATTCTTCATCCAATGCAAAACCACAGAATGTATGTCTTTTGTTATTGGTTTTATGTGAATATAGTAGTTTAATATGGAAGTAGTAGTTTAATATGGAAGATTATTAGTCACAAAATTAAAAACAACACTGCAAAAATGTATATACAAAAACGAGAAAAAAAAACTTTAAATGAGAGTTGTTATGTTTTTATTTAGTAAAAATATCTGCCAATGGAGTAAGTACAATTTACTTGCCAAAATTTCTTAAAGTTGGGCGGCACGGTGGCACAGTAGTAGCGCTGCTGCCTTGCAGTAAGGAGACCTAGGTTCACTTCCCAGGTCCTCCCTGCATGGAGTTTGCATGTTCTCCCCATGTCTGCGTGGGTTTCCTCTGGTTTCCTCCCACAGTCCAAAGATATGCAGGTTAGGTGCATTGGTGATCTTAAATTGTCCCTAGTGTGTGCTTGGTCTGTGTGCCCTGCCTGGGATTTATTTCCTGCCTTGCGACCTGTGTTGACTGGGATTGGCTCCAGCAGACCCCTGTGACCCTGTGTTAGGATATAGCGGGTTGGATAATGGATGGATGGATGGAATTTCTTAAAGTAAGTTAAAAAATCATAAATACAAATATCTTGAAAAGTTAATAATTCTTACAATAAGAAAAACAAGATTTAATGTCATGATATAAATACACTTAGATTTCATTTTTTGCAGTGAATACAATGTGTTAACTACACTGAAGTTGGTTTGACAATGGTATGTCATATTATATTTTGCATTAGAAATAGTTCCTTGTTGATAATTTTGTGTTTATTTGTTATTACTTTTCCTTTAACCGTTTTATCTCCCAGAAGTCTCAACAGTCTTGCAGTACTGCGGCACTGAGTACATTTGGAGGGTGCATGGCTTACTTTCAAGAAGGATAAATATGTGGGCCCTTTATAAGGGAGACAAAAAGATGCCAAGTGCATCACGGCGAATTGTCTGTATTTGTTTGTATCCATCACACACACTATTGGATTACAACCGTCATGGAGTACACTTTTTATCTGGATGTATGTTCTGTCCTGTGTCTTTGGTGATTTTGTCTAGATTAGATGCATCTTCGTCATGGGAGCTCTCCCAATGATCTCAAATCTTCATACTGCTTTTACCAGGTATATAAGACCTTTTTTCTAGGGAGTGCTCCCAATCATGCCACATCTTCACGCTATAACTGGAACCTGGAAGGACAAAACTTTCATTCAGAGGACTGTTCACAGGGTTTTTCACAAATATATTCCTATCCACTTCTCATTTTGCCTATTCCTAATATAGGTTCACTAAAAGTACAAAAATGAAAGCTAAAGGCCCATTATTGTAGTCTACTGCTCTCATTTTTAGACAAAATCCTTGTAATCGATAAATCTTCAGGATTCGTTTTTCCAACTTCCACACTTACAAATATGCCTATAGCTTCAGAATGTAATAGCCAATTCTTTAACTAGATGGCCAGAAATCCATGTACACTTTTGGAACCTTTTCCCCATAGGTTCTTACGGGAGCATTGCATATCTCTACCTAGGATCAATTTATCCTTGCTCTTCTCGGTGCCCATTGTACTAATTTTTTCCAAGCACCAGGTACATTTAAAAGGACACAATTCTCTGGCTGCCCCCTCCCTTCTGCTGTAGCATGACAACATCAGCCCCTTTTTCGAATTCTTGTAATAGTGAGACTTCCCATTTCCAGTAGATGCAGAATTTTACCTAGCCAAATAAATGGCAGCCATTTTGTACCTGACCTGCTGCTATTCATAACATTAACTCCTTCCAACCTCCTTGGCAGTTGATGATTTTGCTACATTTTCTCATAAAAAGGAGGCGGCCAACACCAGCCATTTCTCATTACCCTTGCCAATAAATCTGCTCCCTCCCGAACAAAGAACAACATTCTATATTTTCTCAATGCTCTCCACCACTGAATTTTCCATTTCAAACAGACCCTATTAACTCCACTCCTCTTAAAGCCCAAATATATAGTTATGTAATAACAGATCTTCTTTCTATCCAAAGGACTTGATTGTGATGTCTCTAATCAAGTCTCTTCCTTCCATCTACAGAAGAAATTGCTAAAGGAAAAGAAAAAAGGCCGCGGCTGACTTCAAAGCAGTAAAAGGTGGAAACTCAGTAGTGCGCAGGTAAGCGGCCTGCGTTAAGACACCGATCAGGCACAAGGAGCAGTAGGAGCAAATAAGGTAGTAAAGTTTTATTTATTTGTTTATTTTAGATTAAACAGTCCTTAGCGTCCAGAGGCAGAACAGTTAAGTGGGCGACAGCGTATTGGTTCATTAATACGGGGGAATACAAACAGTGCGAGTGAAGAGCTTATAAGTAAGAAGAGCGCAAAGCTAGAAGAGACAGAGAAAAGTAAAGTTAACCTCATAGAAAGGCAAACAGCAGGCAGCTGAGAGGGAGAACAGTACAGGAGCTTAAGGGGAAAAGGTGTAAAATATCTGTAGCAGATCTTAGTGTTACCATTTAAGTTAAGGAGCAGCTGAAAGAAGAAGAAATTTAATTTTAAGAAAAAAAAAATATATAGTTAAGGCAGCTTAGTAATCCCAAATCAAATTTTAATAATGAGGCCAGTGCAATGCAAGTCCTGTTGGATGTTGGACTTTTAGATGATGGTTTGGAAGAGCCAGTTGTCTATGAGGGCTACATCTGCAAGAGATGCCAGCTGATCCAGCACCTCGAGCTCAGGGTCGCTGAACTGGAGGAGGAGTTGGCTGACCTGCGTTGTAATAGAGAATTGGCGGACTTGGCCCAGGTGTCCTTTAGAGATAGTGTGCACCCCTAAGGTGGCGCGGGAGGAGATTCCAGACCAGACAGGTAGGAATAGGTGGGTCACGGTCGCAAGGCGTAAGGTAAAGGGTGCACACTGTCCGGGGGCATCAACCCCAGAATTAGAAGTGTCTAACGTTATCATGTCCTGGCGGAGCTGGACGGTGACTCTGATAATTCTGAGGTGGTAGGCAGGGTTGAGGAGCCCCAACGGGCCACCTCAAAACCAGTTCCCAAAAAGAGAGAGGTAGTGATAGTTGGGGACTCAATCATTAGGGGGATTGAAGCGCAGGTGTGCTCCAGAGAGAGAGAGTCTCGTGACGGTGTGTTGCCTTCCGGGAGCACAGGTGGGAGACCTCCTGGAAGGGTGGATAGGCTCTTGGCCAGAGCGGGTGGATCCAGTTGTCATTGTCCACGTTGGAACAAATGACATACATAAGGGTAGTCTGTCAGTTCTGCGATCCAAATTCAAAGAGTTAGGTACCAAGCTGAGGAGCAGAACTGACAAGGTAGTCTTCTCCAGTTCTGCCTGTGCCACGCCAGTCCAGGTAAGATTGAGGAGATTAGAAGGCTTAACGCGTGGCTCAAATCTTGGTGCAGGGTAGAAGGGTATAGGTTTATGGGGCATTGGGACTCCTTTTGGAACAGATGGGACCTGTTCCGCCGTGGACGGGTTACATCTGAACCGGAGGGGCACCAATGTATTGGGGAGGCGTATGTGTAGGCTAGTCGAGGATTGTTTAAACTAGGGAATGGGGGGGCAGGGAGTTTAGGACAGGCCAGATTTAGATCTATACATGGAAGAACAAACAATGGTGTAGAAATAAAAATGCATAGTAATGTAAATTTTAAGCAAACACGTAAAGATAGAAGGATTAACACATTAAAAATAGCTTGCCTTAATGCTAGAAGTATCAAAAATAAGGTAAGTGAGTTGGAGTTGTATGTAGCAGAGCACAATTATGATATTATAGCAATAACGGAAACCTGGCTAAATAACAAAGATGGGGATGAGTGTAACATAGAGGGATACACATTTTTTAGGAAGGATAGACAGAACAGAAAAGGAGGTGGGGTTGCTGTTTATGCCAAACAGGAATTAAATGTAAGTCATCTTCAGTTGGATGATGAGCCCCATCTTAGTGAGGACATGTGGCTTCGCCTGGAAAATATTAGGGAAAAGGTCTCATTTTAGGAGTGTGTTATAGACCACCCAATTCAGACAGTAATTTCAACACACATCTTTTAGTAATATCAAAAGGCAAGTTTACAGGGGATATTATAGTCATGGGGACTTTAATTATCCAAATATTAACTGGGATAACCTTACAGATGGAGGAGCACAAGAGCAGGAGTTTTAGAAGTAATCGCGACTGTTTTTAACACAGCATGTTAAAGCACCAACAAGGGGTGAAGCCTATCTGGATTTAGTATTCTGTAATAATCAGGATAGAATTGAGGGTGTAGAGGTGATTGAACCACTAGGGTCAAGTGACCATAATGTAATACAATTCTCAGTATTTTGTAAGAGTACAGATGCAAAGACTAAAATTGTTAAGTTGAACTTTAGTAGGGCTAATTTTGAGCAGATGCGACAAAGTCTAAGTAGGATAGACTGGGATAAGCTTTTAAATGTGGAGACAGTCGAGGAGCAGTGGAACAGGTTTAAAATGTTTTACATGTAATGCAGGACAGATACATACCTAAATTTGGAAGTAATAGGAAACTAAAAAAATCTCCACGATGGATTAATAAAGATTTAAAAAAGAAGTTGCAAAGGAAAAAACTGCTGTATAAGGCATATAAGACTAATGACTGCAAAGAGAACCGTAGCGCGTATGAGAACATGAGGGCAACCATTAAGAAGGATATCAGAGAGGCTAAAAGACAGTTGGAGAGGAATATAGCAGATAAGGCAAAGAAGACCCCAAGAGATTCTTTCAGTATTTTAGTAGTAAAAGAACAGTTAAGGAGGAGGTCAAGTTCATCAGGAATAGTAAAGGGAATTAAAAGATACAGACAATGAAATAGCAGATGCCCTAAACTTACATTTTTCTGAGGTGTTTACAAGTGAGCAAGTGGATAACCTGCCAGAGGTAAACACAACTACTAAGGAGGTACTGAGGGATTTGGAAATTGTAGAGGGAGAAGTGCTGCTCAGATTAAATAAGATGAAATCAAACAAATCACCAGGCCCAGATAATATTTATCCTCGTGTTCTTAAGGAGGCTAGTGAGTACATATATAAACCCTTGACACATATTTTTAGGAAGTCACTGTGCACTGGAGAGATTCCAAAGGACTGGAAAATGGCAAATATCATCCCATTATATAAAAAGGGTGACAGGGCAGATCCAAGCAACTATAGGCCAGTAAGCTTAACAAGCATCACAGGAAAATTAATGGAAGGAATTATTAAGGATAAGATTGAGCAACACATGACAAGGACAGGAGTTATTCTGAACAGTCAGCATGGGTTCAGAAGGGGGAGGTCGTGTTTTACTAACATGTTGGAATTCTATGAGGAGGCAACAAAAGGATACGATCAAAGTGGAGCTTATGATATTATTTATCTGGACTTTCAGAAAGCATTTGATAAGGTGCCACATGAGAGGTTGGGCATCAAGTTAAAAGAAGTGGGAATTCAGGGTGATGTTTTTAGATGGGTGCAGAATTGGCTCAGACACAGGAAGCAGAGGGTGATGGTGCGAGGAACCTCATCAGAACTGGCGATGTTAAGAGTGGTGTTCCACAGGGGTCAGTGCTAGGGCCGCTGCTATTTTTAATATATATAAATGATTTAGATAGGAATATAAGTAACAAGCTGGTTAAGTTTGCAGATGATACCAAGATAGGTGGATTAGCAGATAATTTGGAATCCGTTATATCATTACAGAAGGACTTGGATAGCATACAGGCTTGGGCAGATTTGTGGCAGATGAAATTTAATGTCAGTAAATGTAAAGTATTACACATAGGAAGTAAAAATATTAGGTTTGAATACACAATGGGCGGTCGAAAAATCGAGAGTACACCTTATGAGAAGGATTTAGGAGTCATAGTGGACTCCAAGCTATCAACTTCCAAACAGTGTTCAGAAGCCATTAAGAAGGCTAACAGAATGTTAGGTTATATAGCACGATCTGTGGAGTACAAGTCCAAGGAGGTTATGCTCAACCTTTATAATGCACTGGTGAGGCCTCATCTTGAGTACTGTGTGCAGTTTTGGTCTCCAGGCTACAAAAGGACATAGCAGCACTAGAAAAGGTCCAGAGAAGAGCGACTAGGCTGATTCCAGGTCTACAGGGGTTGAATTATGAGGAAAGATTAAAAGAGCTGAGCCTTTACAGTTTAAGCAAAAGAAGATTAAGAGGTGACATGATTGAAGTGTTTAAAATTATGAAGGGAATTAGTACAGTGGATCGAGACTTGTATTTTAAAATGAGCTCATCAAGAACACGGGGACACAGTTGGAAACTTGTTAAGGGTAAATTTCGCACAAACATTAGGAAGTTTTTCTTTACACAAAGAACGATAGACACTTGGAATAAGTTACCAAGTAGTGTGGTAGACAGTAAGACGTTAGGGACTTTCAAAACTCGACTTGATGTTTTCTTGGAGGAAGCAAGTGGATAGGACTGGCGAGCTTTGTTGGGCTGAATGGCCTGTTCTCGTCTAGATTGTTCTAATTGTTCTAATTCTAATTGTTCTAATTGATCCTAACCAGTCAGGCTTCCAGAGGGTTCATTTGACTGAGACAGCTCTACTGACTGTTGTCTACAACTCACACAGAAAATTTTTAGAATCACAACCTGAAGTACTGCAATTTGTAAGTCTTTCAAAACAAAGTGCAGGACCTACAAGAAAATTCATTACATACACAGGAAGAACATGAAAACTTCACAGAGACACCAATTTAGTCCATGTATTAATCAATAAGTTACTGAGACACTAATTTAGTCCATGTATTAATCAATAAGTTACTGAGTCTCCAAAACAAATTTTACAAAAAAAAAAAAAAGAGTAGAATGTGCCGTGATAGCTTACTCTAAGTTTGAATTCTGTCCACACATAATTGATATTTTTTTCTCTCTAACAGATGTCTTCCTTCCCCTTAACTGGATGTGCAAACTCCACACAGACACTGCAAGGACCTGCCAGAGGTGCGGAGCTGTGATTTCTTGCGGGTGCCTTGTTTTTTTTTTCTTGGATTCGGTGTGCCATTTAACTGCATCCACACTGTTTGTTTAGAAAGTAGTGACTGTGATGGATCATTGGAAACAAGATCTTCAGAACAACCGAAATATCAACAGTTAGTCAGTTACATTTATATACCGCTTTACTAGACAGTCAAAGCACTGTACACAGACAGTGGGGAGCCATTTTATTCACCACAAATGTGCAGCATACACCTGAATGATGCAAGGGCATTCATTTAGGCTCCAGTGCGCTCACCACACATTAGCTAGATGGTGAAGGGGTGAGAAAGTTAGGCAATTGGATACAAGGAATGATGAGAGGGACAGAGTTGTCAAGCCATAGTGAACAATTTATCAAGGACTCTGGGATACACCCGAATTTTGGAAAATTGTCCAGGGATCATTTATCACCACAGGGAATCAGGACCTCAGTTTTAGGATCTTGTCAGGATGGGGAATTGGAATCCACACACAAACCACAGGGTAAATGTTCCAGGATGGCCTCACCAATGACTCCTCCATCATAAACCCAAGCTTTTCTCAAATAGCCTCACATCTAAGTAATGGCTGGAAAAAATACGCTTATCTTCAGGTGAATTACCTGTTTTCCTGTGCAGAGTGTGTGTTCAGTGTGTAAATGTAAATTATACGTTTCCTGACAGGGCACTTTTTTACTACTGAAACTTTTCTTCTGTGTGTATTTTTCAACATTCAACATAGCCAAGCTACTGATGTCAGTTGAAACAAATTTTGAAAAATATGTAGACACCGTCGCTCTGTTTTAACACCCATATCCTTTGATAATTGAAACATGGGCACTAACATCAACAACAGCAATTTATTTCTTGTATAGCCAAAAATCACACAAGGAATGCCTCAGTGGCCTTTAACAGGCCCTTTTTTGACAGCCGCCAGCTTTGACTCCCCAAGAAGACAAGAAAAATACTCCCAGAAAAAAACTCTTGTAGGGAAAAAATGAAAGAAATCTTGGGAAAGGTATTTCAGAGAGGGACCCCCTTCAAAGTTGGTTTAGCATGCAATGGGCATCAACAAATGGGACAAATATAACACACAAAACAGAACACAAGTGATGCTCTTCAAAGAACTAGGTGGACAATCTATCATTGCCACCTCAGAAATACTATACAACTGTCCAAACTACTACTAAGTGGTGTCACATTATATATAGTAAAACAATAAACAATTAGAGGATGAATGTCCTTACTAGCTGGCATGTGTAATGAAATGTCACCTTTGAGTATCTCCATGATCTGTGTTTCAGTTTTATTATCACTTTGTGTCATCAATAAGGAGTAAGGCAGGATTCAAACCAGGAATGCAAGCCGTTTATTTTAAGCCTATTTATTGTAGACAATCAAGCTAACATGCACATCTTAGAGAAAAACTACACAGAACATGCAAACCATGCAGCGACAATAATTTGACTATCTTGTCATTTCCTGTGTTTTCTCTTCTTCTCCATTTGCATACGTACTTCATTTCTCAAGAGATTTAAAGAGTGAAGTCACTAAGATGGGCTCAGTTACATCTGCCTGTAAGATTTAGTGGAGATGGATTTGTCACTTCTTTTCTTGGTGACCCTCTTCTTTTTAATTGAAGGTGAGATCTATAAAAACATTCCTGATATATGAATTCTGCTAAGTTAAAATTGCAACTGTGATTCTGTTGAAGTAATAAATTAATTGTAATTTATTCTTTCTTATCCAGAGTCCTGTGGAGATATCATCATGACTCAGTCTCCTTCAAGTCTGTCTACACGACCAGGAGAAACTGTCAAGATGAACTGTAAAGCCAGCAGCTCCATTACTAGTGGCAGCTATAACTACCTGGCCTGGTATCAGCAAAGAGCAGGAGAAGCTCCAAAACTTCTGATCTACGCGTCAAGCACTCTGCAGTCTGGGATCTCAAGTCGCTTCAGTGGCAGTGGCTCAGGACTTGATTACACGCTGACCATCAGTAACGTGCAGGCAGAAGATGCAGGACATTACTACTGTATGCAGAGCCACAGCACTCCTCTCACACAGTGACACAGAGCCGTACAAAAACTTCCTTTACATGTTTGTACAGCTGCAGTTTTTACTTGTGATGAGGCTGAGAAGTCATTGTGTTTAGAGTCACCTGAGAAAGTAGAGAAACGAGAGCTCTGCATGCCATAGAGATGAGAGGGACATGTAAAAAAGACCCATTCCAAGAAAGTTTAGAAATACTAAAATAACATGCTGAAATATTTGAATTGTCCAACAGTAGATTATGCAAATGATAATGTTTACAAGTTAGATAGATAGATAGATAGATAGATAGATAGATAGATAGATAGATAGATAGATAGATAGATAGATAGATAGATAGATAGATAGATAGATAGATAGATAGATAGATAGATAGATAGAAAAATTCTGACTTGGTGTCACAATCACAGTGAGGTTTTAAGGTGATGTATTGCTGTTGGTATAAAGGAGCCCCTGTAGCATTTCATAACACAATTCTGCTGAATGATTAGTTGGCAGAAAGTCCTCAATGTTTGTGTGTCAGAGAGAAGGTGCACAGCATTGTTCAAAATGGCACTCAGTTTTCTTTAATTCTGTCTTTTGCTATGATCTCCAGGAGTCCAGAGTGTATTCTTTGAGCCTACACTTTTAATTAGCTTGTTAATTCAGTGGGCTTCTCTTGAAGAAATGTTACCAGCCCAGCACACTGCAGCATAGAAAATTTCACTGGCAATCACAGAGTTTTAGAAGATCTGAAGGCTGTCATTTGCCACATTAAAAAAACACAGTCTCCTAAGGAAAAAGAGCTTGCTCTACCCTTTTTCATATAGTTCCTCTGTGTTCCGAGACCAGTCCAACCTATCATTAATGTGGTCCCCCAAGTACCTGTATGAGTGGACCACCACTACATCCTCTGCCTTAATAGTGACTGGACATTGACTTTGGTGTTGTGAAAGTCGACAACCAGTCCTTTGGTTTTGCTGATGTTAAGATGCAGGCAGTTCTCTTTGCACCAAGAAGCAAAGTTCTCCACCTGACTCCTATACTCTATCTCATGCCCCTTATCAATGTACCCC
Organism: Polypterus senegalus; assembly: GCF_016835505.1. NCBI lineage: Eukaryota > Metazoa > Chordata > Cladistia > Polypteriformes > Polypteridae > Polypterus > Polypterus senegalus. The sequence goes on from NC_053157.1 coordinate 217,135,568, forward strand.
ATAATCATCTGAGAATTTCTGCAAGTGACATGACCTGGTGTTATATTTATAGAGCGGATGTGAACAGAGTGAAGAGCAAAAGATACAGCAGTGTTCCTTGTGGTGTTCCAGTGTTGCTCACTTCTGTATCAGAAACACAGTAATTGAGTCTCGTCCACCAGCATATCTGAGTTTACTCCTTAGCAGGGATGGCATGTCAATGAGCTCCATTTGGCCTTTCTCAGAACCTGCAATCCATGAACTCCAAAGACTATTGGTGCTTTTATCAACAGTGATGCCTCCTTTTTCACTTACTATGGATGTTTCATTACTGACTGCTTCCCACCACAATAATTTTAATCAACATTTATTGTTTAAACTACAATTACTGGACGAGGCAACTTTAAGAGAAATCTGTACTTGTCCTGGGAAAAAGACTGTTCCATTACTCTACAATAGGAAGCAGAACATTTTTAATTAACCGTTGAATAAGCTCCACACATCTAGTGTTTTTTTGACTGAGACAACCACCATATTGTATGCTTTAGGTCCATCCATGTTTTGTGTATTTTTGGAAGGCACCCTAATATTGTAATACATTTTAACCTTTCTGTGAGGGATGCTCACAGAGGTTTTAGTATTAAAAAAGTAAAAATATAATAAACAGATATATTTTCTTTTACTGTGATAAGTAAAAATATCTGTCAACATCAGAATTATATGTGATGTGAAAAGTAAGAGACACTCTTAAGTAATTCCTGAACTTATAATAACACCATGGTTCATTAAAACAAGTGTGTTTAATATAGTAAACTTAAACATATGAAGGAATAATTATTTGGACAAAACAAATAGAAAACAATGAGAAGTAAAACAAATAAGTTATTGCATCGCTAGCCTTTGCTGTACTGGTTTTGAACCATTTCGACCAGCTTTTGTGGCTATCCAACTTACCCACCTCTTACATACTACAGTTCAGTGCTAAATGTTCACCTCCATTCTCCCCCTTTTTCTTTGTTAGTCTTTCCAAACTTGGGCTCATCTTTTTCCCACTAGTCAACTCTGCATTCTGAAGTCTCTGGTAGCAATAAACATTTGATCTCCTGTCTAAGCCCTGTAATCTTCTTGTTGTGGATGTCTTTCTATTTCCTTCAGTGACACTAAGCTAGAACTCCATTCAGTGGCTCCTGGTGCCTGCACTTGTAACCGACTTTGTTTGGCTGTGATTGAAATTCGAAGGAATGAAGAGCCATGGACATCCAGGATGAACAGTAAAGCATTTATTCCTATACACAAAAGTTGAAAGGGGCAGTATTAATACACAATACATTCACTGGCTCTCCATTCCATCTCAAGCATACACTATGCTTTTTTTTATACTATACACTAAATTATTGCACTAATTATATTATTCATCAATATAACAAATTATTAATAATATAATTATTATTCATTTTATACAATTTAAATATACAGTTATATTATTTCACAATAATTCAGTTAATTATCCATTACTTATTCCTTATTTCTACTCCCTTTCTACAATAGTTACTGTCACCTCAATTTTATGTAACAAGAGCACAGTGAAACCAAACAAACAGAAAAAAGGTTTTTTTTTAAATATAAATAATAGAAATATTGTGAACTATTTTTATTAAAAAAATACAACATAATATATAAGATATATTATAAAGCTTCCTGTGTTTGATCACACTTCAGTATGTGAGCAATGGTACCAAGAATCCAGTCAGACTTTTTCTTTTTGGGCACATACACCGTCAGCATGGCACTACAGTGGAGAGTTGCTCACATACTGGTGTCTATAAACTGCAGCTGCCGTCACACTTTATGTAATTCATCTTTTCCTGAATAAGGAGTGGCATTGCACATGTGCTTTGCCAGCATGCCTATGTTGATCAAACACAGGAATCTCTGCAGTCTACTTTGACTTTATGCTGTAGGAAGAAAATTAAATAAATATAGGTATACAATACTCAGTGTAGCGTTTATATAAGTAACATATAAATGTTTTTCATATAAAGACCATCAAAAAACATAATCACATAATAACTTTACACAATACCTTGGTGAGCTCTGTAGGCTCTGCTGTTTGGTTAAAGGACATATATGGGGCAGATTCATTGGCAGGATGATGCCCGACCTCTTGCTGCATCCAAATGGTGCCATATTTCAACTTTAAGCCTGGTGCAGTTGTGTTGTTCTTATGTGTGACTGGATGTTTCTTGTATGGGGCTTCTGTTCTCTTTCTCCGATGTAGAACCCTCATCCTTATCTGTTATAGCACGTCTTTATTTGAAAACAGCAGTGTCAGACCGGGGCAAATGTGAACATGATTGAGGGAATAAAACTGAATAAAAGAAAACCCCTAACCTTTACAAGTATTATAAATTTACACCAGCTGTTACAGACTCAAATCAAATGCATGTTTTTATTCTATAATACTAAAAATAAGAGCAGCTCACTACTCAAAACGGTAAATCTAGGTAGAAGGCAGAATCGAACCCGCAACCTCTTGATTACGAGTCATCAGTTCTTACCTCTGCACCAGCCAAGCAGTCATGTCAATATTGTGTGCTAAACCTATTTCTTTTTCTTCGGTTATATGATTGAATAAAAGCGCAGTTGTTTTGTTATACATTTACCTTTTGTGAAAGTGTTTATTTGATATTTGAACTTCAGTCTTTACATAATACACACTTCATGACATCATTTTGTCATTAGTACTATAACATGAAAAAAGTTCAACATTTCTTGCCTTGCATTTCCTGTCATCTTACAGTACATTTACTCTGATCGTTGTAGACACGGAACACACATGAAATGCATGTGCTCTAAATAACGATATATTATTTACCCTATACAACTCCAGGCACATCACACCCAGATGAACAGAAGAACAGACTTGAGCTGGGAGAACTTTTTGTTTGACTTGTGCTGTAACAGTGGGGGATGGGATAGCAGGCTGTTTGCTGCCTTTGCTGATCGACACATTTGCAAAACAAAAGATGCCAATGGAGAGGTGCAAAGGAATTTAACGTGTGCTGGGATTATGAGTTTTTTCATAGGTTTCAGGGATTCTAGTGTTACAAAGTTTTAGTGAAGTTCACACTCTACAACAAAATAAAATATATAAGACTGATTATATAACAGATTTATATATGTAGCTATATATAACTGTATATTTTTTTCATTGCATTACGACACACACACTCTCATGTCCTCCGCTGATCTTAAGCAGGTATGACTCCAAGAACTCTTTGAACTGGGCTGCTCTGTCTGAGGTTCCACCTAACTCCATTCATTGTTTGCTACAATTGAGTGCCCTCTACACAGATAGCAAGTGTGACCTACTTGTAACGTTTTGTCATTGGTTTCATTAAACATAAGGCCAAAATTCCCTGGATCACCTGTTCTCTAAGTTCTTAGAAGAGCATTGTATGTCTCCACTCAGGTATCACTTTTCTTTCCTCTTCATAATGCTCCTTGTTCTAGTTCTTGATAAGCATCAAGTACACATACAGAAACTACTACTCTCTGGCTGTGACTACTTTCTGATGTGGTATGATGACATCAGTTGTCCTGGTTTTCAATTCCTATAATAGTGAGATTTCCCATGTACAGTGGCCTATGAACTGTACCTAGGCAAAAAATTTCAAACATCATATTTTTGACCTGTTGCCAGGATATGAAAATGCATTTCAGTGGAAGGTTTTTGGGTGATCCTAGTCTCACTATAAGACTTTTTATTATGTAAAATGTTTATACACACGAGCTTGGTACACAGATACAACTGCATTTTTTAACTCCACTTACAGTCACTGTTGGGGTTGACTACTAAACTGGATAAATACTTCCCCCTGTCTTTGATATGTTTGACTCTAGGCAACAAGACACAATACCAACACAAACAGGAGAAAAGATATACACCTTTATTCAAGTATTACAGAGTCACTACTTCTAACTTAAGGTTCCTAAATGTACCCAAAACAGAAAGAAAGTTAAATCAAAATAACAAATATAATTCCAATAAAATCAAGATGAAAAGCAGCTCATCTTGAAATATGCCTAGATAACCAGATGGCTCCTTGTCTTAGCAAGCTGATCTGTGTCCTGAATTTTCATGGTCCCTGGATGGAAGGAGACCAGTAGTAAGCTGATCTGTCTCTTAAATTTATCGCAGTCTTGAGCTTTCTCAATGCACCTCTCAGACCAATTTCATGTTGAGCAACCAAGGCTAGACATGACTTATGTTCTCGGGCCTTCTACTAACTTCCCATTTGACTCTAGCCCTTGGACAGGCTCTAATGTGTTTTTTTGTCCTTGTAGACTTATGGGAGGTCTCTAGTTTAAAGTTCATGCTGGCTCTGATCTGGTGTCTCTGGGTAAAAAATATATAACAAATTTTATCTATTTCTGGTTCTGATCTGGTATGTGATGAAGATTTTTTTTTTATTTACACAGTTTTATTCAGCTTGCCGTTTCTGTTTGTCTGGATCAAATTTTGCAAACGATTATTTATCCACTTTTACCGAACTGATTTCCTTCAAACTTTGGATGCATGCTGATCTCCAGAGACAGTGCAATATTTCATTAGTATGAATTTGTATGTTATATTATACTTTTAGCACATTCACACACATACTGTATACTATATAATAAGCTTTTAGCCCAAACACATATATATGAATTAGCATTGTTTGTCAAGTGGTTAGTATGTTGGATTTCGATCAAACGATTGAAGGTTCAAGATCAATGTAGACTAATTAAAAAAATGTATTTATTAAATAAAATCATTTTGATTAATCGTGTGGAATGGAATTTAAAATCTATTGCTAGCTTCTGTATGAAAATCTGCATGTTATCATTAAGAGAAGTGTGCTTACAAGAGTAGGGCTGCCAGATGTGGAATGCAGCTCTCAGCCACTCCCCGGCTTGTCTCAAGCAGTGTCTGGTTATCGTCCAATTAAGATGCCAGACGTATGACAAGTTTTCTGATAAGCTTAATTAAAAATATAGAAAAGATTAGAATTTCTGCTTTCTGTTGAAATCAACAAATTGTGTAAGAATGTTCTATGACCTTTGGATGCACCTGAGGTTGTTTTTTTTTCCCCCAACTGTTTCTTCGAAGATCTCTTATAAAATTGCAGCTCACCCCCCCTTATGCGGGTTTTTACAAGCTGACAGGCTCTGTAACTGACCTCACTGCTCACCAAGAAGTCAAGAAATAAAAAGATTTCTGTTTGTTCAAATCGGTTTGCCTGCTGTTGTCTCGACTTCGTCCACAATCGATATTGAAGTTTTTTCACTTTAAAATATTTGATATTTTTGTCGAATAAAATTGTGGGTCTCCCATAAAAGATTTAATTTAATTCTATTTAAGATTATATAGATTCCTTAAATGATTAAAAAAAAAAAACTCTTACAATTTGAAAACTTCGGTAATTATAACCATTATTCTACATATTATAATCAGCTCTTATATAATGTGCCATTTTCTTTCCATAGTTAAGCTGGTTAAAAATTTCACTTCAATGAATCTATGCATTTTCAACCCTCGTTTCAATTCAATTAAATTAAATCTTTTATGGGTGCCCAACAATTTTATTTTTAGTCACATAAAAACAACAAAATCTTATTTTAAAAATTATTTTTTTCTTTTTAGTGAATTTTTGAAGAAAATCAAATTACGTAAAAATCTTCTTTTATTTATATATTTTTTTCCTAAATAATAAAGTTTGCTCTAAATGCATGCTTTATCGTTACAAAGTGTCACAAAAATGAATCGTAAACATCAAAGGTTTGGGGCAGCCACCCGTATATTAAGCCCTGGCTACAAATGGGTAAATAAGTTGTGTCAAAATGACAGCTTTAAAGGCTGAGACCAGAAGTGACATCATCGGGACTGGAAGTGACATCATTGTGGGCGCCAGAACCTGATGAGATTTCCCATGAATGGTCTGCTGAGGATCGAGAAAGAAAGTCAGTGCACCTCGCCACACCCTGGAACTCTCATTATTCAGGACCTTTAGCTGCCTCCCATGCGCACCTGTGTGACAAAAGATACCTCAATATTATGTGAAAATACCAAAGCAAACAACAATAAACAATTGTTTGAAAGAGATACATACATTTAAGAGACATAATGATTAAAACTACACATAAAAGAAATTCAAATTCTGATTGGATTACCAATGGTGTCATTCAGTTGACCTTTGTTTTACTTTGGCAAATAATGATGTAAAACAGCACCTAATAATAATTTCTGATCACATAACATAAGCCATCAAACATAATTATCTGAAAAAGATTGTGTAGATTCATCCTTGCAGACATTGCTATCAAAGTTTGCTGTGGTGAGCAGCACATTTAACTTCTGCAGCTTAACAGGATTTAATGACTTAAAAGAAATGAATAAAGAGTTGACTGACCCTTCTACTTGACTTGTCTATATTCATCTCTTACACTCTGCGTTCAGTGATATTTATTACAACATATTTTGTAAGTTTGCACCTGTCAGAATTTTTAAGCTATTTGCATTACATATATTTTCCTCCTCTCCTTCTAATTTCTTTTTCCCTTACCACATACACCACAGTAACCACCCAAAATTCTCAGTATATTTTAATGTGAAATTCTTGCATGTTTTCTAGTGCCCACAATTCACTTCATTAATAATATCCCTTGGGATTAATAAAGGTTCTATCTATCTATCTATCTATTGTCAGGGATGCCAGGGGCAACGACCTGGCCGGGACGCCGTGAGGGACTGGATGTGGGTCTGCGCCCACCCTGGATCACGTGGGGGCCACTACCCTGGTTGCTTTGGGGGCCACGGGTTGAGGGCATGGAAGCCCCACCCTGCAGAGGCCCGCGGTCACCGCCAGGAGGCGTCCCAATGACTTGGGGACCTGTTACCCCAGCACTTCCGCCACACCCGGAAGTGCTGGGGGGAAGATTTAAAAGGACATCTGGTGAGCTGCCGAGAGAACAGCCGGCACTTCCGCCACGCTGGGGCGTGGCCAACGTAGGAGTGTCAGGAACACCTGGAGCTCATCCAGGATATGAATAAAAGGGGCCATCTCCCTTCATTCAAGGCTGGAGTCGGGTGGAAGAAGGACGAGGCACGAGAGGAGTGTGGAGGCGGCCCGGAGAAGAATCTATCTATCTATCTATCTATCTATCTATCTATCTATCTATCTATCTATCTATCTATCTATCTATCTATCTATCTAGTTCCCATTTTTAGAATAACTTTGTACTTTAATAAATACATGATTATCGTGGTATCAGAGAGTGATGACATGTTGCAGGTAAAAATTTCACTCTGCTCAATATACATAACAGCAGCACTGCTACTACTTGTCTGTCCCTTCTGTAAAACTTTTCTGCACTGCCTCATGTGCTTTATGCATTTGTAGTCTGCAAATGTACAAATGTTCTTTATCTTAATAATTACATTGTCTGATTTTCTTCATTATACTTGTGTTTACAACTCTTTGAATTATGACTCACCTTAGGTTCTTGGCATTAATGAAAGGTTTCCTTTGGAATATGTCAACTTTTCTCTACATGTAATTTAGTATAGATTATTCATGCCAAAATTAAACACAATGCATTGTGTTAACAACAATGAAATGCAATACATAACCAGGTGGTTATTTAATTTGGCATGCTTTTATCGTGTCACATTTTGACTCTGATTGGTCATTTGATTAGATTCAGTTTTGACGTGATTAACACGTATTCACAATCTGAAGTGCAATATGCATGGAGTGGCTGCTAAGCGAAATACAATACATTTGCTATGCTTTTAGTTATGAAATATGATGCACATGATACGCTTTTGTATTGCACCCTGCAGAGGGTGCCAGTCCATTGTAGATTAATTCACTTTTATTTTCTTCTAACACTGTGTAGAGTGAAGGGGAAGCACACTCTTGATATACATTCCTGTCTTCCTATCTTGCACTCCATTAAAAAACCTTGAAATTCCACATCTGCACTGATGGTTTGAACTTATTTTGAACCAATAAATGTCTCTGTTCACAGTTCCTACTACATGCCTGAAAATCATTTGCATTCAGGAAGTTTATTTGCATAGCAGACTTGCTTTATTGCTTCTTTTGCTTGTCTTAAATGACAATTAACTTCATTCACTGAAAAATCCTTGAGTCGATGGCTTTCTGGATGTTGCTGGCGTGCATAGCAGCACTCTTTGCCCAGTGTAAGTTTAACAATATAACTTTGCAAATATCCGTGTGTAATAATGTGTTTTTGCTATCTTCATATCACAAGGAGAAAGATACATTTTAAACAGTCTATTTTGTTATTAATGAACACTTTCTTTTTAGATTCCAGTGGACAGAATATTCTAACTCAGACTCCAGAGGTTCAGACTGTTCTATTAGGACAAAGTGTCTCCATCAAGTGCGAAGCACAAAGCTCTGTAACAAACAACTACCTGCACTGGTACCTGCAGAGACCTGGTAAAAGGTCTAAACTTCTGATCTATGATGCAAACAATAGTGCCTCTGGGATTCCAATGCGTTTCATTGGAAGTGGATCAGGAACTGACTTCACTTTGACCATCAGTGAGATCCAAACTGAGGATGCAGGTATCTATTACTGTCACCAGACTTGGATTCCTGTCCCATAATGATAAACACTCAAACAAAAACTTCTCCAGTTCAGAAGTGCAGCCACAGCAGGGTGTCATACAGGTGCAGAGATGCGAACTGACTAAATCAGCAGAACACTGACGAAAAATAGACCTAGAAAAAGTTGAGTCTCAGAGTGAGGCCAAGAGCTGCAATGAGAGTGTTTGTCATTTGAAATGCATCTACTGCACGTCATTTGTTAAATGTTAGTGCAGCTATTCAAATTGGCTGTGATTGTAAAGGAGCAATTTATAAACCAAACAAGAATTGTGTTGAGAACAGGCCATTCATCCTAACATGCTGGTCCATTGTATTAATTTAGATTGTCCAAAACATCATCAAGCCTAGATTTGATTGCCTCTAAATTTCTACCCTCCGCCATACCATGGTAATTTATTTATTGTTTGTGTTGTTCTTTACATAAAGAAAAACTTTCTAACATTGATGCAGAATCTGCCTATAATATGTTTCCAAGTTTCCCATGTTCTTATTGTATAATTTGTTTCAAAGTAAAAACTGGGATCAACAGTGGTAATTCAAGTCATAATTTTAAAAACTTCAATCATGTCCCTTTTTAACTTCTGTTTTCTCAAAATGAAAGGGGTCAACTCCTTCACTGTCTCCTCATTTTTCATACTTCTTAGTCATGAAATCAGCCTAGTCGCCTTCTTCTGAACTTTCTCCAGTGCAGCTATTGTGTCATTTAACTTAAGTATGACCTCCATTGACTTGTACTCAACACATAATGATATACATTATAACCTAATATTCTGTTAGCTTTCTTGATCGCTTTGGAACATTGTCTTTGCAGACAGAGATCAGTCAGCTCTATGTCCACAGATGAAAAAATGAAGCGCTCAAAGGGAAGAACACCATATCAGCTGTAAAACATTGTGGAGGCTCGGTTATGTTTAGGGGATGTTTTTGCTACATCTGGCATGGGGTGTTTGAGTCTGTGCAGGGAACAGTGAAATCTGAAGATTATCCAGACGTTCTGGTGTGAAACACTGCCCAGTATCAGAAAGCTCTGTCTCAGTTGCATGGCAAGGATCCTCCAACAGGATAATAACCCAAAATACACATCTAAAAGCACCAAAGAATGGCTAAGAACAAAACATTGGACTATTGTGAAGTGGCCTTCTATGATCCCTGACTTGAATTCTGTTAAATACCTTTGGAAAGATCTGAAACATGCAGTCTGGAGGAGTCCCCATTTAAACCTGACACAGCTGGAACAGTTTCCTCAGGAAAGGCGGGCCACACAACCCATTGACAGGTGCAAAAGTCTCATTGAGAGCTCCAGGAACCGCTTGTTTTTCAGTGACTGCCTGTTAAGGTTATCCAACCAAATTTTAGGTTAAGGTACCCATTATTTTTCTCCATGACATTTTCATTTGTGCCATTATTTGAAATATTTTGTCGAATCAAAACTCTAAAGCAAAGTCTAATTTTTTGTTAAATACTAGGGGGCTCCGCCCCCTGCTCGCTTCGCTCACCCACCCCTGGGTTTGGTTTTTACCGGATATACAATTTAAAAAGATTGTTATTTTCATGGGAATTGTTACATATGCATTATTTTCACTTTTACTTTAAAACTTTTGTAAAAACAATATTTGTCCTTTATCTTCTACCCCGGGCATGGTTAAATCTCTTTCTCATGGGATGTATAATGCCGCTCGTGTTGTGAAGGGGTTGCTGAACACGCGCTAAGGAGATGTGGTTGAATCAGCTGCTGTCTTGCTTCTGGTAAGCTACGTGTTCTGCTTGTCGTGCTTTGGGTCGATCATTTAAAAGCCTGTACAGCAGCTGTCCTTTTGCCAATTCGCGTCTCTACCACTTGGTTGGGGGGGTGGTGAACACATGCTAAGGAGATGCGCTCGGATCATCTGCTGGCTTGCTGTGACTACTGTTGACAAGATGCGTGTTCTGCTTGTTGCTTGTCATTGTTTTAAGAGCTGGAAGCACATGATGTCTGTCTGCCAAAAGCATTCCAGCTGTGAGGTTAGATGTCTGTGAACTTGCTTTAAATTGTTTGTAAGTAGGGCGTGATGTGCAAAAGTCACCATCTCACGAGTTTTGCCTTCTAAGGTTGTAATGTCTAGTCTCACGTCTTGTCAAAGTGTTTCTCCAAGATGATCAGGTCTCGATTGCTTTGCTCAACCCCCTGGAGGTGCGCTACACTCCTGCCACTTCGCGTCTCTCTCGCTCGCATTGTGAAGGGGGTTGGCGGAACACACACTAAGGAGATGCTGTCCCGCTCGCGTTGTGAAGGGGGGAGTTGAACGCACGCTAAGGAGATGCGGACGGATCAGCTGCTGGCTTTGTGCTACTGCTGCCGAGGTGCGTGTTCTGCTTGTCGCGCTGCGCATCGATCATTTAAAAGCCTGTACAGTAGCTGTCCTTCTGTCTCACTTCCTTGTCTCGTGGGACATCAAATTGTCTTCTGAGAAGATCACGTCTCGTCTCCCTGGTATCCCTGCCAAGATTTTTTTTTATAATAGAGAGACCAAATAAACAATGATGGGTGCCAATTACTTTTTGTCAGTTTTAAGTTATTTCAGAAACAATTATGTTTTCTTTTTTGTGAATGGTACAAACAAATTTATCCATATCTGTTTGTTGACCGCTTCTCTTTGTGTGTAGTTATGAGCCCCTATTAGAAGAAATTAGGAAAAAAGGAAATAACAGAAAATAAAAAATTAATTGGATATATGGGCAATTTTAATTTATTGTATAGAGAGCAACATGGAACTGGTGAAAAAATTTTGCAGTGCCTTAAGATGCACACTTATTGAAAGAAAGGCATTATGTGTACTTTGAGAGCAATGGAAAGAAGTCAAAGACTCAGGAAAGTGCAGGAAGTGCAAAAAAAAGAAAGCATTAAGTTCCTTGTTAAAACATTTGGAGGAAATCAGAACAGTTGCAAAGTGTGGAAGAAGATGAGAGGCATAATTACACATCTTAACTGTGATAATAAAAGATTTTTTTAGTCAGTGCATTTTTAACTGCTAAAATAAACACTTATAGCAATGTTTTTTTTTCCTCCCAAAATGTTTTAAATTAAATGGACAGGCTTTCTTACTATTTGGTGTGAAAGGGTGGGAAATATGAGAACCTGTGATGAAGGAAAGTTGCTAATCCTCCAGGAGCATGAAGGAAACATTATGTGATATATAAAAAACTAGCAAAATACCCGCGCTTCGCAGCGGAGAAGTAGTGTGTTAAAGAAGCAATGAAAAGAAAAGGAAACATTTTGAAAATAACGTAACCTGATTGTCAATGTAATTGTTTTGTCACTGTTGTGAGTGATGAGTGTTGTTGTCATATATATATATATATATATATATATACACATATATACATACATATATATCTACATATATACACACACATATATACACACATATACATACTGTACATACACACACATATATACACACAAATACATATATATATACATACATACACACACACATATATAAACATATATATACATATACATACATATCTACATATATACACACACAGCTATTTCGTATCAGTGCAATACGCTGTTTGTTAAAACGGTTGACTCCCGCTCTTACGTGCAATAACAAATCAAATCATTCAGTTGTCTTTGCTCATATGTCATTTTAGAGCTGGACGCCTGGCATCTTTTTTTGGCCACAAGTTCGTTTCTGTTTGGTGTGAGGTTCTGTGTTGTGGAGATTCTCAGGATGGATTGCAGGTGCTCATCAGTGAGGCGACTCCTGTGTGCTGTTTTGTTAGTCTTTATCACTGAGAAGAGCTTCTCACACAGATATGTGCTACCAAACATGCACAAGGTTCGAGCCGCATGTAGACTCTATATAAATATAACTCTAGCTTCGCAATAACTTGCAGCATAATAAGGTAGACTTGATTAATGCGGTAAGTGTTCGGCAAGGCAGCTGAAGCGCTGCATTATGGGATCTGTAGTTTATTGTGTTACCAGCGCTTCATATACCCGGCTTTAATAACAATAATACAGTATATAAAATGATCTCGGGCGGATATAATTACACGCGGGCGGATGTGGCCTGCGCCCTTGAGTTTGACACATATGGACTAAATAGAACTTGAAAAGATATATTTTTCAAATGTGATCGCGCAATTCAGATAGAGTTGACGCGCACTACAGCCTGCATGCCTCAATGAGTCATCCTCCCCTCGCTCTTACTTTTTTACCGTTCATCTAATGAATACACTGAGTATGGCTTTACCAAAACAATCATTGATGGCAAATAAAGTATCCATTATTCGAGTATGTAGAGCGGGATATATATATATACATATATATATACCCGCGTATCGCAGCGGAGAAGTAGTGTGTTAAAAAGGTAGAAAAAGAAAAGGGAACATTTTAAAAATAACGTAACATGACTGTCAATATACAGTATTTGTTTTGTGAGTGTTACTGAGTGTTGCTGTCATCAAGGATTTGATTATCATTATTTCTTTCAATCAGGTTCGTATTTGTAGGATGTGTTGTGTTCAAGTTACATTCCGTGTTTGTCAATCGTTGTAAAGATGACAGGTTTCATTCATCGATTCGTTTCTTACTGCATCAATAAACAGCTCGTCTTCTTCTTTATCTGAGACCTGACACACTGCATGCACGGGTTTTTTACACTGTCTTCCTTTAGCGGGACATTGACTTTTTCCACCGTGTGCTTTGTTTCCACAGTAGCTGGATTTATGAATATGCTTATCAGACGCTTCATATTTTTGCTGCCTTTTCAATTGTGTAATTCGGTTTTGTTCAGCTCTTTAGAACTGTTGCCTTTTATCTGTGCACTGCGTCAGTTCACGTGAGCCACTCGGTGTACTTGCATCGAAGGTTCCCAGCTGTGCTGGTGCCATCTCGTGCTATGTCCATGGCTGTATTTAATGTTACCTTAGTCCTGGCACTTAAAACTTTCTCTCGCAGTTTCGCTGAGTTTGTGTCAAACACCACCCTGACCATCTCATCTTCCTCTCCATAAGCACAGTCCTTCACCCGTGAATATTTAGTGGGAGTTTGTTATTGGATTGCCGCTGATGGACGGCCTTATATGGGCAGGCACTAAATTACAAACGCCAGCAGCAGCCTGTCTATGAACTTAATTTAAAGTGTAGGTTTACATCGTGCTTTGTTTCCGAAGTAGCAGAACTGATGAATATGGTTGTATATGTCACTCGCTCGCTTCTTATTGTTTCGCTGCCTTCTCAATTATATAATGCATGTTTTCTTGAGCGCTTTTTTGAGGTCTTCCTGGTTTTCTATGTACTGCGTGATTACGTGGGAGGCGTGATGATGTCAAACGGCGTTGAAGCTCATCTCCATTACAGTAAATGGAGAAAAACTGCTTCCAGTTATGACCATTACACGTAGAATTTCGATATAAAACCTGCCCAGCTTTTGTAAGGAAGCTGTAAGGAATGAACCTGCCAAATTTCAGCCTTCCACCCACACGGGAAGTTGGAGAATTAGTGATGAGTCAGTGAGTGAGTGAGGGCTTTGCCTTTTATTAGTATAGATAATAACAAGAAAATGTATTAGAGTAGTTATTTCAAAAGCACTGAACACAAAACCCCAAAGATTTCCAACCTAGTAAGGCACAACATGGATATAGCCTGAGGATCTACAGATGATGTAAGACTACAAGTAAAAAAAGCACATGCCTTCCATTAAACCAAGTAATATAAAAAAGAACAACATTTTATAGAATAATACAGTTCAGAAGAACAGGTTTGGAGTACTTGGAAATCTTAGATGTACATACTATTGCAAGTACTCAGACTGAATGGGTGAGAGCTTTAACAAACAATAAAAAAGAAAAAAAAAACATAAATGTAGAAGATGGCAATAGGAAAACGCCTAAGTGATGAACACAAAGATCTAAATTCGAAAGCAATACAAAGTGTTTTGGGAGAAAATAATCAAAATCTCTCACTGCCCAAGAGAGAGAGAAACTGAGAATGCTCAACGTGTTATGTGGGATCACCAAAGTTCAAGGTGTGCACATGATGTTTCACTTCTTGTAAAATTTATGCTATTGACACAAGAAGAGGGATGTTTATTTCCAGTCTGGAAGTGTTTTATGTATTCATTTCATCAGTCTCTGTCTGTCGTTTAATGTTTAAATAAAGACCTCTAATGAAACAAAATGCTGAATTATTTCCTGTTTTCTGTAGACATGTCTTATATTTGTACTGGTTAAACCCAATTACAAGGACAGTCTTGGTGATTGCAATCCTAAAAATGCATTGGAGAGTCAAAGCTCCATGATGTGTGCAGGAGGAATCTTGACAGTATTATAGTACCCCTGAGTCTGGAACATGCTCCTTGTGTGGCCGAAGCATGACTGAGGGTTTGGGACCACCTGCAGAAGTCAGTATAAAAAAAAATCTCAGTGTGTGGCATTAACAGACACAACACTTAAAGAGCACATTGGGCCTGCCTGGTGGCTAGACTCCATAGCATCGGATGTGGACCTTGGTCATGGGTCTACTCATGAATCTGGGGGATAGTGTAGCATACAGGTTGCCTCTGACCGCAGATGAGTAGAATGAGTTGGAGCTGAGCTGCATGTAGGAAGTGGGCAACAGAGACTAAGACCTTCCATCTCTCGCTCCCCATGGATCATTACAATATTTTTTTCTGTAGTACTAGGGTGTTGTACCGTGTTAGCCATTATGAATGTAGAGAAGAGCCAAGCAAAATGACCCCTTTTATTGGCTAACTAATAAAAGATTACAATATGCAAGCTTTCAAGGCAACTCAGGCCCCTGCTTCAGGCAAGATGTAATGTAATCTTGCCTGAAGAAGGGGCCTGAGTTGCCTCGAAAGCTTGCAAATTGTAATCTTTTTAATATGTTTTCTGAAAGTCTTAAAGAAAATTTGTATAAAACAAGAAATGAAGGAAAAAAACAGATAAAGAAACAAAACAAGATGATAAGAAGTAACCAACTGTTTGATTCTCTATGTTTTAGTTAAAATTGGGAAACCCTAACAAAATTTTCTTCCATAAAGTGATAAGAGGAAGAATGCCTTTAGCATTTTAGTGTGCCACTCATGGGGTGCATGTCTCCAAAACTATATTTACATCAGGTGTTGTAAAGTAATTTTATTGGTATAGTTTGCAAGATACATTTTAAGGAGAAGTGGACCTTTATTTATTATTAATCTGAAGAAAAAAACTATGCTGGAAGTTGAAGAGTCTCTGCTGGCTATTGAAGCACAATGAATATGGCAATGCAAGTTAGAACTTCACTATATTCTTTACAGGTGACAATAAATGTGAACACTTTTTGACTAATGTGGTACTCTGGATGTTGTATAATTTGGGACACTAGGTGGCAGCATTGTAATTGAATCAATTAACTTTGTAAAAAAACTGTCAAGTTATGAGACCTTCTAACTGAAGAGGAACTTTTGAGCAATGGAAGACAAAATAAAGTTGAAAATGAACTGAGTACTCAAAGTTTAGAATAGGATAAAAGGAAGTAGAGCCAAAAAAATGGAAGAAAACAGCACAGTAGAGTAAAAATGAATAACATTTAATCAAAGGAAAGCAGGCTGGCAGCTCGGGTACATGACACTTCAAAGATTACCTGCAATAAACTGCTACATGAATATGAATTTATCTTGTCAGGTTGTGCAATCTGTTGGATGTGTGAAAATACATAATCTGCCAATAAACCTAAAGAAATCTGCTCATTCATCCATTTTCTAACTGAATTATTCACTTTCGGGAGTTATGGGAAGCCAGCAGTGCCTATGCTAGCAGTAAGTTAAGTCAAATCAAGTTAAGTGACTTTATTGTCATACCGTCCATACACAGTATGGCAGTATACTGATATTGATATATACATCGAGAGGCGCTGCTATTTCTCTATGATTATAAGTAACAATGCTAGTAATCCCAGAGTCTTATTTTCTATGATTGATCGTCTTTTAAACCCAGGTAACACAAAAGGAATGCCTCCAAAATACTTCCAGCGAAACCTGTGAGGCTATTGCTGTATTTTTCAATCAAAAAATTAATGATATTAGAAATAACATAGGACTCCTCTGCTTTTGAAAATTTTAGACCCATTTCTAACCTCCCTTTCTTAAGTAAAATTCTAGAGAAGGCAGTCATTATGCAGTTAAATGACCACCTCAATAAACAGGAAGTGTGGGATGGGATGAAGATTATCACTGGCTGCAGCTCGAAGAGGGGTGCCGCCATCGGGACAGACGTGGAGAGAGCAAACCAAATGAACAACTTCTTTAATAGGTTTGATCACAGTAACCCACTCTCACCTCGGAGTACTGCATCCTCCAACCATCCTTCTGCTGATACCAGCATAGGTGAGACATCCTCACCCACAATTACAGCAGCCCAAGTGAGCAGAGAGCTGAAAAGACTTCGTGCCAGCAAAGCAGCGGGTCCAGATGGTGTATCGCCACGACTGCTGAAGGCATGTGCGTTGGAACTGGGGAGTCCTCTACAGCGCATCTTCAACCTGAAACTGGAAAAGGGGATAGTCCCAAGGCTTTGGAAAACATCTTGTATCACCCCTGTCCCAAAGGTATCACGTCCTAGTGAGCTGAATGACTTCCGGCCTGTTGCTCTGACGTCACATCTAAAGAAGACCATGGAGCGGCTGCTGCTTCACCACCTGAGGCCACAGGTCCGTCACGCCCTCAACCCTCTGCAGTTCGCATACCAGGAGAAGGTGGGAGCGGAGGATGCCATCATCTATATGCTACACCGATCCCTCACCCACCTGGACAGAGGCAGTGGTGCTGTAAGAATTATGTTTTTGGACTTCTCTAGCGCCTTCAACACCATCCAACCTCTGCTCCTTAGAGACAAGCTGACTGAGATGGGAGTAGACTCACACCTGGTGGCATGGATCGTGGACTATCTTACAGACAGACCTCAATATGTGCGTCTTGGGAACTGCAGGTCTGACATTGTGTTCAGCAATACAGGGCGCCGCAGGGGACTGTACTTTCTCCGGTCCTGTTCAATCTATATACATCAGACTTCCAATATGACTCGGAGTCCTGCCACGTGCAAAAGTTCGCTGATGACACTGCTATTGTGGGCTGCATCAGGTGTGGGCAGGAGGAGGAGTACAGAAAGTTAATCAAAGACTTTGTTAAATGGTGCGACTCAAACCACTTACACCTTAACACCAACAAGACCAAGGAGCTGGTGGTGGATTTTAGGAGGCCTAGGCCCCTTATGGACCCTGTGATCATCAGAGGTGACTGTGTGCAGATGGTGCAGACCTATAAATATCTGGGAGTGCAGCTGGATGACAAATTGGACTGGACTGCCAATACTGATGCTCTATGTAAGAAAGGTCAGAGCAGACTATACTTTCTGAGAAGGTTGGCATCCTTCAACATCTGCAGTAAGATGCTGCAGATGTTCTACCAGACGGTTGTGGCGAGTGCCCTCTTCTACACGGTGGTGTGCTGGGGTGGCAGCATAAAGATGAAGGACGCCTCACGCCTGGACAAACTTGTTAAGAAGGCAGGCTCTATTGTAGAATTAAAGTTGTACAGTTTAACATCTGTGGCAGAGCGACGGGCACTAAGCAAACTCCTGTCAATGATGAATAATTCACTGCATCCACTTAACAGTGTCATCTCCAGGCAGAGGAGTAGCTTCAGTGACAGACTTTTGTCACGGTTCTGCTCCACTGACAGACTGAGGAGATCGTTCCTCCCCCACACTATGCGACTCTTCAATTCCACCCGGGGGAGTAAATGCTAACATTAATTTTATTTTAATTTTTTTAATTTTTAATTTTTTTTTAATTTTTATTTTTATTACTATTTAATTTAATATTGTTTCTTTGTATCAGTATACTGCTGCTGGATTATATGAATTTCCCCTTGGGATTAATAAATCTATCTATCTATCTATCTATCTATCTATCTATCTATCTATCTATCTATCTATCTATCTATCTATCTATCTATCTATCTATCTATCTATCTAACATGCTATTCTTGATAAATTTCAGTCAGGTTTTAGAACAAATCACAGCACAGAAACTGCACCTGTTAAAGTAGTAAATGATTTGCGAGTGAATGCAGACAGAGGCCATTTATCTGTTCTCATCCTCTTAGATCTGAGTGCTGCATTTGACACCATTGATCACAACATTCTTAGAAATGGCCTTAGTCAATGGGTGGGCCTCTCTGGCAGTGTCTTAAATTGGTTTGAATCCTACCTGGCAGGTAGAAACTTCTTTGTGAGTTGTGGTAATCACATCTCAAAGACACATGATATCCGATATGGTGTTCCACAAGGCTCTATCCTGGGTCCGCTGCTTTTCTCAATCTACATGCTTCCGTTAGGTCAGATTATTTCAGGTTACAACGTGAGTTACCACAGCTATGCTGATGACACACAACTGTACTTATCAATAGCAACTGATGACTCCGACTCTTTCGATTCACTAACACAATGTCTTACTGGTATTTCTGAATGGATGATTAGTAATTTTCTCAAACTAAATAAAGAGAAAACTGAAATTTTAGTAATTGGCAATAATGGATTCAATGAGGTTATCAGAAATAAACTTGATGCATTAGTATTAAAAGTTAAGACAGAAGTAAAAAACTTAGGGGTAACTGTTGACTGTAATCTGAATTTTAAATCGCATATTTATCAGACCACTAGGACAGCATTTTTTCACCTAAAAAACACAGCAAAAGTTAGACCTCTTATATCATTGAAAGATGCTGAGAAATTAATTCACGCTTTTGTTTTCAGTCGACTAGTTTACTGTAACGCACTCCTCTCAGGACTACCCAAGAAAGACATAAATCGTTTGCAACAAGTGCAGAATGGAGCTGCTAGAATCCTAACTAGGAAAAGAAAATCCGAACACATCTCTCCAGTTTTGATGCCACTACACTGGTTACCTGTGTCATTCAGGATTGACTTTAAAATTCTGCTTATGGTTTATAAAGCCTTAAATAATCTCGCTCCATCTTATATATCGGAATGTCTGACACCTTATATTCCAAATCGTAACCTTAGACCTTCAAATGAGTGTCTCCTTAGAATTCCAAGAACAAAACTTAAAAGAAGTGGTGAGGCGGCCTTCTGCTGATATGCACCTAAAATTTGGAATAGCCTGCCTATAGGAATTCGCCAGGCTAATACAGTAGAGCACTTTAAAAAACTGCTGAAAACACATTACTTTAACATGGCCTTCTCATAACCTCACTCTAATTTAATCCTGATACTCTGTACGTTCAATTCATCATAATAACTATTCATGGTGGCTCTAAAATCCGTACTGACCCCTACTCTCTCCTCTGTTTTTTTTTCTGGTTACTTTGTGATGGCGACCTGCGCCACCACCACCTACTCAAGGCATCATGATGCTCCAACATTGATGGACTAAAAGCTACAAGTCTACATGACCATCATCATCAAGTCCTTCCGTGAGACCCCAAAATACAAAGAGGACTGATCATTTATGTGAGGTAGAATGGCCAGAGGGGACTGGGTGGTCTCATGGCCTGGAATCCCTGCAGATTGTATGTTTTTCTCCAGCCATCTGGAGTTTTTTTTTTTTCTGTTCACCCTGGCCATCGGACCTTACTCTTATTCTATGTTAATTAGTGTTGACTTATTTTATTTTCTTACTGTCTTTTATTTTTCTATTCTTCATTATGTAAAGCACTTTGAGTTACCTTTTGTATGAAAATGTGCTATATAAATAAATGTTGTTGTTGTTATACAGTGCTGTGACATAATGTTCCCCAAGGCCGCGGAGCAGCATATACATAAACACAGGACAAGTGTAAGATGGGTAAAGAACTATACTATACTATAATAGATAAATAAATCATTAAAAATTAGTAATAGCTAAATTAGTAGATAGTATTAATTTGAAATAGAAAGTAATAAATAATAACAGTAAAACTAATAATAAAAAACAATAGCAGTGATAAGTGTAACAAATCTACTACATTTAAATTCGCTATCAGGAACAGATCTGAGGACAGAGGGGCAGCACAGAGTTCAGAGTCCGGACAGCCAAGGGGTAGAAGCAGTTTAGTACCTGGTAGAACTGGTTTGAATGCTACAGTACCTTCTGCCAGATGGAAGTGGGACAAAGAAACAGTGGGTGGGGTTGTAGTGGTCCTTCACAATGCTATAAACGTTGTGGATACAATGCTTTACAAAGATGTAGTCGATGGAGGGCAGAGAGGACCTAATAATCTCCTCTGTATTGTGCACTATCCATTGTAGGACCTTATGGTCAGAGACACTTTAGTTCCCAAACATGGCAAGTTGGTTAGAAGACTCTTGATGCAGCCTCTGTAGAATGTAGTGAGAATGGGGTGAGGTGGAGACTCATCTGTGCCTTTTGGGTATGGAGCTGGTGTTAATTGACCAAGTAAGACCATCTGTCAGGTGCACTCCAAGAAATTTGGTGGTCTTGACCAGTTCCACCGGCATGAGCCTTCCTGAAGTCAGAAATGATCTCTTTCATTTTGTCCAAATAAAGACACAAATTGTTGCACTTGCCCCAGTCCAACAATTGTTGCATTTCCATTCTGTAAGCTGATTCATTTCCATTGCTGATGACACCCACCACCATTGAGACATTTGCATACTTAATGATGGTATTAGAGGTGTATGCAGCCGCGCAATCAGGAGTCAGCAAACTGAATGGAAGTAGGCTGAATACCCAGCCCTGGGGGGCACCAGTGCTCAGAGCAATGATACTGGAGATGATGTATGCAATACGTAATGTGATGCGGACGTGGCATCAGAAATGTTATAGCCTTCAGTCATCCAGTCTGCAGAGGTAGGAAATAGTGCAAACCCCTGGAGCGAGAGTAGAATTATAGTCACTGGAGCCCTTCTGCTGTCACCCTATGCACACACATGTGACAATGTATAGAAAGAGTGCTATGTTAGAATAAATTAAAATGAATTAAATTGAAATTAACCTCATAGAAATTAAATCAGTGTGCTGATGATGACAAGACAAGACAAGACATAGGCAGTATGTGAACTCTAATGTACTAAAGGAAGTTGGCAGCCACTTAGGTGCATTGGCCATTCTAAATTGTCCCTAGTGTGTGCTTGGTGTGTGTGTGTGTGCGCCCTGCCCGGGGTTTGTTTCTTGCCTTGCGCCTTGTGTTGTCAGGGATTGGCTCCAGCAGACCCCCGTGACCCTGTAGTTAGGATAAAGCGGGTTGGATAATGGATGGATGGATGAATTAAATTGTAGGGCATACTCAAAACATGCAATCTAGTGATTCAGGTGGTTGATGAAAACACTCACACGTTTGATTTTGTCCTTTGCAGAAAAACAAAGAAATTAAACTGTATTGGCAGGCAACGGTCATAGAATAAAAATTGTGGAAAATACGGGAGTTGTACCGCACCCTGAACCTGGACACAGACAGGCTGACCACACAAGTGAAAAAACAGCACACTTTTTACTTCTTTTGTTGCCTTTACAGCACAGTGCACAAATCACTGACAATACTGCTCAAACCCTTTTCTTCTTCTCTCTTTCTTTCTATCACTTTCTTTGATTCTCCCTCTAAATCTTTCTCCACTCCTCTCCTATAAAGAATTGTCCTCCACCTCCCCACTCTGGCTCCTCAGATGGAGTGAGGCGGCCTCTTTTATAGTGTACCCAGAAGTGCTCCAGGTGCTCTCCGATCTTCATCTGGCAGTACTTCCAGGTATTGTGGAAGTGCTACAGTCCAGGGCTCCGGAACTGTTCGGAAATGTGCTATATAAATAAACGTTGTTGTTGTTTTATAGTGCTGTGACATAATGTTCCCCTGGGCCGCGGGGCAGCATATACATAAACACAGGACAACTGTAAGATGGGTAAAGAACTATACTATACTATAATAGATAAATAAATCATTAAAATAAGTAATAGCTAAATTAGTAGATTCCTACTCCTTGGGAGTGGCCACAGGCTCCAGCAGGGTAGAGCATTTAAGCTCCAAGCCAGTAGTCCCAGTGCAATCGAGGGGTTCCTCACGTGTTCCAGAGGATGTATTGCCACAAATATGTTCTCTCCCTCTCCTTCCATCACAGGGAAGTCCTGGCCAGGCTAGGGCCCCAGCCACCCGCCATAATATACATATATAGTTGAACCTGGAAGTCAGCAAGTTTTTTTTCATTTTCTTATTTAAAAGTTCTCTAAAAAAGATTAAATCTGTGAATAAAAAAAAAAAATCAAAAATGAACCCTTATACAAGACAAAGCACATCAGATTATTTTCTGTTTGGAGCTCCGGTTACATTTCAGCTGGGGTTGTCCTCCCTGGCTGGGATTCAAATGATTCTTTTATGAATGTTTGGCTAATTTTTCCATAAATATGATTGATCTCTGACTTCACCTTCTGGATGTGTTTACTGGGACATTATTGCTTACCTACATTAGGCAACTCCTTCTTTGCCTTTTTTGCTTCTCTGAGCCTCATTCATTAAGCAGAGCATTACCAAAAAATAAAGCTTTTTATTTTTAAAGATTCAACATTTGCCTCTGTACTGACTAGGTAGAGTTTGACTGTTTTCCCCTTTCTAATGGACATTTTTGAGTCATGATTGGAATTTATTGTTCTAAGGACCCCAAATTTCATGACACCTCCAACCTAAGAGGAAACTTACAATTACTGAGACAAAACAGTTATAATTGTACAAAGACAGCCCCATGAACATAAAAATACACGTTTAATTTAGGCCACTGAAATAAACTGACTGGCCTAATATAATCATATAATAAAACAATATCAGAATATAAAGATTGTCTTTAAATATTTACACGTAATTCCTTTTTACCGTGTACTCTACAACACATGCAAAGAGCACAATGTCAGAGTTTGTCCTCCCGAGAATGAGATCCTCAACACACACCAGGAACAAAAGTGAGCAGGGTCATTAATGAAGTCATAGATTTAACTTAAGCTTTGATGAAATCACATTTCATAGATGTTTATACTTTGAATTGAATCAGTTTTCAGGAAAAGATGAAAACTGCAGTCTTGTTGCCATATTGATTGTTTAATTTTAATTTTGCCTCTGAGTCTCATATGCTATTCCATTCTTCTTCTTCTTCTTCTTCTTCTTCTTATTATTATTATTATTGCTTATGCTGTTGCCTGTCATTTCTGCCCCCAATCCTCCCTTACAAAGTTTCTGATAAGTCAGCAGCCTATAGAAAAGAATTCTGGAAATCTTTTTTAAAAAGTGTTTAAGAGAACACTTTTCTTAAAAACAGTTACAAGTCACTAAACAAAATAGAATCGTCAGCTTTTATTACTAATTATATCCTGTCACTTAATATCATAGACATTGTTGTAACTCATATTTTTAGTGTTTTAAGTGTTTAAATTTTATTGAGCAAAAACAATATATATATATATATATATATATATATATATATATATATATATTATATTTGTCTATATATAAGCACTAAGCTTCTGATTAAAAAGTAGCAACTCAATGAGTCAAATTCATGTTAGTGTTTGCCAAGAAACTAGATTATAGTAATACTTTTAGTAACAACATTGTGAACATTTATATCATTTTTAGATCCTTATAGTACTAAGGTGTTGTACCGTGTTAGCCATTATGAATGTAGAGAAAAGTCAAGCAAAATGACACCTTTTATTGGCTAACTAAAAAGATTACAATATGCAAGCTTTCGAGGCAACTCAGGCCCCTTTTTCTTGATTACATCTTGCCTGAAGAAGGGGCCCGAGTTGCCTCGAATGCTTGCATATTGTAATCTTTTTAGTTAGCCAATGAAAGGTGTCATTTTGCTTGACTTTTCTCTAGATCCTTATAGATATTAATATCTTTAAATTGGCAATTCCATTCTATATTTCCTATTAAGAGGTTTTTAAAAGGTAAGTATTCTTCCACTGTGATCAAAAATGCAAATGTTCTGAGAAGTATAAACATTAAAACTCTTTATAAAAAAGTATATAAATTGAATATATTTAAATCATACGTATACTTCAAAACATTCTCTAAAATAATCATAGCAAGTGACCTAGTAGCTAAGCTTTCCTATTACGTGTATTCAAACGTATCCAGTGCAGGATTAAATGAAGCAATCATATCATTAACATCCCGAGCATTCCTATTTTGTCATTTCTGATATCCAAGCACTTAACACAGTCAATGAAAGATATTACATTTAGTTTTATATCTACAATATTAGCTGTACTTCATTAGTATTTTGTTCTAAGCTTCTGTTGTCATTTACAATAATTTTTGGATCTAATGAAGAGTATCCACTCCAAGAATATTTGTTTTGCTCTACATTAAGTTTGGAATGAGGCTGAATATTGCTTTTAATGTGTGTATTAGCTCTGAATTAACCTGTTACCACTCCATTTCTTGTTCTTTTTTTCTTAAGAGTTTTGATTAAATTATTTCCTACACTTTTTGCAATAATTCTCTTTTGTGAATTACTTTTCATCTTTTTACCACCTACTTATATTCATTCATTTTTTCCTTGTCCATAATTATGTCCTGCTCACAACTCAGAAATTGATTAAGTGGGTTTAAGAATTTCTGCATATTACTATTGTGCTACCACTGTTACAATTTTGTCTTTTTTAATTTATTTTGTCACCCTTACAAATGGCCATGCCTTGATAGTGTGGTGTCATCTTTATATGTCATTTAAGTTCATTATATAAAGTGGCAAACTTCTTCTTTTATAATTTTTTCTCTCTGACAGTCAGAATTCAGTCCTGCACAGGGTGCCAGACCATTACTGGCAACTGATTTTTTTTTTTTTAATTTCATTTTTTTATTAGAGTGTTTAGGGTGAAGGTGAAAAGCACATTCTTAAAGATGAATTTGTCTATCCTGCACTCCCTTCAAAACCCTCAATGGCTTTTCCTGTGTAGACATTTTGAACTTATTTTGAACCAATGAAGGGCTATGTTCACAATTTTTATTATGTGACTGAGATAAATTTACATCCAGGACACTCATTTGCATAGCTGACCCACTCCACTGCTCTCTCTGCTGGTTTTAAATGACAGTTGACTTCAGTCTCTAGTGATTCACTGACAGAATGGCCTCCTACTTTCTGCTGATGTGTGTTGCACTGGTGTTTGCTCACAGTAAGAATAACACTCTAACCTTACAAACTGCTTTAATGTAAAAATGTGTTATATTGTGAAGTGAAATATTTTTCAAGACACTTTAGTAATCAACAAACAATTTCTTTTCAGATTCTAGTGGACAGAATATTCTGACTCAGACTCCAGAGGTTCAGACTGTTCTAGCAGGTCAAGGTGTCTCAATCAAGTGCAAAGCCCAAAGCTCTATAAGAAGCAACTACCTGAATTGGTACCTGCAGAGACCTGGTGAAAGGCCTAAACTTCTGATCTATGCTACAAGCAACCTTGCCTCTGGGATCCCAGCACGTTTCACTGGGAGTGGATCAGGAACTGACTACACTTTGACCATCAGTGATATCCAGACTGAAGATGCAGGAGTCTATTACTGTCACCAGCCTTGGGACCCAGACACACAGTGATAAACACTTGAACAAAAACCTCTATGATTTCGAAGTGCAGGGCATGACACAGATGCAGAGAGAGGAACTGCAGAAAAAGAGACCGACAGAGAAGTGAGCTGCAGAGTTAAAAGTAGGCCAAGAACTGCAGTGAGAAGTCAATTAGTGGATAATGTCTGTTATTCTGGATTGTAATTTAGGGTGCATTGACTGCATGTCTTTCCTTAGAAGTTATGTCGGCCATTCAAGTGGACTATGATTAAGTTTAGAGGAGCTAATGAGTCTGCTTGTCAGTAAGTATTTAAATAAAAATCTCTAGTGAAAAAATAAATGGCTAGATTCATTTCATGTCTTGTGTATGAAAATATTGAGCCTTCGGCCATATGTTGTGGATATTCTACTAGTACAATATTGTTGATTTCTTCCATAAAGATGCATTGGACAAGGAAAAGAAACTTGAAGGTGAAGCACACATGGAATATACATACCATCAAGATTGTCTATAGGACTCAAGAAACCCAAAAAGGGCAGATGTTAGCTGTAATCCTGCTTTTACAATATCCTAAATATGACTCCTAATATTTAATTTTCGTTTTATTTCAGTCTGTTTTTATTTGAGAACTAGATAGATAGATAGATAGATAGATAGATAGATAGATAGATAGATAGATAGATAGATAGATAGATAGATAGATAGATAGATAGATAGATACTTTATTAATCCCAAGGGGAAATTCACATAATCCAGCAGCAGTATACTGATAAAAAACAATATTAAATTAAAGAGTGATAACAATGCATGTAAAAGCAGACAATAATTTTGAATAATGTTAGCATTTACCCCCCCGGGTGGAATTGAAGAGTCACATAATGTGGGGGAGTAACAATCTCCTCAGTCTGTCAGTGGAGCAGGACGGTGACAGCAGTCTGTAGCTGAAGCTACTCCTCTGCCTGGAGATGACACTGTTCAGTGGATGCAGGGGATTCTTCATGATTGACAGGAGTTTGCTTAGCACCCATCGTTCTGCTACAGATGTTAAACTATCCAACTTTTTTCCTACAATAGAGCCTGCCTTCTTAACAAGTTTGTCCAGGTGTGAGGCGTCTTTCATCTTTATGCTGCCACCCCAGCACACCACCGCATAGAAGAGGGCACTCGCCACAACCGTCTGGTAGAACATCTGCAGCATCTTATTGCAGATGTTGAAGGACGCCAACCTTCTAAGAAAGTATAGTCGGCTCTGACCTTTCTTACACAGAGCATCAGTATTGGCAGTCCAGTCCAATTTGTCATCTAGCCGAACTCCCAGATATTTATAGGTCTGCACCCTCTGCACACAGTCACCTCTGATGATCACGGGGTCCATGAGGGGCCTGGGCCTCCTAAAATCCACCACCAGCTCCTTGGTCTTTAGATTATTATTATTATTATTATTATTATTATTATTATTATTATTATTATTAAGTATTTAGATAATGATTCTTTACTTGTGGACTGGCAGCTTATGTAGGGAATATTCTGTGGCTGAAATAGCAAGCAGGTACAAATGACCTCATTAGATCATTAATAAATCATGAGGTAGTTTTCCAAGACTCTCAAATTTGAGATTAGCTAAAATTCTGGGGTGCACGCAAAATAGACATAGACAGGAATTCTGGGAAAATAAGTATGAAATTGTTAAAAGAATGGCATTGTTTATTAGAATGTATATGTTTGAGCTCAGATAAAGTGAGCAGTGTGTGTTTGCTTGCATGTATATGTGAAATGGAGGCTTTGGACTATAAAATTAATAACATGTTTCATGTCTAGCCAAAAGTAACTTAATTAACAATCAACAAGACATTGTGAATGTATCAATTGTCTGGAATTTTTGACTGATGCACTGTAATGCATGAGGCAGTCAGCAAGACTCTATAAATTCAAAGTATTTTAAAAAGATTAAAAATAAGCATTAGATGGAGAGAGAGACTAAAACAACTACCAAAGATGAGACAACTCGGTCAGACTGTGCCACCTACAGACTGCCCTTTCTCTCCCAAGTATCATATCTGGTTTAAGGAAACAAAAACTTCAACAACCAAGGCCACAGCCACCTGAACCAAAGCTTGCTCTATGACCCTGATCTGAATCATTCAGGTTGTATGTTTTCATATCAAACATTTACAGCTGGGTTTCTAATTCCAAAATCATAATTAATGATTGAAATAGTACTGTTTTGCTAAAATTGCCTTGTTGTTTGCTTACATTTAGCAGTGACCACTGACATTAATGATACAGGCAGTGTCCATTTGGGTTACGTACTGTTAGGGTAGTCATTAGCCCATGGCTCCTGTAAGACTGTGTTTTCCTTTCAAAGGTAGCCATTGGGAAGCAAAGGCCCCAGACCGGAGTACTGATTCCTAGCTTTTGCTGGGGTATACTGAAGTGTAGTCCTTTCAGGGGCAGCAATCTGAAGATATATTGACATGTATGTGAAAATGGGCAGGGTCTCCTCATTAGAGGAGCAGCTTCTAGCCCCTTGTAAGGTATTGAAGTTGAGTTAGCTAGCTAGCTGAGGTATTCTTGATTTGTATTTGAAGCTTATTTGTACTGAGTAAATGTTTAATAGGCAAATGCAGGATGTACAGTAAGTGTGAATTAAGGCTTAACAGTATAGGCATTTCCAGGATTAACTTGACTACGACATAAAAAGAAACTCAGAAGTTAGAGTGCCTTTCCTGGTCAGTTTTACACCACAAAACACTAGACAATGGCCAGCACAGTGAGGGGGGCAAACATCATCCCATGTAGGTCATTTTTTCTGTGGAAAGAAATGCAGTAATGCACACAGTGATGCATTCTGGTGTATCTTTGTGTGCAAAATCAGGAGTATGTGACATTTTTATTAAACATACTGCGCTCCTCCACAGTGATATGAACAAGAGGTATTAAAACAACTATTTTGACTGGCATGCAGGGGATTACCTCCATTATGCAGCCGTATTAAAGAACACAGATAAATGCTGAGGATATTTCCTTATTTTCCACCTCAAAGACAATTCTTAAAATCTCCCTGAAAGTGTTTATAGTGAGATTTACAATTGCAAAATTAGACTTTTCTGTTTATGCATCAAATCTAGGCTGCTTTGCTAGTTTTCACTAGCATTTGATCCATCTAGCCACAATGCCATTCACAATACACCTTAGATATCTCTAAGTGTGAAAAGTCTAGCTCTGCTCTGCTTTGTTTTTGCTCCCTAATGGAAGTTTTTAGTTCAGACAGGCTTAGCTTTAATTTGGATTGACCTCTTTTTCTAAATTCAGATGGCTTCTGGACATTCATATTTCAATATGTTCCATCATTACTCTTTTGCTTATCTGTTGATATTTTTTCCCGGTGCTCTGGACTCATCTTTTTTGGCTTCCTCTGCACAAACAAAGATCAAGAATGAAAATCCTTGCTGGCTGACACAAAAGAGTGCAAAACAAAGTGGGAAGAAACAAGAAGCAGCAGCCAGACTGATGTGAAATTCACTGCAATAGGAACCAAAAAAGCAGAGAGAACTGAGCATCAAAGTCCAATTTAAAAAATCACACTTTTGTTCAAATTAAATGCTTCAAGAAGACCCTAAGTAGTTATTGCATTTGCCCATAGAAGGTAAAATTATTTTTTCTAATTTAAATTTACTACATGGTTCATTTGTTATGTGGACTGTTGTCTTTAAATATAGAGGTTATGTAAAGATGGCACATGTCACAATATCCTTCCATCACACAACTGACAATAAACGTTGCATCTTTAAATATCTGGGTTGCACCCTTAAGAAACAAACCATAAAATCAGTTACTCCAACAAAACAGTATTTCAAAATTGCTCTATGATAAATAACATCTCTGGCATAATTCTAAATATAACAAACAGTGCCTGCACCAAAAATAAGTACACAGAAAGTGCAAAACTGAAAACTAGAGGTCCATAAACCCAGATTACAGCATGTATTACTAAACAGGATGACTAAAAATAATTATAATGTGGCAGGAAAAAACTTAAATCACTAAAAATCAGGCTACATGAGGGTAGTTAAACTTGACACTGCTAGCCTAGATCAAACCATAGGATCTTTTAAAGTGGCCCACTTGTTAAATATCCCAAACATGTTGTATATAGTTTCCGATGACTGTTAGTTTTCTCAAAGACCCCCTTTAAAGTGTGGTTCATATGCACAGTAGATTTTAACCATATAAGGTTTAGCTGGATTACATTACAAATGTATCTCCAGTGTCAGCATCATGTCTGGATTGAAACTGGATGGACTCCCCACATACGCATGGCCACTCAGGATTTAGTAGATGTTTGTGTTTATCTGTGTAGAACAGAGCACCTCATCTACTAACCTGTGGTTAGAATGGAAATGGGCTGCACATAATCACCCAAAAAGAAAATATGAATAGAGGACACATTGTCATGAAGAACTTCAGTGTTGTAGTATGCTGCCAAAGATGAGCATAGCAGGGAATGTAACAGCCAGGAATTAATTATACAACAGTTATGGCCATTGCAATAATTTTCTTTGCAGAGTCTTTACAAGACATACACATGTTCTGCCATTTTTCTACATTGGGCTTATGTTCTCCTCTAAATTTGTTCTACTGCTTTGCTTTTAACTATACAACATACAGTGGTGTGAAAAACTATTTGCCCCCTTCCTGATTTCTTATTCTTTTGCATGTTTGTCACACAAAATGTTTCTGATCATCAAACACATTTAACCATTAGTCAAATATAACACAAGCAAACACAAAATGCAGTTTTTAAATGATGGTTTTTATTATTTAGGGAGAAAAAAAAATCCAAACCTACATGGCCCTGTGTGAAAAAGTAATTGCCCCCTGAACCTAATAACTGGTTTAGCCACCCTTAGCAGCAATAACTGCAATCAAGCGTTTGCGATAACTTACAATGAGTCTTTTATGGCGCTCTGGAGGAATTTTGGCCTGCTCATCTTTGCAGAATTGTTGTAATTCAGCTTTATTTGAGGGTTTTCTAGCATGAACCACCTTTATAAGGTCATGTCATAGCTTCTCAATTGAATTCAGGTCAGGACTTTGACTAGGCCACTCCAAAGTCTTCATTTTGTTTTTCTTCAGCCATTCAGAGGTGGATTTGCTGGTGTGTTTTGGGTCATTGTCCTGTTGCAGCACCCAAGATCGCTTCAGCTTGAGTTGACGAACAAATGGTCTGACATTCTCCTTCAGGATTTTTTGGTAGACTGTAGAATTCATGGTTCCATCTATCACAGCAAGCCTTCCAGGTCCTGAAGCAGCAAAACAACCCCAGACCATCACACTACCACCACCATATTTTACTGTTGGTATGATGTTCTTTTTTTGAAATGCTGTGTTCCTTTTACGCCAGATGTAACGGGACATTTGCCTTCCAAAAAGTTCAACTTTTGTCTCATCAGTCCACAAGGTATTTTCCCAAAAGTTTTGGTAATCATTGAGATGTTTCTTAGCAAAATTGAGACAAGCCCTAATGTTCTATTTGCTTAACAGTGGTTTGCGTCTTGGAAATCTGCCATGCAGGCCGTTTTTGCCCAGTCTCTTACTTATGGTGGAGACGTGAACACTGACCTTAATTGAGGCAAGTGAGGCCTGCAGTTCTTTAGACGTTGTCCTGGGGTCTTTTGTGACCTCTCGGATGAGTCGTCTCTGTGCTCTTGGAGTAATTTTGGTCGGCCGGCCACTCCTGGGAAGGTTCACCACTCTTCCATGTTTTTGCCATTTGTGGATAATGGCTCTCACTGTGGTTCACTGGAGTCCCAAAGCTTTAGAAATGGCTTTATAACCTTTACCAGACTGATAGATCTCAATTACTTCTGTTCTCATTTGTTCCTGAATTTCTTTGGATCTTGGCATGATGTCTAGCTTTTGAGGTGCTTTTGGTCTACTTCTCTGTGTCAGGCAGCTCCTATTTAAGTGATTTCTTGATTGAAACAGGTGTGGCAGTAATCAGGCATGGGGTGGCTACGGAAATTGAACTCAGGTGTGATACACCACAGTTAGGTTATTTTTTAACAAGGGGGCAATTACTTTTTCATGCAGGGCCATGTAGGTTTGGATTTTTTTCTCCCTAAATAATAAAAACTGTATTTTGTGTTTACTTGTGTTATATTTGACTAATGATTAAATGTGTTTGATGATCAGAAACATTTTGTGTGACAAACATGCAAAAGAATAAGAAATCAGGAAGGGGGCAAATAGTTTTTCACACCACCGTATGTACAGTAATTCCATGAAATGCTGTAGATGTATAAAAGGAGTGTTATGTAAGAGTATACTACAATTAATTAAACTGAAATTAATCTAGCACAAATTAAATCAGCGTGCCTATGATGTCACGTTTTAAACAATACCTGAAGTCTAAGTATGGACAGACCCTCATAGATTTCTCCAGTGACAACTTCAGTGCTCTGCGAAGATTTATACATTTTTAGCTAAAAAACATAAAGTTGACAAAAAGTGACAATGACTGCTCCACTGCATCTAATCAGCACTCTCCTCTGTTTTGCTTAGAGAAAGAGACTCATTTCACATCAAATGCTACACTGTTCTGCATAGAGGGTGGGGTGAACATTAGTCTGAAGACAAATCTGACATTCTAACAGCTGATGGTTGACTACCATCTAAATATTTATCAGAAAAGTGCAAGCAGTAGTAGTCTGGTTTGTTAATAATTTTTTTATTTTTGAGTAACTCTGAGACACATAAGGTTTAGATGCCATATCATTGATTTAAGTACAACATTGCCATTAAATTAATCTATCAGGCTTGTTTGTTTAACTAATAGCTAAACTATCACAATATGTCATCCAGATACTTCTTAACCTATTGACCACTGGACAATTTACTTCCAGGACACTGTAGTATAGGTCTATGTGTATATGATAAATAATGAACTCTATCAAAGAATTTTAATTAAAAGCAAAATTTTTTAACTGTCAATTACTTTCTTCACCAGCAACATAACTAATAACGTCTGCATCCGAATGAGAGAACTTGGCCCATGATACCTCACAGAGTGCCGTCTTAGAAGCAAAGTTCCCCAAATATAATGAATTTCTTTGCACAGTCCATTCTTGTTGCACAAAAACATTTGACAACAGAATGTCCATAAACTGCTGTCCTGACAGTCAGGACAAGTCAAACACCTAGTAACGAAGAAATTAAACTTTATACTTTTTTGCAATACATAACTATGAACGGTCTATTTTCCACAATCTGTTGCCACTAAAGAAAAAAAAATTCTATGGATATCCACTAGTTGGCAGCACTATGATACGTACCTGAGATGCGGTAGCAAAGCTCGCCAGCAAGCGGCTGTATACTGGAGTATGAGTTGTCTGTTATGTTGCATTTTGATGAGTCTTGTATCTCATGTTCAAAGTATTAAAAGTTGCCAAGGTTTTTCTTCAACTACATGTTTATCTAGTTTGTTCCAAATTGCTGCAACTTTTTTGTATAAAGGCTTCAATTCTAAATGCATTTCTCCTAATTTTCCAATGGCGCCCTCAAGTTCACAATCTGTCATTTAATTTAAAGAATTAAACACTGGATGTACTTTATTTATCTCTTTGAAAATTTCAAAGGCTTTTGATTAGGTCCCCATTAAGTCACTTCTGCTTGAGATAAAACAGGTTTAATTCTCAGAACATCTCACAATAGGACATGTCCTTAAGTCCTGTACTTGGTCGCTCTCCTCTACGCAGCTACAAAATTTGGTAAAATTCTAACTTGCATGTTCTAATCAACGTGCAACACTTTTCCAATCCCCAATGCCAGAGTTAGTGAGTATAAACCACCTTTACCTAAAAACTACTGCTTTATTTACCTGAAAAATCTAGATATTGAATCTTAATTCTGTAATTATATAGCAGTGTGGTTAAGGTTACTATGACATATGACATCAAACATCTGACCATGCAAAAGAATATTTTCAACTGTAAGTACAACAAATTTTGAGCTTTCACAAATAATAGAAGCAATTCAAAATATTGTAACTCAGTTTGAACTTTTCTTCAGTAATCGTTTGCATGAAAGGCTATATTAATTTTGTTTTTCCTTTATCTTATACAGATTTTAATGGCACTTGTTTGCACCTGCAGCAAACTGACCTTTTAAGTCAGTACTTTTGAGAAATAATTCTGTGTTAAGAGATCAGAAGACAAGACCTATCACTGCTTGATTTTGTATGTGGAAGTTTCCATGATAAAGAATCCCAACTGAAGATGTGATTGGCAGGACACATGAACAGAGAGTCACTTTGAATCGTGTTGGCCTGCCAAGAGTGCTCACTTTGAGATAGATTTAGTAACATACAGAAAAAATATAATCATCTTAATCGCTTCTAATATTTTATGCTTCCTATGTGAAGTGGTCACACCAAGGAAAAAGAGAGGGGAAACGTTACCTGATATACTAAAGAGTAGTGGAAATGAAATGTATTACAATGATTATTTCAATGGCACTGAATGAGAAAAGCAAAGTTTTAGGCCTTCAGATCTTAAGGTACATGATGGGGTGGTCAGAAGACAGAAGGACGGTACATGTGAACAAATGAGAAACCTTTGACCTTTCAGGCACCTAAGCATTATTTAAAAAAGTCTACAATATATAAAAAATACAGTTTATTAGAGTAGAAGACGAGGTCTGGGGTACTTAGAAAGTCTTAGATAAATTTATTACTGAGAGAACTCAGGGCTGAGTGGATAATAGCTTTCCCGAGGAGATAATTAGAAAAAATTTTGCAGATGGCAATAGAAAAATTCTCAAGTAAAAATCAAAAAGATCTAGTTTTTGAAACAGTACCTGGTATTTTGTACAATCTGTAAAAGAGAAATGTGATCAAAACCTCACTGCCATAAACAAAAATATAAAGAAAACAGGAATATTCAGCATGTTTTGTTAGACTCCCTAAATGCAAGGCGAATATGTAAAAAAACACTAAACATTTTTATTAAGGCAGTAGACAGATGATAGTTGAGGGCCGATTGAAAAGTAATGAGACTGTTCCTGTTTCCTCTTTCACGGAGGTAGACATGGCAATGCCATGCAGGTGTTTGTGAACGGTAGACATTGATGTGTGTGAACCTGCAGTTGGACCGCCATATTTTTCAGTGTTCTGTCAAGGTGAATGGATGCACCTCATATTATCATCACAGTGGATGAAGAAATTGTTCCTGTGGGAGTATGGAAGAGTTGTGTGATTGAATTTTGTGTTAAAAAGAACAGTAAGGAAACCCTTGAAATGTTATGCCAAACATACAATGGTGAAATGATTAGCCATACTACTGTATTTCAGCGGTGGAAGCACTGTAAGGTCGGAAATGTGCTTGTAATTGAAGAAGCATGTTCAGGGATGCCATTCACCCTAGTTACAGCTTTCAACATTGCTGATGCTAATGAACTGTTGCAAGAAGGCAGAAGGTTCACTTTACGTGAAGTTTCGGATTCACTTGGTATCTCGTTTGAACAGACTCAACACATTACAACAGCAAAACTGAAAGTGTGTTGTGCATGAACCAGTTCAGGACTCACAAATTCCCATGTTTACCACCCTGACCAAGAACAATCTCATTACTTTTCAGTCATAACAATTATGTATGGCACTTTCTAACAGCAAATGGATTATTAACATATATAAAATTTTGGTTCCTCATAAAATCTACCACAGAGGTTTTGTGGGAAAGTAGATATGCGGTCGAAAGCATTTATCTGAAAGCATTTTTCACAAATTTAAAATAAAAGATAACAGATAAGGAAACAAAATGCGACCACAAGTGACTCTTTTTTCTCTCTTTCTTTATTTCTTTTAGTTAAAATTGTCAAACCCTAAAAATAAACTCTTGTGAATTGATATGAGGAAGAATGGGAATGTTGTGAAGGTAAAGACTAAAATACTTGTGTGTTATATTTAAAAGAAAAAAGATTAGAAATAAACAGTTTAGTACAAATAAATTAGTCTGCCAGCCACGTCTCTGTAATAATATTTACACCAGGTGTTCTTCAACAACCGCCATTTTAGTGTGTGGTGGCCATTTAGTGTCTTGAGACAGAAAACTGTCCTGGCATTTGACCAAGAATGGAGTGCAGAGTCTGTAACTACCATTATGTGTGACCAGGAAGGACTACCACCTTGTAAGTGAGAATTTCATTGCATTGTGTAAACTTTTATGTATATTTGGCTATTTATACAAGAAGCCACTCTGGATGTTGTATGCTTGGTGACAATATTATGCAAGAAACTCTCAAGTACACCAGTGACAATGTAATTGGGGAGAAATTGCTGAGTATACTAAAGCTGAACATTAAATGGCAGAGTAAAAAGATGGAGGATGGGAAGTTAGATTTTAGGGAAAATGGAGATGAAATGGAAGAAAAGAGTGCAGTAGAGTAGAAAAGACAGAAGTTGAAGGAAGGGGAAGGAAGTTAGCAACTGAAGTCGCTCAGAAGGTCACCTGCCATGAACAGCTAGTTGAATATGATTTTATCATTTTGGTTATGGGACATGTGAAAATCAGTAATACTGGACAACACATTTGAAAAGTTTTACTTTGTGAAAATGTTCGGCGATAGACATCTTCAAGATGAATTAAAACATACAGTAATTTCAGAATAAGTACATTGCATAAAAATTTGGAGAAACACAAAATAAACTTTTACTGAATTTAGAGTGTCAAATCATTTAAGGATGTTAAAACATTGCCTTAATTTAACCGGGCTTAAATGGATTGGAAAAGGAATTCATTATCACTTTTGGCAGATTTGAAGCTGAAGACATATCAGATTTCTCCTGCCTGCATCACAGAAATGACAAAGATATAGTGGAGCTACAGCAGAGTTCCTTCAGTTATCATGGGTGAAATTAGAAGAAGCTCTGACTTAATAGTTCAGATTTCAGCCCTTGAGGAATTTTAGTGAAGCCACAAACCCATGAATTCCAAGGGGAATTGCTGAGGTGTTTTCTGCTGTTTAGCAACATAATGATTCAAGTGAAGCGTCAGGCACGTCTTCTACTTACTATGCTTATTAGACCAGAAACGCTGGCAAAGACTACCTCTCCAAATGGAATACCGTGAGCATTTGGTAAAAGACAGAAGTGACTGGTCAATGTAAAGAGATGGACAAGTGTGTTTGCTATTTTTTTTTATTTTATTGTATTTATTTGAGCACCAAACACTATGATATAACATGACTCATTTGAACAAATTAGTAAAACACACTTCATGAACAATCCAAAGCAAAATCTACATTCAACCCAAACAATGAGAGCAACATAAATTGAGAGTCTCATTTAAAATAAAAGTTAATAGTAAACAAGCCCAGGGTGTTTACTTTAGAATTACTGTACATTAATAAGTTTTGACAAGTTCTAAACAGGTTTTGAAGAAATACTCATAAAAAGAGATTTTTTTTTCAAATTTAATATAATATAAAAAGTTGAATGCCAACTGAGATACAGAAGATGAATTAGTTATCATGCAGATCTTACAACTTTTTTTTACTCTTTTAACCTAGCTCGTATTTCTCTACTACTGTTGTTAACACGTGAGACAATGATTTTAATAATAAGTCTATATGACAGATTTACAAAAAAAATTTCCCAAAATGATTTAAAATGTAGGGCATACTAAAACATGCTGCCTGGTTAAGGATATCACTCACAAGGCCGCTGCACCATAGCAGACCTCTCAGTGCATCTCTTTGCAATTTGTACCTTTTTTTTCTTCTTAAATCGTGTAAAATCATTTTCTTTTAATAGTTTGTAAGTATTTATTTCTATAAGATGCTGTATAACATTTGCAAAAGGTTTTTTTACTTTTGATCATTATTGCCTTTGTAATCCAACAGGACGCTTACGCTCTACCCGCGCAGGAAAGCCCAGGGGCCTCATGAAATGTTGCGTACTCCCATTTCCACGCTCAAATCGCGATGTATAAAACCTAAACTTGGCGTAAAGCCACGCACATTTTCACAGTAGCTCAAACCCTGGTGTATGCAAGTTCTCCGCTCGGTTTTGCAGGCTGGCGGCACCCAACGTCAAAGCAGTGCTTTTGTTCCAGTGTGGTTTTCCTTTCTTTGTTAAATCCACATCCCTGATGCGGCTTTATCATATATGCTGGAATTAACAGCATATTGTTTATTAGTTTAACGCATCTGATTGTAATTAACCTGTAACAATATAATGGTCCAAGGAATAGCCAAACTATTTCAAATACAATAACTGCTTTAGCGTTGTTACTCTCACTGAACCTTCTTCTTCTTCTTTCAGCTGCTCCCGTTAGGGGTTGCCACAGCGGATCATCTTTTTCCATATTACTCTCACTGCACCAGTCAGAGTTTTTATATCACTGTATCTGAGTGTGGAATCACAGCTTTACAGCAGCTGATCAGAAAGAGAATTATCGATATACAGTCTCTAGCACAAGCTGCCTCAGCCATGCTGCCTATTTGAACTGCTCTCATACGGCAACAGCTTCGGAGCCTTTCCTGTACTGACTTTGTGGTTCAGAAACAGTTTCATCCTAAGAACTCTAAACGCACTTAATCAGTCCATCAAGTGCTCCTTATAGAACTGTTTGTACTTATAAGTACAATTACCTCACTGTAAACTTGCGATACAGTTATAACATTGAACAACCTGAGCCACTTTATAAAGCGCGTATTTACATATAATGATGATATCATTTTTAAGATGAAATGCAGCAAAATAGGCTTATTATATTATACAGATAAAACTTTAACTTCATTTAAATAATCTATATTGTTAATAATTAAACAT
Source organism: Polypterus senegalus (assembly GCF_016835505.1). Lineage (NCBI taxonomy): Eukaryota > Metazoa > Chordata > Cladistia > Polypteriformes > Polypteridae > Polypterus > Polypterus senegalus. The sequence goes on from NC_053157.1 coordinate 217,174,595, forward strand.
GTGAGGACACAGTGCAGCAGCGCTAGGAAGGAGCTGGTGCTCCATTCACGGATTGTTCCTGTCTCGCGCTATATTCTTGATGGGGTTGGCGTGACACTGGAAAGATAGATGGATAGAATAATTAAACATGTACTACGCAGATATTTTAATGTTCCTTAAAAATTTTGAAGAATCGCCGTTCTCAGCTTACAGATAGCTTAACGTTTATTACAGAGCTGATTGTGTGGCGATTGCGTATTTGGAGAAAGAGAAGTAAGGACAGAAATTGGGGGTTAGTATGCTTGAAAGAGACAGTACTGCTGCAATAAATTATTTCATCGAAGGTCGCGCACGGCGCAGCAAGCATCTTGCGGAGGTGGCAGGAACAATCTCTGGACAGTGTGCCGGCTCATCACTATCACTGTGCCACCATGTTCCCATGTTTAATACATGCTTTAATTCCTATCATCATGAAAATTATATCAAGTATACATCTCAGTATTTTAATTATTCAGATAGCTGTAATATCACAAATGTAATGGATTCTGTGTCCTGTTGGAGGCAGAGGAAGCACGTTTAAGAAGCACATAGCGATTCACACATAAAGCACATAGAAGAACAAATACAAAACAAAGCATTTAACGTACTACTTTAGTTACGATGGGATTTGAGAAAGTAGTAAATTAAGCGATTTTAAGATGAAGTTTATGAAGTTCTACTTTAATGACAAAATAATCCATGTGATTAAACTGGAAATTTCGAGATTGAAGTTGACATTTCAAGCTTTTTTCCCCACTGTCTTCCTATTTTTTTCTTTTCTCTGTACTTTAATAAGCTTTCATATGACACTCAGACGGTGGGCTATGACTCGCCTTTTCACTGTGACTTTGATATCTGACAACCTGTGAACTTGAGCTTTGAGTTTCTCCGACACTCTATGTCACTCGATCAGCTTCCTTTTGTTGTTTATACTACTGTTTAAACCAACAAGTAGTATGTTGTTTCTTGCCTTCACTTGGTATTTGCTGAAATTAGTCTATTTCCCCCCGTGCTTTTGCTATTGCCTTTTCACAGAACACTGAGCTTAAGGGCTATTTATATTGAATTGCATATTCAAAGAGGTGTAATTCTGAAAGGAGTTTGGGAGTGGCAGCAGGCACGTGCACATGCATTACTTTTCATGCTGACGGGGATTTATGGAGCAGAAGAACTTGGAAGTTGGTGAACGCACACATTTTTGCATCTGGACTTTTTTGTGCATATGAACATTTCCACTTTTGTCCATACGCCATGTTTTAGTGTGAATTCTACACACAGAGTTATGCACGAGGCCCCAGGTGTGTGGCCAGCGCTGTACTTTTAAAGCAGGGATGTACTGCTATCACTGAGAGCATCTACCAGTTACTCTCCATATACTACTGATATACCAGACGGATTAAAAACTTACAAGGTGAGTATGTCTGAAACGGAGAAGTTTTAAGACACCTTTTCCAACTATCATGAGCAACGCACAGTCCTTGTGGTATAAACTGGATGAACTGAGAGCATCTGCGCGATACTTCCATGAGTACCGAGAAAGCTGTATAAAGTGCTTTACGGAGACTGGTTTAAGAATACTGACTAAGATACAGCTGTTGAAGTGGATGGATTTGATTGTGTATGGCAAGACAGAAATCCAGCTTTTGGTAAACAGTCGGACAGTGGGGTCTGCTTTACATTAACAAAAGGCGATGCAAGAATATCACTGTAAAAGACCGCACCTGTACGCCAAATATTGAACTACTCACTGTCGGACTTTGCTCATACTATCTACCATGAGAGTTTAATCAATTAATTGTGACAGTAGTTTACATACCGCCACATGCTTGCTGGAGCTGCAGCTGAAACGATTCTTGAAACTGTTGAGAAATTAGAAATCAAATCACCTGTCTGTTTCAAACTTGTGATGGGTGATTTTAATATATGCAATCTGGAATCGCATTACCATCAGTACATGAATATTAATACTAGAGAGGACAAGTGTTATGGAAATGTCCCTAGCACCTACATATCGCATCTATAATCATTAAGGAAAAAAACACTACTATTGGAAAAACCACATGCTCATCAAGAAAATAAGGTAGAAGAAAAATGAATTTTACAGCAAAGGATGTTTAGAAGGTTAATCAAACAAATTAAAAAAGGAAAAAATCAATAGGTGGATGATAGCAATCCAAAACAAGTTTGGAAAGGTTTGTACACCGCCAGCATGGCACTACCAGATCTAAACACTAGCGTGGAGAATTGCACAATACTGAAGTGACTTTAGCTGCAGGTGGAAGTTCCTGTCCCACTTTATGGTGCCAAGCAGAGTTTTGTTGCAGTGCAGAAATTTATTAGCCTGTGAAGGCGATGTGAAGAAGCTGTCTGTTGTTACGTTTCTGCCTTTGTCTAGAAACAGTTTTATGACCACAGTCTCTGAAAGTCTTTCTCCAGTGGGACGACTGGGATCTTTTCCTAAATAAGGTGTAGCATTGAACATGCACAAGCAAATCTGTTGTTTTTCACACCTTCTGCATGGGTGTCTTAGTAGTCTTTGTATGGTAGTCTGATAGCGGTCACGGGACATCATATCTTTGATTGCCGGTACAACAAATAGTTCTGAGCAGTCATCATGCACAGCACCAACTGTGGTCATCACTGCTCTTGTGAAAAGAATGGAGATAAATGGCATCAACTCAGAGAGGGAGAGGCAAGATTGTTGTACCATGTGACAAAATAAAACTGAATAAGTAACCACAATTTACACCGGGTGTTACAGACTCAAATCAAATGTGTTTGTATTATATTATAGTAACAATATTAGCAACTCACTACTCAAAATAAGGAGCACCCAGACTCAAATTATACATTTTGGTTGTAAGGCAGCAGTTCTTTCCTCTGCATCACCCAAGAAGACATGTCAACTTTCTGTTGATTGACATTGGAGCTTGGGTTTTTAACTTCTTGACAGCAACATGTAAATTGAATGTTTTTTTTTTTTGGTTATATTTTTGAATTAAAGCGCACATGTTTATTTGACATTTGGATTAAAGACTTCACACATTATACACTTCACATCATTATTCCTATAACATGTAAAGAGTTTCTGTTTTAGATATGTGTTCAGCATTTCTTGCCTAGCATTTCCTGTCAATCCTACATTTACCCAGATTGTGGTAGACACGGAACACAAATTGAATGTATGTACTCCAAATAGCAATATATTATTTACCTTATACAACTCCAGGCATCGCATGATAAACAGAGTTGAGCTGGGAGAACTTCAGCTGCATGGGATAGTCAAGTCAAATGTAGCCATCCTGAGAATGAATATGTTTGTGAGTGTCGCTGGCAATGCTCCACGGTTGATCACGCCTTATCACCAATGTCACTGTGATGAGTTCCTCCCCCTCCATGAACTCAATGAGAAGCCCCCATGCACCAATTAACTGAACTTAGCTCAGAAGAACTCCAGATAGTGCTGTAATGAGTACTGCTGTGCTACAACACCTAAAGACTAGGTTCAAATATCAGGCTGAGTTACTGTCTTTAAGTTGTTTTGGCCTTCTTCCTGTGATTTTGTAAGTTTCCATTTACATATATCTGTTAGGGTAACGAATGAGTCAAATGTAGCCATCCTGAAAATAAATGAATTCCTCCTGCTGCATGACCTTTGTTTCATTAATGAAGGGATTGTCTTCTAGTGGTGAATATTAAATTAAATAAAAAAATATTATGTCAGTGTGCCACAATGGTCTAACAGCGGTATGGTTTTATGATAATTATTACTCTATTATACAATAAGGGAATAACAGTGCATGTACCAAAAACAAACTAAAACACAATAGAATATAATATAATGGTGATCATAAAAGAATCACAAAACACATCCAAATATAGCATAACTTTCTCCATTTCTGTAACATAATCAGCTCTTGTCCCCCACAGCAGCACGAGTAAGCCAGAATTCAGTGCTGCACAGGATGCCAGTCCATTACTTTTATTTTTTTTAATTTCATTTTTTTATTAGTGTTTGGAGTGGAGGTGGAAAGAATGGTCTTAAAGTGTTGTCCTGCACTCCCTTCAAAGCCCTCAATGGCCTTTCCTGTGCACACACTTTGAACTTATTTTGAACCAATGAAAGTCTGTATTTTATTATGAGGTTGAGATAAATTTGCATCCATGACACTCGTTTGCATAGCCGACCCGCTTCACTGCTCTCTCTGCTTGTTTTAAATGACAGTTGACTTCAGTCTCTAGTGCTTCACTGACACAATGGCCTCCCACTTTTTGCTGATGTGTCTTGCCCTGGTGTTTGCTCACCGTAAGAATAACACTCTAACCTTACAAATGCTTGTGTGTAACAATGTTTTTGCCATGATATATTTTTAACAGCCTATTTAGTAATTGACCAACAATTTCTTTTCAGATTCTAGTGGACAGAATATTCTAACTCAGACTCCAGAGGTTCAGACTGTTCTATTAGGACAAAGTGTCTCCATCAAGTGCAAAGCCCAAAGCTCCATAAACTACATACACTGGTACCTTCAGAGACCTGGTGAAAAGCCTAAACGTCTGATCTATGAAACAAGCAACCTTGCCTCTTGGATCCCAGCACGTTTCACTGGGAGTGGATCAGGGACTGACTACACTTTGACCATCAGTGATATCCAGACTGAAGATGCAGGAGTCTATTACTGTCACCAGCCTTGGGTACCTGACACACGGTGATAAACACTCAAACAAAAACCTCTCTAATTCAGAAGGCAACAGCATGGCCTCACACACAGGTGCCAAGAGGGAAGCTGACAAAATCAGCAGAGCACGGCAGAAAAAGAAACCGAGATAGAAGTGAGCCTGAGACTCATGAGTAGGCCGAGTCACCAGTGAGAAAAACATTCTTTGGCTGTTATCTCTTTTTGTAGATCAGGACAGATTGACTGCATATCTTTTATTAGACATTATTCTAACCGTTTTACACACTTAGAAGTCAGCTTTAAGAAATGAAAAGGAATTGAGATTCAGTGTTTGAGATCAAAGCATCCTGGCTATTAAATTGATCAGAGCTTGGCTTTACTATTTTTCGTCCACTCATTGACTGCCAACTTTTATTAGACATTATTCTAACTATTTTACAATCACCGCTATTGTTACAACTTAGAAAAAAACAAAAAAATGAAAGAGAACTGAGATTTATTGTTTGAGATCAAAGCATCCAGACCATTAAATTGATCAGATCTTGGCTTTACTTTCTTTAACTGATTTGATGGCCTATGTTTCATAAGTAGCATCAAAGGGAATTATTTGCACTAATATAACCTGTGAGATTGCTGCAGATAACTAACTTCTGATGTTAAACTCAGTTGGTTTCAGATTTGGTGGCTAGGTAGACCACAACACAATTCAAATGTACAGTAAATATAAGCGCACGAGCAAATTCTCTTGTTTAATGTCTGAAGCACTTTTAGCCCTGCCTTGTCTAATGGGGTCATCATCTTGCTAGATGATTAAGTGATGGTCATGATTGATTTAATTTGTTCAACCCCATTTTTCAAATTTTCCTGGGCATTCACTTAAATCAGATGACCTAAAGTATACCAGGAAAGTCCTCCATAAATTCTAGAATCATCAGTATTGGCCTGTAGTGATCACAAATGCAAATGACACCACAAGTTTATAACCTAAAGCTTCCCTCTTTCTGTGGATCAATGAAAACCATGTTATCATCCAGCAAGGCAAGATTTGTCCACTTGTGTGCAGTAGTTTCACATTTTTCACTTACATTATGTACCTACTGCTTATCTGTTCTTAGACATAGTTAAATGGGTTATGCATTTTGAAATGCCTTTCCATATTTTATACCATCGTTACACTGCACCCTTGTATCACCAGCCCTCACCCTCTGTGTCGCCTTCACACCAATACATTGTTTCTAGACATAAGACTTTGTTTTTTTAGATGTTTATTATCTGATAATCATGGACATTTCTTGTATCAGTTGATAATTTCACATAGAAATTGTGTATCTACACAGTTTGAAAAGCTTTTTTGTGTTAATTTTAGTGTCATGCTGAAACAGAACCTAATCCACAACAAAGTGCAAAAGGCAGGATCCAGTCTTGTATGAGATGCAGGTCCATCACAGGCTAAGTTGACCAGAGGCTTTTTGGCCAGAAAAACTTTTGTGTGCAGACCTTTATCTTCTCCTTTTTTGTTAATGATAAGCAGGACATGCAAGTTCATGTGGTCTTTGAGTCATAAAAAAGCAAAACGAACAAGGAAGGCCACTGCCTTGTCTCTCTCATTTGGCATCAGATCATTATTGTACCCTCCAACATCTTCATCATCTTGAAAAATACAACAATAGAGATTAAAATGTTCAATAATCTGAGTGCCTTGCAACCACACTCTGCAATCTATTGGCTATGAACTGCCTAAATTGAAACTGAAACCCCTGAAGTTTAGAACTGAAAGACTTTGACATGAAAAAGGACAAGCCACAGTAACAAAAACAAAAATGCAGACTACACTGCATGACTCAAACATAAGACTGTGGGGTTGTGCAGAACCAGTGCTAACCAAGTCTTTGCTGGACAACTTGAGGACAGCAAACAAATAAAAAAATGATTCTCTACACACCCGTTCTTTCCTCACCAGGGTTCAGATTTATTTATTTAAAACTTGCATACACACAAAAAGAGGCCTGAAATATGCATACAAAACTTTCCACAAAAAAGTCAGGGTTTACTGTATGTAAGAAAACAACACAAGAACATGAGTATATCTACAGCAACTGTGACCCATGCGTACGCAACTTTTCAAAGAAAATGGGAAATTAGGACACCCTTAATCAAGTAGAGAAATGTAGCCAAACCAGCTAAATCATGCATAATAATTCATATTACTGAGTCGTTATTATAATGTGCACTGATGTGACAAATGTATGACACTCAAAAGTGATAATTTTGATGTATAGATTCTATTTTAGTTCCCTTTTAAGTTGGCCAATTATGCTTATTTTCACTATAGAATTTTTTGATTTTTTCTTCAGTTTAGACTACACTTCTCAAGAGTATCTCAGCCATGCTTCACTCCATCATGCCCGATATGCTGGAAGCCATTAATTGATTGGCGAGGTGCTACATTTAGTCTTCATATGGAGTGGGTGCACATACTTTAAAAAAACATGAAAAGTGAATCATACTGCACTAAGGTATCTAGTGAGATTGAAGCTGCTTTTGTTAACCATTAATGCATAAGTCAATGCCAAAATTAGATGGAGAAACGTCTTGACTTGGTGGCCTGGGTCAACCCATGAGTCATTTATTTTGAGCCAAAGTAGCTTTTAACGTGATGCTGCATGTGATGGCTGGCTTGTTGGCAAGATAACTGACCTAGCTGTTTTTCATTAGGTCTTTATTATTCATTGTAACTCCAGTCATGCCATTACAGGTGCCAGGTGAGAGAAGCCAACCCACTCAAATGCTGGGACCGTACGTATTTCCCAGACCTCAGATCTCAGAGGAGAGGTGATACAATGCTGTGCATCCTCTTTCTCTCTCACTTGTGGAACACAGCCAAGATTTGACATGTCCGGTTGGAGGCTGTTCAGCCAGCCCATGAACGTCTGTGGTATTGTGATTGCATATGCATGAGACTGATTAGCATAACCCATATATGGTTATTACACAGTGGCAGCTGGACTTTCACATGTGCACATTTACAACATGATTGTGATTTCTAAAGTTAATGGTTCTAAAGTTAAATGCATAGAAGTATATATAGACCAGGTTTTGTAAATCAGATATTTTTTTTGATGTATGTATTGTTCCTTTTATTTTGAGAGGCATACACACATTTTCATGCTCTGTTCAACACAAACTTTTATAAATGAGATCATTTACAGCTTTGTGCCTCTTTAAAACAGGGGCATCATTCTGCTGGCAAGACATTTCACTAGTGGTATTTGGTCTGCTAGACCTGGGAGCAATGCAGTTGTGGAAACTGTCTGTAGGACAATAACATCACTTCATCACTTTAGAAGCATTGCTTCCAAATGTCCCAAACCTAATCCCACCATACCAATTATACCAATCATTTACATTACCTTCAACCATGAATACCCCCATCAACTCCTCCATGCCTGTTAAACCTCCAACAATAACTTTTCCATTTGTGTACAATCCATAATCTCATCAGATCAATCCATATATATATATATATATATATATATATATATATATATATATATATATATATATATATATATATATATATATATATATATATATATATATATATATATATATATGTATGTATATATATTGTGACAGATAGGGGGCACTCTCGCTCTCTTGAACCCCTGTCCACGACTCCAGACACCAGGTAAAAGTCCAAACTTTGACTTTATTTAAATGCCACGGTGCATAAAGCACCCTCTCCGCCACTATACTCTTACAACTAACATTAATCACAATAATAAACAATCCTCCACTCCCAGACGCGTTGCCACCCTTCCACCCAGCTCAGCTCGCCGTCTGGGAACTCTCATAGTCCTTTTATATTCCCTGAACTGGAAGTGTTCCCAATCCCCAGTCCATGTCATCTTGTATCACTTCCAGGTCAGGTAAAATGTTCTTTTCTTCACCCGGAAGCCTGTCGCTCTTCCTTTGATGAACTTCCGGGTTAAAGGGCACAAATAAGTCTTCGGTCCTCCCTGCAGCTCCCTCTTGCGGCCCCTGTGGTATCCAATATGTACAGAAATGTGCAGACAGTACTCCATCATTATACACAGAAGTTCAATATGGTGTCCCGCAGGGCTCAGTACTGGGACCTTTACTGTTTTCACTTTAGATGCTTTCACTGGGATCTCTCATTAGGAAACATAATGTTAATTTTCACTCGTATGCAGATGACACCCAGTTATACCTTTCATTTAAATCAAATGAAGTTTCTCAGATATTGTCCTTAATTAGTTGTGTTAGTGAATTAAAGGAATGGATGAATGAGAACTATTTGTCTTTAAATACAGATAAAACAGAGATGTTAATTGTTGGAGGGAATGACGCTGATCACAGCAATATTTTGTCGTCATTTAACTCAGTTGGAATCCCAATTAATTTTACTGAATCAGCCCGCAATCTAGAAGTTATTTTTGACTCTAGCATGTCATTTAAAGCACATATTACAAAGTTGTCCAAAACATGTTTCTTCCATCTTAAAAATATTAGGAAATTAAGGCGCTTTCTAAATAAACAGGATTGTGAGAAATTAATTCATGCATTTATCTCTAGTAGGATTGACTACTGCAATGCGGTGTTCACTGGCTGTTCAAACTGTTCTCTATACAGCCTCCAGTTAATCCAAAATGCGGCTGCAAGAAATATTACAAGAACAAGAAAATACGAACACATAACTAGAGTTCTCAAATCCTTACACTGGCTCCCAGTTAAGTTTAGGGCAGATTTCAAAATCCTCCTTTTAACATATAAAGCATTAAATGGCCAAGGTCCGGCTTACTTGTCTGAACTTATCATGACTTACAAACCAGAGTGCACATTAAGATCTCAAGATGCCGGTCTGCTTATGATTCCAAGGATTTATAAAATAACAGTGGGAGGTCGAGCTTTTAGTAACAGGGCCCCTAAACTGTGGAATGATCTTCCTGCTTCTATAAGAGATGCCCCTTCAGTCTCAGCCTTTAAATCCCGGCTGAAGACTCACTACTTCAGTTTAGCATATCCTGACTAGAGCTGCTGATTAACTGTACAGACTGCACCTCTGTTGTTAGTCATTAGCACTAAAACATAAGTAACATGACAGTTATAATTGAATACTACCCCTCACCTATTCTGTTTCTCTTCCCGGTACTCAAATGTGGCACTTGGTGCCACGGCCCACCTGCCAAGTTGTTTTGCCTGCCTATGGTAAAGTCATCCCTGATGGAGGATCGCAGGAATCATGGGAAAGAGGGGTCTTTTCATCGGATTGGCTGGCCCAGCACTGTTTTTAGCCAATGGCCAAATGGAGGAGGCAGCTTGATGGATGAGATCTCCAGGACTCTAAAAATATCCAAATCTTATTATATGACATCATCTACTGTTAAATTCTGCTCCATACTTCTAAAATTTTTATTTTTATGCTGTATTGAGGAATTGTTCTGTTCTGTGTATTGTATTGTATTGTATTGACCCCCTTCTTTGACACCCACTGCACGCCCAACCTACCTGGAAAGCGGTCTCTCTTTGAATTGCCTTTCCCAAGGTTTCTTCCATTTTCCCTACAAGTTTTTTTTGGGAGTTTTTCCTTGTCTTCTTAGAGAGTCAAGCTTTGGGAGGCTGCCAAGAGGCAGGACCTGTTAAAGCCCATTGCGGCACTTCCTGTGTGATTTTGGGCTATACAAAAATAAACTGTATTGTATTGTATTGTATTATACTGCTGTGTTACAGCACCTAAAGACTAGGTTCAAATATCAGGCTGAGTTACTGTCTTTAAGTTGTTTTGGTCTTCTTCCTGTGATTTTGTAAGTTTCCATTCACATATATCTGTTAGGGTAACGAATGAGTCAAATGTAGCCATCCTGAAAATAAATGAATTCCTCCTGCTGCATGACCTTTGTTTCATTAATGAAGAGATTGTCTTCTAGTGGTAAATATTAAATTAAATAAAAAATATTTTGTCAGTGTGCCACAATGGTCTAACAGCTGTATGGTTTTATGATAATTGTTACTCTATTATACATTAAGGGAATAACAGTGCATGTACCAAAAACAAAATAAAACACAACAGACTATAATATAATGGTGATTATAAAAGCATCACAAAACACATCCAAATATAGCAGCACGAGTAAGCCAGAATTCAGTGCTGCACAGGATGCCAGTCCATTACTTTTATTTTTTCATTTTTTCAATTTCATTTTTTTTTTTTTTCATTTTTTTATTAGTGTTTGGAGTGGAGGTGGAAAGAATGGTCTTAAAGTGTTGTCCTGCACTCCCTTCAAAGCCCTCAATGGCCTTTCCTGTGCACACATTTTGAACTTATTTTGAACCAATGAAAGTCTGCATTCACAATTTTTATTATGAGGTTGAGATAAATTTGCATCCAGGACACTCGTTTGCATAGCCGACCCGCTTCACTGCTCTCTCTGCTTGTTTTAAATGACAGTTGACTTCAGTCTCTAGTGCTTCACTGACACAATGGCCTCCCACTTTTTGCTGATGTGTCTTGCCCTGGTGTTTGCTCACAGTAAGAATAACACTCTAACCTTACAAATGCTTGTGTGTAACAATGTTTTTGCCATGATATATTTTTAACAGCCTATTTAGTAATTGACCAACAATTTCTTTTCAGATTCTAGTGGACAGAATATTCTAACTCAGACTCCAGAGGTTCAGACTGTTCTATTAGGACAAAGTGTCTCCATCAAGTGCAAAGCCCAAAGCTCCATAAGCTACATACACTGGTACCTTCAGAGACCTGGTGAAAAGCCTAAACTTCTGATCTATGAAACAAGCAACCTTGCCTCTGGGATCCCAGCACGTTTCACTGGGAGTGGATCAGGGACTGACTACACTTTGACCATCAGTGATATCCAGACTGAAGATGCAGGAGTCTATTACTGTCACCAGCCTTGGGTACCTGACACACGGTGATAAACACTCAAACCTCTCTAATTCAGAAGGCAACAGCATGGCCTCACACACAGGTGCCAAGAGGGAAGCTGACAAAATCAGCAGAGCACGGCAGAAAAAGAAACCGAGATAGAAGTGAGCCTGAGACTCATGAGTAGACCGAGTCGCCAGTGAGAAAAACATTCTTTGGGTTTTATCTCTTTTTGTAGATCAGTACAGATTGACTGCATATCTTTTATTAGACATTATTCTTACCATTTTACACACTTAGAAGTCAGCTTTAAAAAATGAAAAGGAATTGAGATTCATTGTTTGAGATCAAAGCATCCAGACCATTAAATTCATCAGAGCTTGGCTTTACTTTCTTTACCTGCTTTGATGGCCTATGTTTCATAAGTAACCTCAAAGGGAATTATTTGTATTAATATATCCTGTGAAATTTCTGCAGATAAATAACATCTGATGTTCAACTCAATTAGTTTCAGATTTGGTGGCTAGGCAGACCACAGCACAATGTACTTCTAAATGTAATTCTAAGCACAAGAGCAAATTCTCTCATTTGATCCTTAGAAGCATTTTCAACCCTACCTCGTCTAATGGAGTCATTATCTTGCTTGGATTCTTTGCTTATCAGATGACCAAATGATTGCCATGATTGACTGCATTTTGTCAGCCCCACTGTTCATATTTTCCTGGCCATTCAGAGGTTCGTTCACTTGAATCAGATGACCTAAAGTGTACCAGGCAAGCCCTCCATAAATTCTAGAAACTTTGGTGTTGGCCTTCAGGGATCACAAATGCAAATGGCACCACCACTTCATAGCCTAAAGCTTCTAGCTCTGCATGGATCAATGAGAACCATTTAACATTTAGCTAGACAAGATAAGTCCACCTGTGTGCAATAGTTTCACATTTTTCACTTACAGTATGTTATGGACCCACTTGCTTATCTGATCTTAGACATAGTCACATTAGTTATGAATTTTGGAAATGCCACTCCATATTTTACCTCACTGTTACAATGCACCCTTATATCACCAGAGTTCACCCTCTGTATCTTCTTCACACCAACCCTATGTTTCCAGTCATAAGACCTTGGTTTTTTTAGATATTTTTTTATCTGATAATGTTAGACATTTGATGTCTCCATTGAAGATTCCACACAAAAGTTGTGCATTTACACATTTTCAAAGCCTTTGCTGATGTTAAATTTAGGGTCATGTTGAGACAGACATCATGCACTAGGCAGGATCAAATCTTGTATGATATGCAGGTCCATCACAGGCTATGTTGACCAGTGGAATTTTAGGCATAAAAACTTTTGTGGGCCATACCAGAATTTTTCTTTGTGTGTGTAGACCTTTATCTTCCCTGTTTTTGCTAATGACAAGCATATCATGCAAGTTCATGTGCTGTTTCAGTCACAAAAAATCAAAGATAACAATGGGTGCCAGTGCCCGGTCTGTTTCATTTGGCATCAGATCATTTTTGTACCCTCTGGCATCTTCATCATCTGACAAAATACAACAATGTAGATTGAAATGTTCAATAAACCACACCACACGCTGCATTCAAATGGTATGAATTGCCTAAATTGTAACAGCAACACTGCAAGGTTAGAAATGAAAGACTGAATGAAAAAGATGAAAAAGGACAAGCCACAAAAACAAAGAAAGAAAATGCAGACTACACTGCCTGATTGAAACCTAACACTAAGTGGCTATGTAGTACCGGTGCTGACCAGGTGTTTGCTGGACAGCTTCAATTTAAAAAATGATTTTCTGCACACCAGTTCTTTCCTCACTGGGGTTCAGATTTATAAAATCGTGCATAAACACAAAAAAGGGCATTGAAATGGGCATAGCACAACTATCCACACAAAAGTCAGGATTTATAAATGAAAACCTGATGGGAGAACTTGCATATATTTATAGCAATTCTGACCCATGCATACACAACATTGTGGAGAAACTGAAAATGACGACATCCCTCAAGTAGGGAAATGCAGCCAAACCAGCTAAATCACAATTCGCTGTATAATAATTCAAATCACCGAGCCATTATTATAAAGTGCATTGAAATGACAAACATACATCTCAAAAGTGATCAATGTGATTTATAAGCTGTATTTTAGTCCCCTTTTAAGGAGGCCAGTTATGCATATTTGCACTTACAAACCTTTTAATTGTTTGCTTCAGTTTAGGCTACCAATTGTCACTTTTCTGGGACAGGTCAGGAATATCTCACCCAAGCTTCAGTCCATCGTGCCTGCTATGCTGGAAGCCATTACCCAACCTGTGAGGTGCTACATTCAGTTTTCATACAGTATGGGTTAAAATACATAAACAGGCAATTAGTAGCACTGTACTGCTCTTATATTGCACAAAGGGCACCTAGCAAGAATGGAGCTACTTTTGTTAACTGTAAGCAGTCACACTCCATTAACACATATGCCAAGATTAAATTGACAAAAGTCTTGGCTTCATGGCCTGGGTCAACTTCTGATTCATTTATTTTGAGGCAAAGTAGCTTTGGCAGACATGATGGTGCTTTACATGATGGCTGGCTTTTTCACAAGTTGACTAACTGAACCCTGGCCTGTATTATTCATCCATCCATCCATTATCCAACCCGCTATATCCTAACGACAGGGTCACCGTGGTCTGCTGGAGCCAATCCCAGCCAACACAGGGTGCAAGGCAGGAAACAAACCCTGGGCAGAGCACACACACACACACACCCACACACCAAGCACACACTAGGGACAATTTAGGATGCACCTCACCTGCATGTCTTTGGACCCTGAGAGGAAACCGAAGCACCCGGAGGAAACCCACACAAACACAAGGAGAACATGCAAACTCCACACAGGGAGGACCCAGCAAGCGAACCCGAGTCTCCTTACTGAGAGGCAGCAGCGCGACCACTACGCCACCGTGTCACCCTTGTATTATTCATTGTAAGAGCAATCGTGTCAGTTCATGGGCCTGGTGATGGCAGAAACATGCTCAGATGCTGACACCATATACCTTTCTCAGACCCCTAGATCACAGAGGAAAGGGGCTACAATGCTGTGCATCCTCTTGTTCTCTCAGTTATGGAACACAGCAAGATTCTGAGGTGTCAGGTTGAAGGCTGCTCAACCAGTCAATAAACGTCTGTGGAATCGTGATTGCATATGAATGAGACTGATTAGTGTAATCCATATGTGGGTGTTTTATGGTGTCAGTCGGTGGGTTTGCATACGCACATTTACAACATGATTGTGATGTATAAAGTTAAATGACACAGAAATGTGGTTTTTTGCTGTATAGATTTTCCTTTTTTTTTTTTTAGTTTTTTTGGCATGCGCATATTTTTTTGCTCAATTCAAACCTTTATAAATGAGACCCCATGATTCTGTGCTTCTTTAAAATAGGGGCGTCATATTCCTGGCGTGTTTCCCACAAAGTGCTTTAAAATCCAGTGACTTTAACAACCTGGACACAATTCTATTCTTTTGATATGCCGCCGAAAAGCCATACGTTTGCCTGCAATACTGATACTCATAAAACCGAGTTTCATAACTTTTGGACTTCTTTTATACATTATCTGAATAGTTTACATTACCTTATAAATTACTAAAGCATGCACACCCAATATTTCTATTTTTTTGTCATCCATTTATATAACAGCCAACTGTAACTAATATGGTATCACCAAAGTTTATATTCACACCCATGAAGCTCACAGAAATGTCATCAACAACAACAACAACATTTATTTATATAGCACATTTTCATACAAACAGTAGCTCAAAGTGCTTTACATAATAAAGAATAGAAAAATAAAAGACACAATAAGAAAACAAAATAAGTCAACATTAATTAACATCAAATAAGAGTAAGGTTCAATGGCCAGGGGGGACAGAAAAAACAAAAAAACTCCAGACGGCTGGAGAAAAAATAAAATCTGTAGGGATTCCAGACCATGAGACCACCCAGTACCCTCTGGGCATTCTACCTAACATAAATGAAACAGTCCTCTTTGTATTTAGGGTTCTCACAGAAGGACTTGATGATGATGGTCACGTAGACTTCTGCCTTTTAATTCATCCATCATTGTTGGAGCATCATGAAGCTTTGAGTAGGTGGAGGTGGCGCAGGCCACCACCACAAAGAAACCGGAAAAAGAAACAGAAGAGAGAGTAGGGGTCAGTACGGATTTTAGAGCCACCATGAATAGTTTTTATGAAGAATTGAACATACAGAGTATCAGGATTAAGTTGGAATTCTAAGGAGACAATCATTTGAGGATCTGAGGTTACGATTTGGAATATAAGGTGTCAGACATTCCGATATATACGATGGGGCGAGATTAAGGCTTTATAAACCATAAGCAGAATTTTAAAGTCAATCCTGAATGAAACAGATAACAATCATTTTAACAAATAACAAGTAATCAGTTATACTTTAGCCAACAACTTTGTTACAGAGGCTGGTGATGCAGAAACAGACTGATTCCTGTTTTCATATCACTGATGTCTTTTCACGCTCCACCTCTCTTCTTATTTGCACAAAGGCGTTGATTTGAATTTTTCACTAAGACATATAAGACCAAGTAGTAAATACCCTGTGAATCAGAAACTGCTGGAACAACCATGGATCAACTGGTCTCATCACTCCTTCTCTTCTCCTTTCCACGTGAGTAATAAACTTCTTATATTTTCTCTAGTTATTGGATATATTACCTCAATCATTCCAAGTGTATGTTTAAGATGTTGTCTCTTTCATTCATTTTCTACCGCTTACCCGAAGCCTTGTTGTGGAGGCAACATTCCTAGCAGTGAGGCCAATATGTCCCTTTCCCCAGCCACACTTGCCACCTCATACTGTGGGATCCCAGGGCATCCAAGGCTATCTGGCAGATATAATCCTCCAGGACAGCCCTGGGTCTTGCCTGGGGTCCCCTACAAGTTGGTCATGCCTGTAAAACCTCTACATGGAGGTATCTGGGAGGCATCTGTATCAAATACTTGAACCACCTCAACTGGCTCCTCTTCTGAGAACCAGCAACTCTACTCCAAGCCTCTCCCAGATGTTTGTGCTTTTCACCCTATTTCTAAGAGGACCTGGCCACCTTGCACTCTGCATACTGGTCTTGCCATCTCATTCTTTTGGTCATTGCCCAAAGCTCAGATGTTGTCTTTTCCTTAAAAATATATTTTAGAATGAACAGTATCATGGTCAGTGGTTGAACCTCAAAGCTCCGAGAGATTATGTCCAAATCCTTGGCCTGGTCACTGCCTGGTTGGGGTTTGCATTTTCCTGTTGTGTCCATTTAGTGTTTGATGGAGTACTACAGTTATTCCTTTGCATCCCAAAGCTGGGCAAGTCAGCTTGATTGGAAAAGTTTGAATTGACCATGTGTGAGTGCACCCCATGATACACTGGTGTCACATCCAAAGTTGGGATAGGCTTCAGCATATTGCAACTCTGAAACTGGTTAAAGCCAATTTGGAAAATCAATGAATTTTATTTTCTTTAAAATGCATGGGACTAAACACAAAACTTTTATTTGGCATATATTTTTGTGTTGATTTTCAGTTTGCACTGGGCTAATCAGCTTAACTCAGTCTCCCTCACATCTTTCACCCAAACTTGGAGAAACCGTTACTATCGACTGCAGAGCAAAAAGCTCTCTTTACAGCTCCATTTATAAAGTGGATGTGCTGCATTGGCACCGACTCAGACCAGGGTATCCTCCACAGAAGGTGATCCATGACGCTGTATACAGACTCCCTGAGACCCCTATTCACTTCAATGCTACTGCATCATCAGGGACTCACTTCAAATTGATTATCATTGGATTTAAAGCAGAAGACAAAGGCGTTTACTACTGCCAACAGAATCTCGACTTACCTCTCCACAGTGATAGAAAGTCTTACAAAAACTTCAGCGTTAAGAACAGCTGCATTACGAGGCGCTGCTGCCAGGCTCAGTGAGAGCTATTCAGGAGTGTACAAGTGTGACAATTTTACAATTTATCATTAGATGCATATTAACTCAGTGCAATACAGGCACTTTGCAATAAAAACATAACTGTTATTTAGAACATTAAGCATTCATATTTCACTTAAAAATTCAGAATAAAAATTCCAGAAAAAAAACATTTATTGTGTATTACTGAAATATTGGCTAAGTGCACTTGATTATTTTATGCTGTGTTTGTCCCTCTTGCCCTCAGTGTCATTAGCTCAATATTCAGGAGCCAAGCACTCATTGTTTTTGATCAAAACTTGCTACTCTTTTGTCTAATTCCTTACTATCTAGTTTTTCTGTTTGCTTGCACACTATTTTCCTTATAAATAGCAAGAAATTGATATACTTCAAGTGCTTAAATCTAGACCGCTAACTTTTTAGCATAGTGCTGCTCTCTTGTTTCTGTGGACACCCCAGACCTGCTAATCAGCCCAGTGCAGACTGAAAATCAACACAAAAAATATATGCCAAATAGAGCAGCAATCAAACAGCCCTTCAAAGGCCTTGTTTTAATAAAGTTAACAATACTCACTGTGGCATCTAAAATGTCTGACGTCTCCTTCAGATAAATGTTTGCAATGATTTTGCTTAATGTAAAAAGCATTGTGTGAATAGAATATCTGGATTTTTCTCCTTCACCCTTCTGACAAATCCTTTTGTCCTCCCTTTTATAGATGCTGCCCCATCAGTACAGACACCAACACAGATTTGCCAGGTTAAGCCTTCTTGTTCCAAATACTATGATGTTGCTCAAAACCCTTCTTCTTCTGTCTACAAAATAAATAGTTTTCCCTGATGTCATCCCCATCCACCAATCACACATTAGCCAGCAACTGTGCATGTCCACCTATACACTCACCGGTGAGTTTATTATTTACACTTTGCTAGTACTGGTTTGGACCTCCTTTTTCCTTCAGATGTGCAGACATTCTTTAAGGCATAGATTCAACAAAATGCTGGAAATATGGCTGATGGACTTTGGTCTGTTTTGACATTATAGCATCATGAAGTTGCTGGAGATTTGTCAGCTGCACGTCCATAATGTGAATCTCCCGTTCCACCTCATCTCAAAGGTGCTCTATTGGATAGAGATCTGGTGATTGTGGAGGCCATTTGAGTACAGTGAACTCACTGTCATGTTCAAGAAAACCAATTTGAAATGATCTGAGCTTTGTGGCATGGCACGTTATCCTGCTGGAAGCAGCCAGATGAAGATGGGTACAGTGCAGTCAAAAAGGGATGGACATGGTCAGAAACAATACTCAGGTAGGATCTGGCATTTAATCGATGCTCAATTGGTACTAAGGGACCCAGAGTGTATCAAGAAAATATCCCCTACACTATTACACTAACACCACCGACCTGAACCATTGGTACAAGGCAGGATGGATCTGTGCTTTCATGTTGTTGACGCCGAATTCTGACATGACCATTGAAACATCACACAAATCGAGACTCATCAGAACCAAACAGCATTTATCCGATCATCTATTGTCCAATTTTGGTGAGCCCATCCAAATTGTAGCCTCAGTTGCCTGTTCTTAACTGACAAGAGTGGCACCCATTATGGTCTCCTGATTAAATATTTGCAATATTAGCAGTTGAACAGGTGTACCTAAAAAGTTGCTAGTGAGAGTATCTGTTGATTCATTAAGCTGTAGTACAAATTTTTCTCCTATTAATATTTTTCCTGCAGACAACATTCTCAGTATCTGCATCTGGCTATACTGTTGCCTGAATGAAGGACTCTTGTAACCTCCTTCACGGCCTTTAGGACTTACTGCCCTGCCCTGAAGACATTTTGTTTAAATAAAGGTATCTGACTTATCTTGACTATAGGACAGCAATATATGGGCAATCTACCACCCACTGAGCGCAGCCACTAACTACCAAATGTGTTGTGTACAACAAGCTTGGACTGTACGAAGAAACGCATTATATTTGTGGCACATGTTCTTCTAAGCCTGCACTCTGTGTGTTGCATGTTTCAATTTGTTGCATTCAAATGTAGACTTTCAGTCATGCTACCAGTGAAAATGAACTGTTTCTTTACTGTAAAGTGACGTAATAAATCATATAAAGTATAACCCTAACCCTTACGTGAGTTACTGTTGACAATAAAACTTGCTTTTTCACAAACTTGCTTTGTGAGTTTTAATAGAGTTTATTACTTATCATATATGCATAAACCTATAGTGCAATGTCCTAGAAATAAATGGTCCAGCAGTCAATGTTAAATAACCAGAACACATGCAAAAGTTAGGTAATTTTATGTAAAATTTATGTTAGGTAGAATGCCCAGAGGGGACTGGGCGGTCTCATGGTCTGAAATCCCTACAGATTTTATTTTTTCTCCAGCCGCCTGAGTTTTTTTGTTTTTTCTGTCCCCCCTGGCCATTGAACCTTACTCTTATTCGATGTTAATTAATGTTGATTTATTTTGTTTTCTTATTGTGTCTTTTATTTTTCTATTCTTTATTATGTAAAGCACTTTGAGCTACTGTTTGTATGAAAATGTGCTATATAAATAAATGTTGTTGTTGTTGAAAAGTGGAATAAAAATGATTTTCATGATGACAAACATTTTTTAAAAATATATATTTTTTTATTGTCCATCTACCATACAAAATGTTTATCATATTCCAATAAATTTAGGAAATAAAATATGACAGCAGTGTAATCAGATTAAAATAGCATCTAGAATGCCTGCCACATTCTTCTCCGGACTACACTGATGACTTCAGCAATGGTCTTCAACAGACTTGATGTGGCTTCAGTTTTGTAATTTCCATATTTAAACTAAAACATACACACTGAAAAACAGCAGCTTGCTGAATGAAGGAAGTAGAAATTGTCTGGGATGAAAACCTGCAGACACAAGACTAAACTAAGGAATAGCATACAAGGCATTCCAGATTTATAGAGAGTTGCATTCATCTGAATACGTCTTAGTGTTCCGTCACTTCACTGTGATCTTTTTCTTTTTTTACTTCTCCTTTCTAGATGCTGACGGAATAAATAGAAGAACAGAAGCTCTTTTTTACTTTTGTTGCTTGAAGTGTAGCAAAAGGAATCAAGAAGGATGAACTGCTGCCAGTGCTCCTCTGCTCTTCTGTTTTCCATCTTGCTGCAGCTCCTGTTTTTCGATTTTCAGGCAGCAGCTAATTTCCCCTGTGAAGAGTGCGAACGGCACCAACCATCTGAGAAGACAAGCCATTGGAATGCAGATGATGTGGACTTTTTACACCTACCAGCTGACATGTCAAACATGTATCTTCTGCAGTTTCAGCAGGCAACAGCTTCCAGTGGTTACCTGGAAAAGAGCAGGCCGATAAAAGAGAGTATGCAATTCCTGACCAGAAGACAGAACATCAGCAGGAGTCCATCTAAACAGAGCAGAACTTCAGCTCTCCATGTATATTTTCTGAAGTCACAGAGTGAGTGCAAACTCCTAACAAGTGAGGGTAATGCCAGCTTTCTAGTGAAGAGAGATTACAGCGACAGCGAGAACCAACTGTGGCATTGGGAGAACAATTCAGCCATGAGGAATATTGAATCTGGAATCACTTTGGTTGTGGATAAGATAAAATGCAAGAAGGTAAAATTTATATCTCATTCACTTCATGGGCAGCTTTTCTCAGAGTCATGCAGGTCTGGTACTGAACATACTGTAATAAACTCTGCTGACTGCGATGTGAATTTCAAATTTGTGATGACTGCTGATGGACAGCTCATCACCTCAGTTCTGGTGACTCAGTCATGGCAGTTAATACCAAAAGGGAATGAGGAGACCATCTGGGCTGTCTTATGCCCATTTTTTATAAGGATAGAAACATCTCCCTGTGTTCTGCTAACAGGTAGGGAAGAAAATCATTTTGTGGAAGCCCTGCCATTCAGTGAAACCTTAATGGAGACACAACTGTGGTACTGGAGTGATGGGCATTTAATGAACTTCTACTCAGGCCTGGCATTAGAAGTGCTGCACCAGGGACAAAATAACTCTTCACTGCGTGTGATATCCAGCCGTCCTAAAAGTGTTCAGGAAGAGGGTATACTGACTCAGCTTTGGACTCAAGATGGATCTTTGATTACTTCGGTAATGTACCCAAATAAATCTCTTGACCTCCTCAGTACAGATCAAGATGACTTTATAGTGCACATCTCCAATTCACCCCATAATTTGTGGTCCTTGATAGATGCCCAGAATGAGAGTAATGTCGTGAGCATGAAAACTTGCATGCCAAAGCTCTTCCTCTTAGTGAAAAGACTTCCCTGTATGACAGGTCAAAAGGTTCCACACGGTGTTCAAAACATAACACATGCTAAAAGTCTTTGGTATTGGAGAGGTAGTGAGCTCTTTAATGTGGCGACAAACCTGGGTCTGCAATTTCAACAAGTAGGAAATACCTCTGGTATTAAAATAACCCTAGACCTGCACGATGACCTCAGTCTAATTAGACCAATGTGGCATTCAGGGTGCCTACTGCATGTCAAAGAGAACATGGACAGACAGAAGTTTTCTCTGAACTGTACTGTTGATTTCAAAAATTACCTGCGACAGACCGGGTGTGACTTAGGCATGAAGCCAGATGTGAATGTGCACCTGGAGGAAAGTTGTCCCAAAAACACACAGTTTATCGAGAGGCAGATGTGGTACCATAATGCCTACATGCTGTTCAATGCCTACTATGAACTTGGTTTGGCACAGGAATAAAAAAAGAATTGAAACAGCTAAGATGACATCAGGAAATAAATTTTGTTTTTATAAATTAGTTGCTTAATATTGTTTAAACTGACAGTAATTAAGCTCTGTTGTGAATAAAGAATAACAAACATACATATATACTGTATATACATATATATAAATACTGTATATATATATACAGTATATATATATATACATATATTATATATATATAGATAGATATAGATATAGTGATCTTTCTTCTTCTTACATTCCTCCAGATGAGCTTATTCCTCTGCCCTGACTCTGACTCATTTAAAGTAGGAATGGTCTATCTCTGCAGCTCCCTTTGGAGGCTCCCATGGAACCCAACAGAGTACTCTAATGGGACTGCACTGTGGGTATCCATTCAGGCACCATAGCCCAAAGAGACCACCACCCATTGTATCAGGGGAGCAAATAGTGCGAGTGGTTTCCTCTGTCCTTCCATTAAACTGGCATCCTGGCTGGTTAATGATTCTTGAACCAAATCGGCCTGAACGCTGGCCTATGCTTGGTGTTCATGACTATATATATATACTGTATATATATATATATATATATATATATATATATATATATATATATATATATATATATATATAATTCTATAATTATATACAGTATATAGAATTTATTTATTAATGCATGTATTTATCTTAAAATAGATAAAATGCACCTTCAATATCTATCAACTGTCATCATCACATTATAAGTGGAAAATGATTAGCCATACAGGAATCAAAGGCAATATATAGCAAATGAGGAGGACATTTTCAATTAATTCAAGTTGTGCTGTTTGCCCATTCATTACTTGAAGTACACAGAGTATCCCAGCATTCATTACTGCCAGAGTTAGGTTTACAGTGCATAGAACAGGTAATTTTATGCACTTGATAAGACCACTGAATCCACCAAGCTGGTTTTAACACCTGAGAGGTAGTACAGAGTTGGACTATCATAATCCTGGAAATAGCTGCAGTTTTTTTTTTATTCCAACTAATTTCTTAATTTCATGTTTATCTTATTGACAACAGATCTTCTAGTTTAATCAGAAAATCAGATTTTGTCTTTTGCATGAGAAATTAATATTAATGTGACTTTGACATCTCTTTGAAATCTAAGCTACAATATGTAAGTTACTAAACATAAGTTACTACTGTCATGACTTTAAATGCATGAGTCTTTTACTTCTTTTTAATATACCTGCTTGTTAACACATTTAAATTAATAAAATTGTTAATTTTTATTAATCAGACGGCAAATAAACATGAGTGGCATCTAGCAATTAATTAATTAAATTGTCATTTATACTGTACATGCATGTAATTTTCTCAAATGTGATTTTCCCAGGAATGTCAGGTATGCTCCTGAGATGACCGTCACATTGTTACTGGGAGGGTGTGTGATATAGAAATGTGGTCTTGGTGGCCATGTTGTGACAATACAGTATAAAGGTTGGAATGGAAGAACAATCAAATTGCCCTTCTGATCGTTCTGAATTCTTCTGATATTTATCTACCAAAATATTTAAATATATTTTCTTGCCAGTGTGGACCACCAGGGGGCGTACAGCTCCCCAAACACCTGACACAACAGACACAGAGGCACAAATCCTGCACAACGCTTGTTTATTTTCGTGGGGCATCGCCTTTCCCACGCTAACCACAACAAAGCACAGTAAAGCACTAAGCACACTTTTCTCTTCTTCTTTCTCTTCCTCTCTCTTTCTCTGCATCCACTCCTCCTAGCAAGCTTTGTTCACCTCCTTCCTACTCAGGCTCCCCGAATTGTGGCGTCTGGCTCTACTCCGGCTCACACCCAACTGAGATTGGCTCGTCCCTCCGCCCCCGTGGAGAGCAGCCATCCACCACACGTGAGCACACTGGGTCACTTGCTGCACTGTTTGGAGACCCTGTCTTCCTTTTCTGAGTCTTCCTCTTACTCTGGGGTGTGACAGCAGTCTGGATCTTCCTATGGAAAAAAGAGAAACCCTGTGTTGTCTGCGCCACTTTGACTAGTGTGAGACTGCCACTGGCACTTGGGGCGGGGCTCTTGTTGTCCAGCACATACAAGCTGCTGCCTCACATGGACCTAAACTGTTTATGCCCCCACTGCGTGATTGGTCATCACAGCTACGTCTGACGTAGGGGTTGTGGCAACTTGGCAGCTGGTATTATTTCCTACCAGGACCCATTTGCTGTGTACCCCTCTTTCCTGTATGGTACGGGTGTCACTCACCTGTACCACCACATTTAACCAGCTGGAGAGTCCCATACCATGGCACCTCAGCCACTCATGTGCTACCTTCAGGGGCACCTCGGCCATCCTCTCCAGCCTCTTGATCATCTGCCTCAGCAGACCCAGTACCTGTAAGAGAGACTGTACGGGCTGAAACACATCCTCCAGCTCACATACAACTAACATCAGGTTATTTATTTTGACCGGCGGTGAACACAGGTTCACTCATCCTTGTCCACCAGCTGTGCACCCTCTTTGGGTTTGGGGAAGAGGTTCACAGGCCCCGCCTTCGCCTAACTACAGCACATACCCTTCAACCTCTCACCTGCTCCGGGGAATGCAGTTCGGCCACTCACTGCCCCCTCCTCCATCGTATTGGCCCCGTTGGGGAAGTGAAACTCCAGTGATCATCGTTCCTCACTGTCCTTCAGCGAGTAACGGGTGCCAGTCCTACACAGTTGACTTCTCCGAATATGCCTCGCTGTCACCCCATGGATCAGCATGCTCTGGCCACAGATACAGGTCTGGGCAGTCTCCATCTAAGAGGTAGGCACACAGAGCAGACGTAAAGCATTCTCAGGGCAAATTGACCCAGGGTGTCCAGCACCTACCTCTTGGATCCCGTCTCTCAGAGCATGCTTCTTTCGGGTAGCCACTTCTCCTGGCCAACCAATCTGCTCTCCACCGATAATGGAGTGTGTCGGGTCAACCTCTGGGTTGCGCCAGGCCTTTTTCTTACACATCCGGGCAGAAGGGGTGCTTCAGTGAACCTCTTTTTTTTTTTTTTTTTAATAGCAGCTTCAGCAGTGCTTCTGACTGCTGTCTTGTGTCGCGCCTGGCCACAAGAAATTTTTTGTAAATGTGTCTCCTGCTAGCAGACAGCCAGGAGGTCCCATCTGGGATGCCACTTGTGGACCACCAGGGGGCGTACAGCTTCCCAAACACCTTACACAACAGACACAGAGGCACAAGTCCTGGACAACACTTGTTTATTTACATGGATGCAGCGCCTTTCCCTTGCTCCCCACAACACAGCACAGAAAAGCACCAAGCACAATTTTCTTTTCTTGTTTCTCTTCTTCTGCCTCCACTCGTCCTGGCAAGCTACGCCCACCTCCTCCCGACTTTGGCTCCCCAAGTAGTGGTGGCTGGCTCCTTTTATAAGACACCCTGAAGCACTGCAGGTGTTCACTTTCACCACACCTGGAACAGGTCTCAGCAAACATCCAAGCTCCAAACCCGTGGCTCTGCTGCAAGCCAGAGGGGCTGTCCTCTAGCATTCTGGAGGAGATAATGTCCTGAATAAACTTTCTCCCCCAATCCCGGCTGGGTAAGGATCCCGGCCTCCGCCACACCACCCATACCTGTGCTTTTTACATATTATTTTCTTTCTGTTTTTAAGAACTTGTGCTTCTGTGTGCTATTTTTGTTTAAGGTTTGTTGCCTTTTCCACTTTCAATATTCCAAAAAGCATAGAAACTGAAAGTAATGCCTTTATTTAAAAAAGGCTTTAGGAATTCTCCATTAGTTTCCAAGGTTTTTTATGACAGAACAATGCAGGGATCTGCCTAGTCTCTTTACTTTTGATTAAACTTTGGTTGATGGATTGAGAGTTGAGATTCCTGCTGTGCTTGGAAATAGCATATAAAAACACTATGCATGTGGAACATTTGAGGAGAGTAAAGCTAAACACCCCACTATATGTGGTGCTCATAAGCAAATACAAAAAACAGACAATACTTCAAAAGCCTGTTTTGAATGGCAACAAAAAGTTTCCAAAATCACATTCAGAATCAACTGTATTTTCATTGAACACAGTACAAGCACTATGGCAATGAAATACAGTTTAGCATCTAACCAGAAGTGAAATGTGCATACTCTGCATATCTAGCAAATAGTTAATATCTACTTCCTCTTTTTAAAGAAGATAGCTGCTATTTCAATAATCATTACATAATAACAGATGCCTCTTTTAACTTTTCCTCTTTTTATGCAATGTAGCATTATATTTTAAGAAGTAAAAATATGTTATATTTTAATTGTTTAATTTCTTTCCATCTTCTTAAATAGAAATACTGAACCAACTTAAAGAATCATGTTTAGTCCAATAAAGAACAATGTTAAAAATTAATTTGAGCATGCTTAGTGTACATGAATAGGTTCAAACAATAAATCGAAAGAAAAAATGGTAAACAATAAATGTTGAAAAAGGGCCTATAGTAGTAGAATAATGTGCCATGTTAGCCATTATGGATACAATGAGAAGTCAAGCAAACTGAGACCTTTTATTGGCGGAAATGAACAGATTACAATATGCAAGCTGTCGAAGCAGCCCAGGCCTGAAGAAGGGGCCTCAACTGCCTCGAAAGGTATCAACAACAAACATTTTTTAGAAAGACAGGGCAAAGTCTAGACTTCCTAATACAAAACATTTAGAACCCAATTTCCCAATTCTTGAATATTAAATTAACAAGCTACACATACAATAAAATTAGTGAACAAGCAAGGTGCTAGGAGAACAATGCTCAAACAACGAGTTCTGGGGAGATTCATTGTAGTGCTCAGCGCACAGCTATTTGAAATTTTGCCTTTTGAAACTTTCTAGAATTCATTTTTTTACATTTTAAGTCTGCGGCTGATTGAATCTGCAGATATGCAAATGTAGTTTAAAAGTATTCAGTATTCAATTTCATAAGGTAACTGTATTCTTGAATACACCTTTAGAAATGTACTGTGAGTTAAAACCTGAATACTCACTTTTGTATTCTGGATACGTAACACTTCTACTTGTATTCCAGTACAGCCGAACCCTGTTCACATATGCATGCTCATGGAGTCGTGATATTTATGTGTGTGCCAATTTGTGTAATTGCAGCTTGCTTTAAATATTATTTGTTGTGGAGTGGCTGGGAAATGTATAACTCTATGCGTAGCTGTGTCTTCCTCTACTGTATGTTCCCAAAATTGATCAGCTACTGAGTTGGCAAGATAGGATTCAGCACGAGTCAAACATGTAACAAAAGAAACTTCTTAGTTCATTTTAAGTTTAGGTTTAGTGAAATTTAAAAAGAACAACAACAACAACATTTATTTATATAGCACATTTTCATACAAACAGTAGCTCAAAGTGCTTTACATATTAAAGAATAGAAAAATGAAAGACACAATTATAAAACAAAATAAATCAACATTAACATCGAATAAGAGTAAGGTTCAATGGCCAGGGGGGACAGAAAAAACAAAAAAACTCCAGACGGCTGGAGAAAAATAAAATCTGTAGGGATTCCAGACCATGAGACCGCCCAGTCCCCTCTGGGCATTCTACCTAACATAAATGAAACAGTCCTCTTTGGATTTAGGGTTCTCACGGAAGGGCTTGATGATGATGATGGTCACGTAGACTTCTGCCTTTTAATCCATCCATCATTGTTGGAGCATCATGAAGCTTTGAGTAGGTGGAGGTGGCGCAGGCCACCACCACAAAGAAACCGGAAAAGAAACAGAAAAGAGAGTAGGGTCAGTACGATTTTAGAGCCACCATGAATAGTTATTATGATGAATTGAACATACAGAGTATCAGGATTAAGTTAAATTAAGATTAAAATGAAGTTATAAAAAGGCCATGTTAAAGTAATGTGTTTTCAGCAGTGTTTTAAAGTGCTCTACTGTATCAGCCTGGCGAATTCCTATTGGCAGGCTATTCCAGATTTTAGGTGCATAACAGCAGAAGGCCGCCTCACCACTTCTTTTAAGTTTTGTTCTTGGAATTCTAAGGAGACACTCATTTGAGGATCTGAGGTTACGATTTGGAATATAAGGTGTCAGACATTCCGATATATAAGATGGGGCGAGATTATTTAAGGCTTTATAAACCATAAGCAGAATTTTAAAGTCAATTCTGAATGACACAGGTAACCAGTGTAGTGACATCAAAACTGGGAGATGTGTTCTGATTTTCTTTTCCTAGTTA
Source organism: Polypterus senegalus (assembly GCF_016835505.1). Classification (NCBI taxonomy): domain Eukaryota; kingdom Metazoa; phylum Chordata; class Cladistia; order Polypteriformes; family Polypteridae; genus Polypterus; species Polypterus senegalus. The sequence continues at coordinate 217,203,182 of NC_053157.1, forward strand.
GGATTCTAGCAGCTGCATTCTGCACTAGTTGCAAACGATTTATATCTTTTTTGGGTAGTCCTGAGAGGAGTGCGTTACAGTAATCTAGTCGACTGAAAACAAACGCGTGAACTAATTTCTCAGCATCTTTCAGTGATATAAGAGGTCTAACTTTACTTATGTTTCTTAAGTGAAAAATGCTGTCCTAATGATCTGATTAATATGTGATTTAAAATTCAGATTACAGTCAACAATCACCCCTAAGCTTTTTACCTCCGTCTTGACTTTTAATCCTAATGTATCCAGTTTATTTCTAATAGCCTCATTGTATCCATTATTGCTGATCACTAAAATTTCAGTTTTCTTTATTTAACTTGAGAAAATTACTATTCATCCATTCTGAGATACTAGTCAGACATTGTGTTAGTGAATCAATAGAATCAGGGTCATCAGGTGCTATTGATAAGTACAGCTGTGTGTCATCAGCATAGCTGTGGTAGCTCACGTTGTGCCCTGAGATAATCTGACCTAACGGAAGCATGTAGATTGAGAATAACAGGACCCAGGATAGAGCCTTGTGGAACACCATATGATATCATGTGTCTTCGAGTTGTAATTCCCACAACTAACAAAAATTTTCTCCCTGTCAGGTAGGATTCAAACCAATTTAAGACACTGCCAGAGAGGCCCACCCATTGACTAAGGCGATTTCTAAGAATGTTGTGATCAATGGTGTCAAATGCAGCACTCAGATCTAAGAGGATGAGAACAGATAAATGGCCTCTGTCTGCATTTACCCGCAAGTCATTTACTACTTTAACGAGTGCAGTTTCTGTGCTGTGATTTGTTCTAAAACCGACTGAAATTTATCAAGAATAGCATGTTTATTTAGGTGGTCATTTAACTGCATAATGACTGCCTTCTCCAGAACTTTACTTAAGAAGGCAGGTTAGAGATGGGTCTAAAATTTTCAAGAGCTGAGGGGTCAAGATTATGTTTCTTAAGTAGGGGTTTAACTACAGCAGTCTTAAGACAGTCTGGGAAGACCCCAGTATCTAGTGACGAATTTACTATGTCCAGAACATTATCAATTAGCACGCCTGATACTTCTTTGAAAAACCTTGTTGGTATCGGGTCAAGGACGCAGGTGGAGGGTTTTAATTGAGAGATTATTTTTTTTAAATCAGGTAAATCTATCCTAGTGAAAGAGTTTAATTTGTTTATAACAGGATGCTGGGGTTTAGGAGGATCCTTAGTGTTGGGGAGATATACTATGTTATTTCTAATATCATTAATTTTTTGATTGAAAAATACAGCGACAGCCTCACAGGTTTCACTGGAAGCACTTAGGAGGCATTCCTTTGAGCTACCTGGGTTTAGTAGGCGATCAATTGTTGAAAATAAGACTCTGGGATTACTAGCATTGTTATTTATAATCTTGGAGAAATAGCAGCGTCTCTCAAGACGGACAGTGTTATTGTATTCTGTTATTTTGACTTTTAATATTTCGTGGTGGATAGTAAGTTTAGTCTTCCTCCATTGACGCTCAGCTCTACGACATGTTCTCTTTAAATCAGACACTCTTTGGGTCTTCCATGGTATAACAATGCTAGAAGATTTTTTCACTGTCTTTTCAGGTGCAACTATGTCAACAGCAGCTCTTACTTTAGAATTAAATCTTTCCACCTTACTATTTACATTATCCTCGCTATTATAGCTGGCACTATAAGGAACAACTAAAAAGGAACAAATCACAAAAATTAAGAAAGAATAAAAGGCAAAAAGGAAAAAAAAAAGTTTTGTCATTAAACCACCTCTTGATTTTTTCCCCTTATATCTTCTTAATCTCTGTTAAATGTCTTTTTTTCTTGATGAGCATATTGTTTTTTCCAGTAGAAATGCTTTAAACTCTCTCTGTTGATCCATGGCTTACTGTTGGGATACACTTTAACAGCTCTTTCCTTAATTATCATAACCTCACAGAATTTCATATATTTTCTTACATTGTAGGTGGCCTCATTCAGTGACTGTAAGGATGTCAGCACATCTCATTCAATGCAGGAGAATCATTTCTGCAGTTCCTCTACACTGTTATTGCATCAGTTTTGTGTTTTACATATGGCTGATTTTTCTTGTTTCAGTTTACTTTGGTAGCAGATAAATAATGAAGTGGATAGACCTACCCAGAGCTTTTCTATGAAGTCATGTGTAGGCGCCAAGGACACTTCCATAACACTTCTCCAGATTTTTGTTCCCCTCAGGTTGGGGAACATTGCCTCACCGACCACATGATGAAATAGCTCCAGATCCCAGTTGGCAACTCCTAAGGTAGACATGCGGTCCAGTCCCATTACTCCAGAAATGACTTTGTATCTGCTGCAGCCAGGTATTACGTAGGCATCCCCTTGGCCTGGTCTATCTGCTTGGGTCTTCAGCAATGAGAATCCTGTAAGCTGGATCACACTTGAGGAATCACACCACATGACGGTAGTGCCATAGCTGACACTCCCTTACATTTCATGTAATGTGCCTCAGTCAGGACTCCATGAACAACCACTTGTTTAACACAAAGTCAAACCAGTGGTATCCAAGGATTCTTCGAAGAGACACAGTACCGAAGGAGTCCAGTCTTCATCTCAGGTCACTGGATACCATCCATGTTTTGCAACCATATAGCAAAACAGGAAGCACCAGGACTCTAAGGACTTGAACTTTTGTCCTTTTGCAAAGATACCAGGATCACCATACAAACCTTTCCAGTGACCTCATGACCCCCTATGCTCTCCCAATCCATCTACTTACTTCATAGAAAGAGTCACCAGAGACATGAATGTTGCTGCTGAGGTAAGTAAACCTCTCAATGCTGTGGATGCTCTCCACTCAAACAGACACATTGCAGATGGCTATGCCCAAGAGGTCATTAAAGGCCTAGATCGTGGTTTTTATCCAGGACACTCACAAGCCCAGACACTCAGACTCCTCACTCAGCCTGAATCCCAGTCAGAGCCTCCATTAACTCTGAGAAGACCACAGCATTGTCAGCAAAGTCACGATCAGTGAATCTTTCTTCATAACATGCCACAGAGCCACTGGACCCCATGACCCTGCCCAACACCCAATATATGCAAGCAATGATTAGCAGCAAGAACACACCACTGATGAACCCCAGAATCAACTGGGAAAAATGCAGAGATTCTGCTTTAAATCTGCACAGCACTCACAGTACCAGTGTACTCCATCCTCTTCATAATGTGAGCAGCAGAGCTACTCCTGCAGAGATCAGAAAGGAGTCCTGTGTGCCATATCGGTGCTGAATGAAGTTTTTACGGTGGCTGGCATGCTAATTCTGCCACCAACCCCCAAATTTTCCCTGCAATTTAAAGAACCATTTGCAGGCCCAGATATAGTTTAAGGTCATACCAAAGACCAGCTGTGATTTGTTCCCTTTAGTATTAATATTAACGTTCTGATGGTAGTATGGTATTACTGATTCCAGATTACATAAATTTAAACTACCCATCACAAGTTTGAAAGAGCCAAGTGATTTGGTTTCTAATTTCTGTGCAATTTCAAGAATCATTTCTGCTGAAGTTCCCACATCAGCATGTGGCAGCTTGTGGTAGATACTATGGGTGAAGTCTGATTGTGAGTAGTTAAATATTTGGCACGCAGATGCTCTTTTTTATAGTTATATTATTATATCACCCTTTGTTAATGTCAAGGCAGACTCCACTACCCGACTGCTTACCAGCAGCTGGGTTTGTGACTTGCCGTACACAAACAAATCCGTCTACTACAATAGCTGTATCCGAATCAGTATTCTTAAACCAGATCTCAATAAAGCACATCAGAAGGTTTTCTTGGTACTCATGGAAGTATTGCACAGATGCTCTCAGCTCGTCCAGTTTATTCCAACAAGGACTGTACGATGCTCATAATACACAGAGTACACCTTTTATCTTTGCAATTGTGAGAGAAGCAGCTGGGTGTTGCTTTTCGGCTCTTTTGCTGACTTTTGCAAACCTGAAGTCCATAATCTTGGTGTCATTTTTGACAGTAACCTCTCTTTTGAGAAACAGATTAACTCTGTAGTCAAGAGTTGCTTTGTCCAGCTTCATTTTTTAGCTAAGGTACAATAATTTTATCTTCTAGGGATCTTGAGAAAGCTACTCATGCTTTTATCTTTTCTCGGTTTGATAACCGCAATGTGTTGTATTCTGGGATCAGCTAATCCATGATATGTAGGTTGGTCCAGAATGCTGCTGCCCGTTTTTTGGTTGGGGCAATAAAGTTTGATTCTGTTTCTCCAATATTAGCTTCTTTACACTGGCTGCCTGTTAGATTCAGAATTGACTTTAAAATTTTGTTAGTAGTTTTTAAATCATTATATGGGTCTGCACCTGATTATTATATGAATTGTGTGTTTTACAACCAGTCACCCAGAGAGCTTAGACCTGCCAATGGTGCCTTGCACTAAATGTAACACTAAAGGGTGCAGAGCTTTTGCAGCTAATGTACCTCATCTGTGGAACTCTTTTTCTCATTACATTAAGGAGTCACCTTCAATTGAACTGTTTAAAACTAGACTCATTTCTATTCTCTAGCTTTCAGTGACCTTCACTGATACTGACGGTTGCCCTACTCTTAGTCATCTTTCTTCTTTTCTTTAACTCACTGCTGGCTGCATTTTGTTTTATTGTACTTTATTTCTTTTTGGTGTATTTTATTTATGTTGATTACATGTTTTAATGTAAAGCACTTTGGCTACAGTATTACTTATGTTGTTTTAATTGTGCTCTATAAAAAATTGACATTGACACTGAATAAGAGGAGTGCTAAATTAGGAGAACAGACAGACATAAGTAAAGTAACCTCACAGAAGGAAAAACAGCAGGCAGTAAAGAGGAAGAAGATTATAGGAGCATAGGTGACCAGAAGGTGTAAAATGTAGCATTTCTGTAATTTAATTTCATTAGCTTAATTTTTTATAGTTTATTAGTTTTACCAATTTAAGTTAAATCAGTTTTAGTAATCATAACTCAGATTAGATCAGTGAGGCCAATGCAATGCAAGTCATGTTGGATGTTGGACTTTTTAGATGACAGCTAGGAAGAGCCAGTCATCTATGAGGGCTACATCTGAAGGAGATGCATGCTGATCCTGCACCTCAAGCTCAGTGTCACTGAACTGGAGGAGAAGGTGTCTGGCCTGCATTGTAGTAGAGAGTTTGTGGACCTGGCCCAAGTGTCCTTTAGAGAGATAAGGTGGTACAGGAGGAGATTTCAGACCAGACAGGTAGAGATAGGTGGGTTCTGAGGTGGTAGGCAAGGATAAGGAGCTCCAACAGGCCACATCAAAACCATTTCCCAGAAAGAGAGAGGTAGTGATATCTGTGGATTCAGTAATTAGGGGGACTTAAGTACAGGTTTGCTCCAGAGAGTCTCACATAATGTGTTTCATTCTGGGTGCATAAGTGGGAGACCTCCCTGGAAGAGTGGATGGCTCTTGTCATTATCTATGCTAGAACAGATGACATACATAAAGGTAGTCTGTTAGTTTAGTGATCCAAATTTAAAGAGTCAGGTGCCAGGCTGAGGAGAAGAACTGAGAAAGTCTTCTTCTCTGAAGTTCTGCCTGTGTCACACTCCAGACCAGGTAACATTGAGGAGATTAGAAGACTTAAAGCGTGGCTCAAATCTTGGTGCAGCATAGAAGGGTATAGGTTTATGAGGTATTGGGACTCCTATTGGAACAGATGGGACCTGTTCTGCCACAGTGGGTTACATCTGAACAAGAGGGGCACCAATGTGGTGGGGAGGCGTATGAGTAGGTTAGTCGAAGATTGTTTAAACTAGGGAATTGAGGGCAGGGCAGGCCAGGTTTGATACTGTACATGAAGGAACAAATAATAGCTTAAAATAAAAATTCATAGTAATGTAAACTCTAACCCCACATTTAAATATAAAAGGAGTAACACATTAAAATATAGCTTGCCTTAAGAAGTGTCACAAAATAAAATATGTAAAGGTGCATAATTATGATATTATAGCAATAACAGAAACATGGCTAAATAACAATAATGGGAATGAGTGTAACATAGAAGGATACAGGTTTGTAGGAAGGATAGACAGAACAGAAAAGGAGATGGGGTTGCTGTTTATGTTAAACAGAATTTAAACACAAGTCCTCTTAAGTTGGATGATGAGCCCCATCTTAATGATGACATATGGCTTCGCCTGGAAAGCATTAGGGAAAGAGGCCTAAGAGGCCTTATTTTAGGAGTGTGTTAAAGACCACCCAATGCAGACAGTAATTTCAACACACATCTTTTTAGTATTATTAAAAAGGCAAGTTTATAAGGGGTGTGAGACTTGCCCGGACACCACCAGTCGGAGACCACATCTTTATAAAGTTCACACGTTTATTTTTCATAAAAAAACACAGTACCAAAACACCACACAATGCACAAAGCAATAATCACCCAATAAAATCTTTTCTCTCTCAGTCCTTGGCCTCCTGTCTCCTCCTGGAAGCTTTGTCCAACTCCCATTCCCGACTCTGGCTCTTCGAGTGTAAGAGGGCGGCCCCTTTTATTCCCGCCCAGATGTGCTCCAGGTGTCTAATGACGTCCTTCCGGCAGCACTTCCTGGTGTAGCGGAAGTGCTGCCCTTTGCCCCGGAAGCACTCCAGGCGTCCCTGGCAGGTTCTTCCGCCATCTTGTTGAGTGTGGTAGAAGTAACTATTTCTGAGTCCTACGAGGCTTGAGGTGCCCCCTGGCGGTGGCCATGAGTCCCAACAGGCCAGAAGCTCTTTGTTCTTCTCCCGTGGTCCTCTCCTGCTCCAGGGCAGTTGCTCCCTTGTGGCCCGGAAGCTATTCTTGCCACCTTCTGGTCCTTTTAGGCGTCCCTGCCGGGTCAGAAACCCAGTCATCTGTGACAGGGGATATTATAGTCATGGGGCACTTTAACTTTCCAAGAAGGTAATGGGTTCACCTTGCACACAGTGGAGCACAAGAGCAGGAGTGTTTAGAAATAATCAGTGACTGTTTTATAAAACAGTATGTTAAAGTACCAACATGGGGTGAAGCCTGTCTAGATTTAGTATCTTGTAATAATCAGAATAGAATTGAGGTTGCAGAGGAGATTGAACCACTAGGGTCAAGTGACCAGAATGTAATGGAATTTTCAGTGTTGGTAAGGGTGCAGATGCAAAGACTAAAACTGTTAAGTTTAACTTTGGTAGTTAAAAGTTTGACTAAATGTGGCAATGTCTAAGGAGGATAGACTGGGATAAACATTTAAACAGTTAAGGAACAGTGGAACAGGTTTATAAATATTTTACATTTAATGCAGGACAGCTACATACCTAAATTTGGAATTAATAGGAAACAAAAAAAAAAAAAAACTCTGCCATGGGTTAATAAAGAGTTAAACAAGTAGCTGCAAAGGAAATAAAACATCTGTTTAAGGCATATAAGACTAATAACTCCAATATGAATTGTACGGCGTATCAGAACACGAGGTCAAACATTAAGAAGGATATTAGGGAGGTTAAAAGACAGCTGGAGAGGAATAGCAGATAAGGTAAAAGATAATACTAAGCGATTCTTTCAGTATATTAGTAGTAAAAGATTAGTTAAGGAGGAGGTGAAGTGCATCAAAAATAGTACAGGGGAATTAAAAAATACAGTGAGGAAGTAGATAACCTCCCAACGGTAAATGGGACTACTAAAGAGGAACTGAGTGATTTGGAATTTATAGAAGGAGAAGTGCTGCTCAAATCAAACAATCTATGGTACCAGATAATATTTACCTGCAAGTTCTTAAGGCTGTTAGTGAGTACATATATAATCCCTTGACACAATTTTTTAGGATGGCACTAGGGAAATAGCAAAGGACTGGAAATGGCAAATATTATCCCATTATATGAAAATGGTGAGCAGGCATATCAAAGCAACTACTGTATAGGCCAGTAAGCTTAACATTTATCACAGGAACATTAATGGAAGGAATTATTAAGAATAAGATTGAGCAACACCTTGCAAGTACAGGAGTTTTTCTGAACAGTCAGCATGGGTTCAGAAGAGGGAGGTCGTGTTTTACTAACATGCTGGAATTCTATAAGGAGGCAACAAAAGCATACGATCAAAGTGGAGTTTATGATATTATTTATCTTGACTTTCAGATGTCATTTCATAAGATGCCACATAAGAGACTGGGTATCAAACTAAAAGAAGTGGAAGTACATTGTGATGTTTTTAGATGGGTGCAGAATTGGCTTATTGGCTCATACTCATTGGCTAATGTTAAGAGTGATGTTCCACAGAGATCAGTGCTAGAGCCAGTGCTATTTTTAATATATATAAATGATTTGGATAGGAATATAAGTAACAAGCTAGTTAAGTTTGCAGATGATACCAAGATAGGTTTATTGACAGATAGTCTGAAATGTCAGAAATGAAAAGCATTGCACATAGGAAGTACATATGTTAGGTTTGAAAACACAATGGGAGGTCAGAAAGTTGAAAGTGCGCCTCATGAGAAGGATCTAGGAGTCATAGTGAACTCGACACTATCAACATCCAGACAGTGTTCAGAAGCCATTAAGAAGGCTAACAGAATGTTAGGTTATATAGCACCTTGACATGTGGAGTACAAGTCCAAGGAGGTTCTGTTCAACCTTTATAATGCACTGGTGAGACCTCATCTTGAGTACTGTGTGCAGTTTTGGTCTCCAGGCTACAAAAAGGACATAGCAGCACTAAAAAAGGTCCAGAGAAGAGCGACTAGGCTGATTCCAGGGCTACAGGGGTTGAATTATGAGGAAAGATTAAAAGAGCTGAGCCTTTACAGTTTAAGCAAAAGAAGATTAAGAGGTGACATGATTGAAGTGTTTAAAATTATTAAGTGAATTAGCCCAGTGGATCGAGACTGTTATTTTAAAATGAGTTCATCAAGAACACGGGGACAAAGTTGGAAACTTGTTAAGAGTAAATTTTGCACAAACATTAGAAAGTATTTCTTTACACAGAGAACCATAGACACTTGGAATAAGCTACAAAGTAGCATAGTAGACAGTAAGACTTTGGGTACTTTCAAACTAGACAATGTTTTTTAGAGGAATTAAGTGGATAGGAATGGCAAGCTTTGTTGGACTGAATGGCCTGTTCTCGTGTAGATTGTTCTAATATTCTAATAATGTTAGATTACAACAGTGTTTTAAAATTTCTCTGGTATATTAGTAGTACATGGGGAGTAACTGGAAGCTGGTCTCATTAATAGCAGCGCATCCCGGCTGTAAGCGCCATCCACACACCCGAGATTTCCTGCGCATGTAGTGCATAAGTGTCCTATTAGATTTCAAAGGTGATAACAATCAAAAGTAAAAAAAAAAACTTTTGCAGATATTATAAAGCATTTTATAGAAATAACTACTTACAAGCTAGTAAAAGAAAACAAAAGAAATAATTTTACAAAAAACAAACACAAAACATGGCGAGATATACTGGGAGGTCTGCTACAGTGCAGCGACCTGAAAGACTTTTAACTGTTATTTTTTAACACTAAATAATGCAAATTGCATATGAGGCACACTCAAAAAATATTCCGAGAATATGTGACCACAATTAGGTTTTTTTTTTGGGTTATCCAAATAAATCACCTACATGATGTGGGAAACAATCGGTTCCTGTTTGCGGAGTGGACCATGAGAACAGACTGTGCATTGGAGCAACAACGTTTCACACTGAAATGGTTCCGTCAAGCTTGCGTTAGGGGGATGAACTTCTGGCCGCCCACCATACACAACTTGGACGACGGACTGAAAGCTGTTTGATCTTATTGTTGCTCAACTTTATCTGTGTTCTGCAAGTTGTATACAATAAATTAGAATATCTTAACTTTCAACTGTGAGTCAAGTTATACTTTGAAGGTTACTGTAGTATGGTAACGAGTATTGCTATGGATACCATTAGAATCCATTGATCCATTAGGATTAAAAGTCAAGACAGAGGTAAAGAATTTAGGGGTAATTATTGACTCTGGCCTAAATTTTAAATCATATATTAATCAGATCACTAGAACAACATTTTATCACTTAAGAAATATACCAAAAGTTTTCAGTCAGCTAGATTACTGTAACGCACTCCTCTCAGGACTACCCAAAAAAGACATCAATCGATTGCAACGAGTGCAGAATGCAGCTGCTAGAATCTTAACTAGGAAAAGAAAATCCGAGCGCATCACCCCAGTTTTAATGTCACTACACTGGTTACCCATGCCATTTAGAATTGGCTTTAAAATGCTGCTTATGGTTTACAAAGCCTTAAATAATCTTGCACCATCCTATATTTCAGAATGCCTTTCACCTTACACTCCAAATCGTAAACTTAGATCTTCAAATGAGTGTCTGCTTATAATTCCAAGAGTTAAACTTAAAAGAAGTGGTGAGGCGGCCTTCTGCTGTTATGCACCTAAAATCTGGAATAGCCTGCCAATAGGAATTCACCAGGCTAATACAGTGGAGCACTTTAAAAAACTGCTAAAACTTATTATTTTATCATGGCTTTCTCATAGCTTCATTCTAGTTTAACCCTTATATTCTGTATATGCATTTAGTTATCATTATCATTCTTGGTGGCTCAGAAATCCATACTAACCCCTACTTTCTCTGGTTTTCTGTGGTGGTAATCTGCACCACCACCACCCGATCAAAGCACCATGCTGTCTCTACATTGATGGATTGAAGGCCAGAGGTCCATATAACCATCATCATCAAGTTCTTCCATGTGAACCCTGAATACCATGAGGACTGATTGAGGTCATTTATGTTAAGTAGAATGCCTAGAGGGGGCTGAGTGGTCTTGTGACTTAGAACCCACATTGATTTAGTTTTTTTCTCCAGCCATCTGGAGTTTTTTTTTTGTTTTTTATGTCCTCCCTAGCCATCGGAACTTACTTTTATTCTATATTAGGTAGTATTGCCTAATTTTATTTTTATATTTTGCTTTTCTTTTTTTTTCTCCTCCTTCATCCTGTAAAGCACTTTGAGCTACATCTTTTGTGTGAAAATGTGCTATATAAATAAATGTTGTTGGTATGGAGACACAAAGTTTAAAACTCGCTAAATGCAAGTGGTAAGCTGTTCAGTTGCAAAGGCTGACACTAGACAGTCAGATAGACAGCAGTGACGTGACTCACTCCCCAGGCAAGAGTCTGGCTTTGTAAATATTCACTTGTCTTCTAAACACTTGGTAGTCTTGTTAAATGTATATTTTGTAAACTCTATTAAGTGTAAATAAGTTGTAGAATGACTGAGATGTTTGTGATGAGTGATTACTGCTATATTATTTTATACATGTATGAATATGAAACAGTTAGTTTATGAAAGTATTTGAAACATGATAAAGTAGCATTGAAAGTTTTTGGTTAATGAGAAACGCTGTTGTTTCATAACTTTAGAAATGTTATTTGAAAAAAAGGGAATCCTACAATAAAGAAACTAGTTGCGCCTCTGCATATAATCTAATACAAGGCAAATGTTCTGGCCCAGAGTTTTGCTAGGCAGCTAACACAGCTTGCTTTAAGTACAGTATTTTTATAATCTTTTCTTATACTACTGTATGTATGTGACCATGTCCATTGTGATTCTTGGTGAAATGTGGAGTTATTGAGAACACACTTGAGAATGTGAATATAGAATATTTATGCTGTTAAAACAAAAAGGGAAAAATCATAGGGATTAAAATGGCTCATCCTCTGGTGGAGGTGAAGCTTGCATACACTTCATGATTTACTACTTTTATTATTTTTGTTGCTGTGGGCCACTCATGGGACTTCTAACACATACATGCCCTTTTTTCCAGGTATACAGCATTTTATGTATGGACGTGTATTACTGACACATTTTCAGTGTCGAGTGTTAAAAGAGGTAATCTTGCATAGTTAAACACACTCACTGATGCAGATCAGTTCTCAAATACACCGGGAGGAAGTGCAAACCACTTACAGACCTGACACTGTGAGGCAAGAATGCAAGACAACATACCAAAGCCTGTATTTGCATGATGAATTCAGTGGTGAATGACAATTTCTTTGCAAAATAAAGCAAGAGTCATTCGTTTAAATGTCAGGAATAAGCTTCCATAGAATCACATACAGACACAATGATTTAAATACATGAACAGTCAAATCATGATTGTTTTTCCATAGGGGTTCTAAATGGCAGTATGGTGCCTGTTGATTATGTGTGCACATATTATTTTCATTTTATTGTGTACACTTAATAAATCTGAATGGATTTCCTTACATTGTATTGCATTTTTTAAAAGAGCTTCAGATTTTTGAAAGAGCCAAGGGCAGTACTAAGTTCACAACGCCAATCAACACTAAGACATTTCTGTGGCACATTGTGTACATACTGTACATGACAAAAATTACTGAGGGAATGAAAAAGGCAGATTAGGTAATTTCTAGGCGCAGCCAGGGTGTTGAAGGGGTCCGGTTTGGTGGACTCAGGATTGGGTCACTGCTTTTTGCAGATGATGTTGTCCTGTTTGCTTCATCAGGCCGTGATCTTCAGCTCTCTCTGGAACGGTTCGCAGCTGAGTGTGAAGCGGCTGGGATGAGAATCAGCACCTCCAAATCTGAGAGCATGGTCCTCAGCCGGAAAAGGGTGGAGTGCCCTCTCAGGGTTGGGGGAGAGATCCTGCCCCAAGTGGAGGAGTTCAAGTATCTCGGGGTCTTGTTCACGAGTGAGGGAAGAATGGAGTGTGAGATCGACAGGCGGATCAGTGAAGCATCCGCAGTGATGCGGGCTCTGCATCGGTCTGTCGTGGTGAAAAAGGAGCTGAGTCGTAAGGCAAAGCTCTCAATTTACCAGTCGATCTACGCTCCTACCCTCACCATGGTCATGAGCTACGGGTAATGACCGAAAGAACGAGATCGCGAATACAAGCGGCTGAAATGAGTTTCCTCCGCAGGGTGTCTGGGCTTTCCCTTAAAGATAGGGTGAGAAGCTCAGTCATCCGGGAGGGGCTCAGAGTAGAGCCGCTGCTCCTCTGCATCGACGCCTGGTGAGGTGTTCCGGGCACGTCCAACCGGGAGGTGGCCCCGGGGAAGACCCAGGACACGCTGGAGGGACTATGTCTCCGGCTGGCCTGGGAACGCCTTGGGATTCTCCCAGAAGAGCTGGAAGAAGTGGCCAGGGAGAGGGAAGTCTGGGCCCCTCTGCTTAAGCTGCTGCCCCCGTGACCCGACCTCGGATAAGCGGAAGAGGACGGATGGATGGATGGATTAGGTAATACAGCAAACCCACTATGAAATGGACTAAAGTTATATATAAAAAAAAAGAAAATGATGAGTTGCTTTTGCTGAGGACGACCAGAGACAATTTTTGAGTTACTAAATGTAGTTCTTAAGTTACACTGTCTCTTCCTAGTAGACATTTATTTAAGCTCATACTATAAATTCTGAGTTTGTAGCAAGTGTAAATCAACTTTTAATCGTTTTTATTAAACATAAGACTGTGAGTGATTGTGTAATATTTTTTCAGTGATTGTTGTCTAGTTATCTACAGAGCAGTAAATAACATCTGGATATCATCATTCAATAATATCAATAACAGCGCTTGAAGATGCTTTTTCCAAGTGAAAGGTACACACTTGAAGAAACTCCACGTAGCAGAAAGGTTGATGTGAAGGAATAAAAGCAGAAAAGTTAAGTACACAGCCAGCCTCCTTCTAAAATGGCTTAACTACGCAGAATGTTTTCCTTTTTGCTTTTTTATCCTCTACAAACGACATGCATGCAAGGTCTTGAAATAAGTGTGCAATCTGAAAATGTAGAACATTACTTGATAACACTTTTGGATTGAAAAATGGACATACTCTGGAAGTTTTAAGGGATTTGTTTTCACCTCTTCAGTTTTACTAAATTTTAAAATGCAAGAACAGTCTACTCAAAATCAGTGTGGTGTTTAATCATGGAAAGACTTTTGAGGACATCTCTCCTTAACGGATAAACATCTTCTTTGTAATGTGGAGATTCTTTTTAATGTAGACGATTCACAGTATTTTATGATCACTAGGGGGCTTCCTCCCTGCGTGCTTTGCTCGCCAAGTCCGCCATTCCACCCTCCCCTACCCGGTCTGCACTATGCGCTAGCCACTTCACGTCTCTGCTGCTTGTGTTGTGAAGAGGGGGGCTGAACGCACCCCAAGGAGACTCCGAAACCCCCTCTTAAACGGTGTTACAATGGGAAACAAATACTTTTATCTTTTACCTCCTGTTTGCTCGATAAGCTGCTGGTTTGCTGCTGCTGTGTTGCATGATTTGCATCTCTTGCGTCGCTTCGAACATTTAAAAGACTGCACAACAGCTGTCCTTTTGTCTCACTGCCTTGTCTCTCTTCTCCCCCAGACATGCTCTGCTCCTGTTGGGGTCCCGCTCCGAGGCGCACCCCTATGAAGATGAAGATTTTCCATTCTTTTAATTGAAAGACGGAACTGTCCCCTCTGACTACACATGGAGCTCGATTTACTCCTGAAAGAGACTTGTGCTTGTTTGAAGTGTTTGAATAATGTTTCTGTCTCTAAAATCTTCTGTGTATCTGTGCATCTCTGTGACCCAAGCGTGACAGTGTATGTGGATTTCACTTTCATCAAACAACAAATCTTTTAATTCTCACGGATACGCCTCTTCATTGGGAAGAAACACTACTTTTCCTTGATGGCAACACGAATTAGACAATCTACAAGCCTCCGACTTAAAGTTTAAATCTAAACAATATATTCAATCTCTATTCACTGTTCCGTTATTTCACTGAGTAATAATTTCCTTTTGTTTGTGCCAGTACAATCGTTACTATCATTTTTTTGAGACTTTTGAATTTTCGTACTTCCATTATTTCTAACTTGCCCTGCAAGTGTACTGCACCAACGTTTTTGAATTCTTTACGACGTTCTATTTTGTCATCTACTCTGTTGTCTTTTATTTCTAGCCCCAAGCATGGTTAAATCTCAAAGCACAAAGTCTCATCTTGCGGGATGTGAAAGTGTCTCTCTGAGAAAATCACGTCTCATCGCTTTCCAAGATTTTTTTTATAATAGAGAGATATGATCAGAATTTTATGATCTTAAATCAGTAAATAAAAGACATTATGTGAGAAAAATAAGAAAACAGGACAATCAAAAACAAAACAGACCAAAATAAATGCAGTTGGTCATCCACACAAACCAGCGCCATTCTCACCTGGATGATCCCAGGAAACATGGAATGGAATAAAATGAATTTGTAAAAGTCCTTTATAAAAACTTTTCAAGAAAAGTTGTGCTTCGTCTGGGAAAGTTCTTCTCCTGCTAAAAAAACGTCTGCCCTTTCCTCCTACACCAGCTAAACCCTCCCCGCAATGTGAAATAATATGTATGTTGTGCTCTGTTTATTACAAAAAACATATAGCAGTACTAGAGAAAGTCCTTAGGAGAGCAACTAGGCTGATTCCAGGACTGAGGAGAGACTGGTGGAGTTGACATTTTGCAGTTGTAAAAAGCATAGATTAAGAGCTGAAATGGAAACTTGTAAAGGATTTCAAGCAGATATTAGAAAGGTGGACTTCACAACGAGAATTATAGATACAGTACGTGGAATGAATAACTAAGTAGTGCTGCAGAGACTTTAGAGACCATTAAAATATGACATGATGTTATTTTGGAGAATTTAGGTGAATATGTTTGAGAAGCTTTATTAGGGTACATTGCTTGGTTTTATTATTGTTGTTCCAATGTTGGAGCAAAGTGTTCTGCCCTCAAAACCTAATCAGATGAACTGATATCCTACCATCCTTACAATACTAGTTTTATAGTAAAAAAAGTGGTCATCAGGACATAACCCACCAAACTGAACTAACACTGCCAAATGTGTCAAACACTACCAAAAATGCTGTCAATTGGCTGACACTCCTGGCACTTCCTGCTTTTGTCCACATCTGGCCCATCCCTGTCAGCTTCTCTGTATCTCCTCCTACTCTAATCTGCCTTCTCTTCTTGCCATGTCAATTGCCTGTTATGGCAACTTCTGGGTTTATCTTGTGTATGGCGTGTTATTTTTGTTGAAATTCCTCAGACCTGATTCTGACCACCCTGTATTTGAGAATCTGGTTTCTATCCTGTCTAGTGACCCTCACATTGCACATGATCCTGGTTTAATCTAAGTGTTTCCTTACACTGTGTTTTCATCCAAGTCTTTATCATTGTATTTCTAAATCAATGATTTCTTGATTATTACTTGACAAGAATTCTTTCCAGTGTTTAGGTACTTGTGCTCTGTCATTTGAAAAATTATTATCAACATCAACCTTTAAAAGAAAATGCATTATTTTTTTTCTCATTTTGTTACTGCCTTGTCTGTACTTTGCATTTTATTTTATTTGAATGGATCAAGACACTAAACAAGAAAAAGAAAGATTTGCAGCTCAGTGTGAAATGGCAAACTGGACAGAAAAAGAGGCAAATATAAAATCTATCAATTAAAACAGGATCAGAACAGGTCGGTGCTTAGTTACAAAGCACACTGTAACAGCCAAAGCTAGTAAGTCAATGTTAATGGTTAATTCACATAAATCCATCCATCCATTATCCAACCCGCTATATCCAAACTACAGGGTCACAGGGGTCTGCTGGAGCCAATCCCAGCCAACACAGGGCAGGAAACAATCCCCAGGCAGGGCACCAGCCCACTGCAGGGCGCGCACACACATACCAGGGACAATTTAGAATCGCCAATGCACCTAACCTGCATGTCTTTGGACCGTGGGAGGAAACCCAGACAAAGAAAATGCAAACTCCTCGCAGGGAGGACCCAGGAAGCAAACCCGGGTCTGCTAACTGCCACTGCGTCACCGTGCCGCCCTAATTCACATAAATGTTTGCTTAATTTGAAGAGAATGTACGTGTTAACAAAGCTGCTTAGATAATAGAAGATTCTATTTTATTCGCTATAAGCTAACATATTCATTGAATTCTCTTAATGCTCTGCTATATTTCTGGTGTGACAACAGAATGATCTTAGATTTTTAGTCAGTTAAATAGAAGCGTAAACTGTTAGATTAGATTAGATTGCTTGCGATTAGAAAGGCTATGAGACATGTAGTTTTCTGATTTTATGAACATACAGCATTTCAAAATGTATGTCTTGCCATATATGATAACATTTTGGAGCTTGCTGAAATGAAACTAAGATACTTAAGCCTTAAACTCAAACATCATGCAAAAGTATTTTGTTTGCGTGAATAGTTTGCTTTGAATGTCACTAAAACTTAAAAAATTCGAAGACACTTGGATTGTCGATTTTTTTATATAAGTATCATACTATTAATCTAGCTTTTCTAGTACTTTTATTTTTTGGAAACCTTTGACAAACTCAGTTTCACAAACTAACTAAATTATGAAAGAACAAAACCAAAAATCCTTTTCTTTCTCTGCTTCTAGTTTAAAGTCTTTGTGACGTTTGCCAGTTCGAATCTCGTAAATGCCAGAAGTCACTCTACTTCATTGGGCCCTTAAGCAAGAACCTAAATTGCTTTGTCCCAGGTATGATGTTAACCTGCATCCAGCCCTGCGAGCAGGTCCTCCAACTTGCAGGGAAAACTTGGGGCTTGGTGACAGGATTGGCACACCAAGCACTGTAAGAAAATCTCTTACTGTTCCAATGTGGTGCTGAGGTGTCACTGCACTCGGGTCCCAATCCGGGTGGTTTGTTGTGTGGCAGGAGCGACAACACACTGTAATCAGCACGTGCTCCCAACCTCCTCCTCCTATCCTCACATACCAAATATTTTGAGATATCTGTGTGAGATTTCCTAAGTGGTCAACACATTTAAGTTACTCCATGACCCACATGCCATTCCCATGTTCCTCTTGAATTCTTATATTTGATCTCCCATGCACTTCACTGACTCCCTCAAATAATACAGAGAAATTTACCTTTTTCTATCTCTAAAAACTGTTTCTAATTTCAGGGCTAGCTGAATGACATCACCTAGCATTCTCTGATGTCCCGTCTTTCAGTACTTCTCATAGTTTCTGCTTATAGCAATGGTTTAAGGTTGCTTTATTATAAATTCCCTCACTGATGGTGTTTTAGAATTTACTTTTTGTCTGAAGTTGACTGCATTTTCCTTGCAAGCAGGCAATTAATAAACAGTATTATGAGCTGATCAGAAGGAAAGGAAGCCAGTGTAGGTCACATTGAACTAAGTTATAAACGCTCACCACTAAGAGAAATGTATAAAAGAAAATCACAAAAAAAAACTTGCTTTGATGTTATTTTGGCCATATTGTATCGCTGGGATGTTTTACACTTCACAATTAAGATGGCCTTAAGTGAGAAGGTACACAGCTAATACATTTTAGATATAAATTGCTTAGAAGATTTAAGTGTTTATTATAAGAACACAACAGAAAAAAGAACCATTTGATGGAGATAATGAAAAACACTTTTTGTTTCTGTATGTTTTGTATTCTTAAGCACACCTTATAATAAACATTAGATTAAAGATAATTTAACAAGTACATTATTTACTGGAAAGCAACACAAAGCCTCCACCTATCAATATAAGTATTGTGTTTCTTTTGAAAAAATGAAATGCTGAACTATTCATTTCATCACTGGAAGATGAACTGAAACTGCTAAACTATTTTAAGATGTCTTATAATGAAATTATTTTATGCTGCAGCAAGCACATTTTGAAGGACACACTCGTGCACACAGCCATACAAAGGCTTTCAGAATCAGCAGTTAAACTGATGTGAGTGATGACTTTGTGAAAAAGAAATCAGATCACCTAAAGAAAATGCATGTAGACACGAGGAGAAGGTGAGCACTCCACACAACAAGTTTTACATCCCCCTTCCTGGACCAGTAGTCATCATCAAACAACAACATTTATTTATATAGCACATTTTCATACAAAAAAATGTAGCTCAAGGTGCTTTACAAAATGAAGAATAGAAAAATAAAAGACACAGTAAAAAATAAAATAAGTCAACATTAATTAACATAGAATAAGTAAGGTCTGATGGCAGGTGGACAGAAAAAACAATAGAGAGAAAAAAAATAAAATTTGCAGGGATTCTAGACCACGAGACCGCCCAGTCCCCTCTGGGCAATCTACCTAACATAAGTCAAACAGTCCTCTTTGTATTTAGGGTTCTCATGGAAGGACCTGATGATGATGGTCACGTAGACTTCTGGCTTCAGTCCATCAATGTTGGAGCTTTATGATGCTTTGAGTAGGTGGTGGTGGCGCAGGCCGCCGGAAAAAGAAACAGAAGAGAGAGTTGGGGACAGTACAGATTTTGGAGCCACTATGAATAGTTATTATGATGAATTGAACATGCAGAGTATCAGGATTATCAATCAATCAACATTTATTTATATAGCACATATTCATACAAAAAAATGTAGCTCAAAGTGCTTTACAAAATTAATAGAAAAATAGAAGACACAATAATAAATAAACATAAGTCAACATTAATTAAGTTAAAGTGAAGTTAGGAGAAGGCCATGTTAAAGTAATATGTTTTCAGCAGTGTTTTAAACTGCTCTACTGTATCAGCCTGGCGAATTCCTATAGGCAGTCTATATCATCGTGCAACCCTGCCTCCAAGTCTTGGGTTATTTTGTAAATATTCCTGTTATTTAATTTGATTTTTGAACACTGAAAAGAAATTGTACCAGATGTATGACATATTGATTTTGCTTTTTGACAGTCATGATTAATGTCAATGTATAGAATATTTATGGCTAGAATAACAAGCATATGGCCCATTAAATAAGAAGTCATACATAATATGTTAATGACAAGTACAGTATATTCTAAAGAAATGGCCTCGACAGGTAACATTAGCAACATCTACCTACTGACTCTCACTTTATAAATTTAATTATTATGAATATGTAGTAAATAACTGGATGAACATTTTGCTTCCTGAAAACTTTTTGGTGATAATGATAGCATGAAGCTGAACACAAGCATAATTTTAAACTGAAGATGCCACATATCATTTATTGAATTTAATATGCTTTCTAAACTTACTATAATGCTTCTCATTTCAGTGTTCGACAACAGTCAGTCAGCCCTGATACCACTTTTTCCATAGTTGCAATGTCCTGATGAAGTCTTTCACCATGTTCATCACTGACTGCACCAAGATTAGCAGGGAATAAGGCCAAGTGTGAACACAGAAAATGAATGTTTAGGACAGGTTGTACTTCATGGTTTTGTATACTTGAAGCATGTTGTTAGGCAGATGAATGTATTTTGATGCTCTACACTTGTCAAGGAAATTGTCCACAACATCACTGAATGCCGTCCATTTGATACCCTCCGGCCAGTTAGCAGATCTTCAAACAGCTTGTCACTGATGATGCATTCAATTTGTGGAGCAATAAAAATGCCTTCCTTAAACTTGGCAACAATTATTTGGGGCAAACACCTGCCTCGTGTGCTGAAATCCTTCACCTTGTTTGCTAATCTCTTTCACAAAACTTTTCATTGGTCCAAGTTTAATATGTTTTGTTGGGTCGACAAGTAGCTTATTTTTTCAAACTTTTCTGTCCTAAAACTAAATGCTTAGAGGATTACCAGTTCCTTTAAATGTAATGAGACACTTTAGCACAACTGTCCCATTCACCGTACTTAGTATATCTGACCTGCAAGGCCACTAGTTTTGGATCACCTCAGATGTTCCAGTTTTAGTTGTTGTATTGTAAATTTATATCTATAATATAAGAGGAAATCACAAAAATGCTATAAAACGATATGTGATAGTAATATGGTAAAAGTCATTTTTGTGATCAGCAAAACAACACCCAAACGTGTTCAGGAAGTAAAATCTTCATTGTCTAGTGAAATTAGAAGTGATCGCTATCACTATACAATTATCATTTTTTGCATTCCACTTTGTATTTCCCTCCTTTTCTTCCATCCTCTTTGTTGTTACTGTTGCCACAAATATTAGTCCTTTTGGATGAGTCTCACCTCATAACAGGACTTATCTGTTCTGGTAGCCTTGCTGCTAACTCCTCCTAGATTCATGCTGTGATAATCAGGTAACTTTATTTTATAATTAGTTGCAAATGGATTTATCACCATCTTAAAATGACAGGACACCTGCTATATCCCTGGAGGATTAATCTGCCACTGTTCAATCCTGAATGTCTTTTGCTCATTAATGCTTTGATTCGCCATAATTTTACTAGCCTACTGATGCTTTACCTTTCATTTGTGGCACCTTTGGTAGGTCAGTGCTCCATTTCTCTTAATACTGTATATCTGAGTCTCTTTTATTTCCCCAAATCAGAACATAATGGGTTATGTTACATATGTACTGTAAGATTCTGTTTAATATGCTATAAATATTCATAAGCAATTGATCACAAAAACATACTTGAAGAAAAATTATTAACAGTAATTCTCAATATGCCATGATACCAGTGTGTTGTAGTGGTGAAGGCTTTGGACTTCAAACCCTGAGAATGAGGGTTCAAATCCTTAACTGACACTGTGTGACCCTGAGCAAGTCACTTGACCTGCCTGTGCTCCAATTGGAAAACTAAAATGAAATCTAACCAACTGTATCGTAAATGTTGTAAGTTGCTTTGGAAAAATAATTATGTAAATGTAGACATCAGTGATAGAATGAGTGTTGGAAATAAGCTATTCTCTAATAGAATCTGGGGCATTTGACATCATTTGTGTGCCTTTTGCTCATTTGCATTTATTTATTTATTTATTTTTTCCCAGTTTATGGTTTGGTATACTTTGAAAATTGCATTGACACATGCTAACATAGGGTGTCATAGACATTGCATTTCAAATAAAGCATTATGTCTACAGGACGGTAGTGAGACCAGCTATGTTATATGGGTTGGAGAAGGTGGCACTGACCAGAAAGCAAGAGAAAGAGTTAGAGGTGGCAGAGTTAAAGATGCTAGGATTTGTACTGGGTGTGACGAGGACAGACTGGATTAGAAATGAGGACATTAGAGGGTCAGCTCAAGCTAGACGGTTGGGAAACAAAGTCAGAGAGGCAAGATTGCGCTGGTTTGGACATGTGCAGAGGAGAGAGGCTGGGAATATTGGGAGAAGGATTAAGGATAGAGCTGCCAGGGAAGAGGAACAGAGGAAGGCCTAAGATGAGGTTATGGATGTGGTGAGAGAGGACATGCAGGTGATGGGTGTAACAGAACAAGATTCAGAGGACAGAAAGATATGGAAGAAGATGATCTGCTGTGGCGACCCCTAACAGGAGTAGAAAAAACATTATGACCACAGCTTGCACGTCACAGGTGGGTGTGAACTAGAGAAGACCATTTTGTTGGCCAAAATATAGGTAAAGCAACAATGTAATTGGGAAAACACTTAAAGTAAAAGAAAACAATTGGAAACCCTTTAAATTTCTACATTAACTACATATAAAGGATTTCAAACTTTCAGCATAGTCACAAAATAGACAAAGGTTTGAGTATATTAACATCATGTAAACTAAAAACCACATTAAAGGGCCTATTCACACTTGAGCGTTGTAAATTTCAGCATTTGTTTTATTTTTTCAAACTTTTTAATGACTTTTTGCAAGCATTTTTCAGGGTTACTTGGAACATTATTTTGGACACTTTTGGCATTTTTCTGGCATTTTCAAAAAAGCCATTTGCACTTTCTTGCATTTACAAAGAAGTGCTTTTAGTTAGGGTGGCACGGTAGTGCAGTGGGTAGCGCTGCTGCCTCGCAGTAAGGAAACCTGGGTTCTCTTCCCGGGTCCTCCCTGCATGGAGTTTGCATGTTCTCCCCATGTCTGTGTGGGTTTCCTCCAGGTAGTCTGATTTCCTCCCACAGTCCAAAGACATGCAGGTTAGGTGCATTGGCGATTCTAAATTGTCCCTAGTGTGTGTGTGCGCACCCTGAGGTGGGCTGGTGCCCTGCCTGGGGATTGTTTCCTGCCCTGTGTTGGCTGGGATTGGCTCCAGCAGACCCCTGTGACCCTGTAGTTTGGATATAGCGGTCCTAAATTGACCTTGGTGTGTGTGTGTGCCCTGTGGCACCCTGCCCAGGGTTTGTTCCTGTGTTGGCTGGGATTGGCTCCAGCAGACCCCTGTGGTTAGGATATAGTGGGATGGTTAATGGATGGATGGATGTTTTTAGTTATGAAGAGTTGTCATGTTGACAGGTGATTGTTGTGTCTCCAGGAGAAGGAGTTATCAGCATCATGAGTGCACACATTTGGGTTCACTGTGTTCTGCAGCAAAGGGGGGTCAAAAGGACAGTTCTGGACTTCCAATGAGGAAGGCAGCATTATGAAAAAGTCCAATATTACATACAGGTAATGATCATTATTGTTGCTGCATTTACATTACTACTATTATTAATGAACACAGACATAAAAATGTGTCTTTTTTGTGTGGCAAGAAAAATAATGCATTCAATTAAAGTTACAGTGGTTGCGATTGGTAATGGGTAATAGCAGGCGCTTGCTTTGGACAACATAACTGATGAGTGGCAGGGGAAGCAATAAATGTGTTAGTGATTGGGATTGTGCTTATGTAACTGGAAGAAGAGTTAGGAATGTAGAAAGGAATTCTGTCCATTTCTTATCTTTCATCAGTTGTATTTACAGAAGTTAGGTTGACTTTGTATTTAGTGATCCCATCCTCAGTATTTGAACAAATGCATTCAGTGGGCATGGATGTTGCTGGCAAAGTTAGAGGCTTTTTAAAGGTCTCTGTTCAGATGTAGTTATTCACTTGCTCTTTGTTGCCAGTACTCAAGAGTTTCCTCATATGGATATCTTTATTAATTGGGGAAGTATAAATCACATTCACAGTAACATCAGTAGTGAAAATGTAAAAGTCTCAAGGCTCCCACAAATTGTAGAAAATGCTGCAACTGCTGTTGATGAGGCTTAAGCTGGTGTCAGCAGCTCTGGTTCTGTTTGACAGACAGTTGGGAGTCGACAGTACATATAAAATAACAGATTTTAAATGAATAAATACTAATATTGTTTAAAGCGGTGTGTCCTGCGCATACTGTAATAATGACCATATCGTGGATACACACTCTAACACAAGGTGTTTTTCAGCCTCCCTGATGTGATCAAGATTGTCATCCCCAAGGGGTTTGAATTCATGATGTTTTACGGTGGGCAAGGTGAGCAGCATATTAAATATTGTTATCTTCTTCTATCAAAGGAAAATGAATAAACTTGAAATGGGGTAGAATAAAAAAATAACTATGTTACGCAAGCAGCCTTAGATAAAATATTGAAAAGCTGCACCGGTGGTTGCTGGCATGGATTTATATTCATTTTATGTTCTTTTAGATAGCTCACTGTCCTTGGCAAAATGGCTGATGGCTGCTGCACTAGTTGGAATTCTTATGTAACTTGGCTGTCTTCCTTCATTAACATGTTGCAAACAGCATTATAAGTCCACATCCTAGCTTTAGGAAACACTATGCATGGCTGCTCTGTAACGCCTGTACAATCTGTTTTGTCCTTTTCCTGCACAGTCTCTTTGCCGTCCATTAGTCATAATGCTCACCTGGTGTCTGTGGAAACACGATCTGCCACACAGCTCCATGAGCCCAAAGTTACACCGGCGACTATAGTCCCAATGGAATGGGTGGCGGAGTTGCAGAGAGGTACCAGTCACTCAGCTGTCTTCTTTCCTGTACTGATGCTAGAAACACCATACCAAACCTCAAAACTCAGTATTAAGACCCCTCAGCAAACACCTCAGAAGACCTCAGCAGGTCCATCTGGGTCTCCACAGCACTCAAAGCATTGCCAACATGGACTGTAGGTCTTCTTCTCCTGCCAATCATGATGCCAATGTAGCAACTTGTCAGTGCAATTACAATATGATGGCGATTCTATGTGGAAATGATTCCACATCAAAGAATGAGTTACTGTATTTTGCATGAATCTTTCACAGTATCTCTCAAAAAGTATTTGTTAACTTACATAAAAGTGACTGATTATGTAATACTTTTTTGTATTCTCTTTGCATGGGCAGGGCCCCATGTACTAGTCCATAGTCCATGCAAATGGCTACTGGTTTTTCCGTGGAGCCAATGCAGATCCTCATGTCAACAGCACACTTAGTTTGATTCTGACTGTGAGGGTGCTAGTGATGTATGAGAGCTTCTGCACTTAATGGTTGTGTCTCAATCTACTTGCTTCCGTTAGGTCAGATTATCTCAGGTTACAACGTGAGTTACCACAGCTATGCTGATGACACACAGCTGTACTTATTAATAGCACCTGATGACTCCGACTCTTTCGATTCACTAACACAATGTCTTACTGGTATTTCTGAATGGATGAATAGTAATTTTCTCAAGTTAAATAAAGAGAAAACTGAAATTTTATTGATTGGCAAAAATGGATCCAGTGAGGTTATCAGAAATAAACTTGATGCACTAGGATTAGAAGTTAAGACGGAAGTAAAAAACTTAGGGGTAACCGTTGACTGTAATCTGAATTTTAAATCGCATATTAATCAGACCACTAGGACAGCATTTTTTCACTTAAGAAACATAGCAAAAGTTAGACCTCTTATATCATTGAAAGATGCTGAGAAATTAGTTCACGCGTTTGTTTTCAGTCGACTAGATTACTGTAACGCACTCCTCTCAGGACTACCCAAAAAAGACATAAATTGTTTGCAACGAGTGCAGAATGCAGTTGCTAGAATCCTAACTAGGAAAAAAAAATCTGAACACATTTCTCCAGTTTTGATGTCACTACACTGGTTGCCTGTGTCATTCAGGATTGACTTTAAAATTCTGCTTATGGTTTATAAAGCCTTAAATAATCTCGCCCCATCTTATATATCGGAATGCCTGACACGTTATATTCTTCAAATGAGTGTCTCCTTATAATTCCAAAAGCTAAACTTAAAAGAAGTGGTGAGGCGGCCTTCTGCTGTTATGCACCTAAAATCTGGAATAGCCTGCCAATAGGAATTCGCCAGGCTGATACAGTAGAGCAGTTTAAAACACTGCTGAAAACACATTACTTTAACATGGCCTTTTTATAACTTCACTTTAACTTAATACTGATACTCTGTATGTTCAATTCATCATAATAACTATTCATAGTGGCTCTAAAATCCATACTGACCCCAACTCTCTCTTCTGTTTCTTTTTCCGGTTTCTTTGTGGTGGTGGCGCAGTCCATTGATGGACTGAAAGCCAGAAGTCTACGTGACCATCATCATCAGGTCCTTCCATGAAAACCCTAAATACAAAGAGGACTGTTTGACTTATGTTAGGTAGATTGCCCGGAGGGGACTGGGCGGTCTCGTGGTCTGGAACCCCTACAGATTTTATTTTTTTCTCCAGCCTTTGGAGTTTTTTTTTTTTTGTTTTCCTGTCCACCCTGGCCATCGGACCTTACTTATTCTATGTTAATTAATGTTGACTTATGTTTATTTTTTATTGTGTCTTCTATTTTTCTATTCATTTTGTAAAGCACTTTGAGCTACATTTTTTTGTATGAATATGTGCTATATAAATACATGTTGATTGATTGATTGATTGTGTGAAATGCACATTTGAGACACTCCTTGAAACAGTATTTCAAAACATTTATGCCTTTAAAGCTCAACACAGTGTTGATACATGAGTATCAAGCATCTCAGAGAGACTTGAGACCCTCACTTCATCTTCTAGAGGGACACAAACCCTCAACCTTTCCACTTTTATACTCAGGGACTTGAACCCTGGTTCAAGAGGGACTTCCTTTCCTCAAGGGGGACATGCTCACTCTTCCTAGCCAATGTCTCATACAAGATATAGTACTAAGTAAACCTAGGTGGAGAACATAAATCTTCTTCCTTTCTGGTTGTTTATTTATTTATTTTTCCTTATTGTTTGATTCAAACCCTCATCGTCCTCTTTTAACCCCCACTGTGTGAAAATCATTTCAGTAAATCTCTCAGAAAGGGGTAAAGGTAAAACAATAAACAGGGGAAACGTATCTTTCAGAAATGCAACATTGTTATTGGTTTCCCAGATCAATATCATAGATTTCATATTTTCTTTCTCTCTAATTTATGCCACATTACATGTCATTTATTCACCCTTGAATGATTATACTTACTGTATACTGGCTATACATGGCTGCAGGTAACTATAATGAAATCATATAATAATCAGCACAAAAAAACAATCCTATACTCACTTTTAAAGGAATGCCACAGAGGCCAACCCAGATTACAGATTAATTGCAAAAATTCTCTCCCTCGATACAAATAAATATAATATGAGCATGAAGGCTCAGGCTTCTGCCTTGAAACAAGGAGGCTGGGGTTCAATTTCCTGTGTTGAGTTTGCTTGGGTTTGCTCTGTTTTCTTTCCTCAGTCCAAAAACTTGCAGTTCAGGTAAACTGACATTGTTAAATTTTCCTGTGTGTATTCACCCGGCAGTGGACTAGTGACAATGCCCAGGTGTTTTCCTACCAAGCACCTGATGCCTGATAGGATAGGACTCCAGCTTTCATGCAAGACTGCTCTGGATAAGTGGGTTAAGAAAATGGACTGATGGATAATACAAGCAGGAATCTTGTCTGGAAAACCAAATACAAACTGGCCTTGTAGATGAAAATGATAGGAATTATATAAGGACTGATACTTTCAAAAAATTTTGCTGTAAGAAAATAAGTCATGAGTATTCACACTGGTATGTAACATTATGTATAAAAGAAAGTAAGCTACAGTGTTACTGTTATGATGGGATCTTTTGTGTTTTGTTATAACTGTAGCATAAATACCAAGTACACATATTTATGATAGAAGTTTGAATTGTTGGAAAATGCAGTGCCCTCAATAATTCAGTGCACATTGCAGACTTTAATTTATGAGTATGTACATATATTTCAGTCACACCATGTAGAAATATACATATTTAGGACTTTGTTGCATATCCCTTGCATACAATGGCTTCTTGAAGTCTGCAATTCATAGACATCACCAGGTGCTGAGGATGTTCTCTGGTTATGATCTGCAACACCTTTAATACCATCTACCATCTTCAGCTCCGTCTTGTCCTCTTACGTTTTCTCTTAAGAATATGGAGAACTTGCTCTATTGGATTTGAACGGGGTGACTGGCTTGGCGAATCAAGAATTTTCCATTGCTTTAGTTTTGAAAAACTCCAGTGTTTCCTTCGCAGTACGTTTGGGATCATTTTCTTGTCGGATGAAGCACTGTCTAACAAGTTTGGAGGCATTTACTGGAACTCGAGTAGATAGGATGTTTCTACACACCTCAGAATTCATTATTCATAATTAATAAAGATAAGTGTGCCATTACATGTGGAAGCCATACAGTACATGCCCCAACATTTAAAACCCTCCACCATGTTTAACAGATGAGATGGTATGTTTTGTACCTTTGGTAGTTCCTTTTCATCTCCACACTTTGCTCTTGCCAACACTCTGATGCCAGTTCTTCTTTGTCTCGTCTGTTCACAAGACCCTTTTTCCAGAATTCTGCAGGCTCTTTCAAGTACTTTGATGGAATCCGTAAGCTGGCCATCCTATTTTTGTGGCTAATTAGTGGTTTACATCTTGCAGTATGGCTTCTATATTTCTGTTCATGAAGTTTTCTGCAAATAGTTTCTGAAACATGCACATCTGCCTCCTAAAGATTGTGTCTGATCTATTGGACAGGAATTTGGGGCTTTTTCTTTACCATAGTTAGGATTCTTCTGTCATCAGCAGTGAAGGTCTTCCTTGGCCTACCAGTCCCTTTGTGATTACTGAGCTCAGCAGTGCAATCTTTCATCTTAATCATTGTTTTGTCTTAGTAGATTCCTATATTACTCTACCTTCCTCGTTTGTATTCTTTATTGTGTAGACTTTATCAGAATGCCTCAAATCCTTTAGACTTACCACTGTTACAGGGTATTGTACTTTAGCACTTCTCTCCACCTCTCCTTCTACCTCTGCCACCTTAGGCAGTTACACAGAGTAAATAATACATGTTAATAATGTATTATTAATTAATATTTCTTAAAATAATAATAATGAATCAAAGTACATGTGAATATTGGCAGTCATGCAACCTCATTAATGCTAGATATGTAATTTCAGGCAGCACACACACAGTGCAAATAATGTGATGTTTCTAGAACCATATATTGCAGAACTGTTAGCTAGTTTCAAAGAATTACCCATGGCAGGGAAGTTGACCTTCCTACGTGTGCTGCTTCTTATTTCGAAAGTACTAGTGGTACATTTATCTAAGACATTGCTGGCTTTTAGTTTCAGGATTAACCAAATACTTCCTCATTAAGGACTTTCTAAGTAAAAACTTTGAGGTTTCCATGAATTTTTCTTGCAATTAAAATTATTTAATCAAAAACTTAAACAATCATGCAGTGCTCTGCAGCCTAACTACAGTAAACCTAATCATAAAATCATAATGCTGAAATAAAAAATGACTTGAAAGCAACTCATCGCACTGTACCACATGCATCCCATTAATTAAATGATTGTAGAAAATGAAGTGGAATTTGAAATGATTAATGAACCATTCACAAGGAAATGCATATTTCAGCCTCACAAGTAGTGAAGGTGCCATATTACAAAAATATGATTGCTTTTTCCAGAATTCACTATTGTGAAGTGATTACTGCTGACTATCGAATGACTGTTGCAATCTGTGCTCAATGCCAGCCAGAGCAAGTTGACTTTTTCACACTAAAATTTATTTCAGTTCATGAACATGTAAAATGCGTAGAGCTTGTTCTACATGAATACAAATTGTAGCCCCGGAGTTCAGAATTGACAGGGAAATATTTTTCAGGTGGTGGGAATATGTCAAAAGGGAACGGGGTTCAAAGATCCAAGAGTACACTGGTAAAAAGATCTCTCAATTAATATATCAGAAAAGGAGTGGAAAGTAGCAATGCAGAGAATTCACTCGAGCTCCATATGCGCAAAGCATACAATTATACAACTCAAAATTATATATCGAGCACATCTGTCTCGACTAAAACTCTCCAAAATGTTTCCAGGGCATGATCCAACCTGTGAACGCTGCAACCAAGTCCCAGCCTCACTAGGTCACATGTTCTGGGCCTGCACCAAATTAACATCATTCTGGACAAAAAATTTTAATTACCTCTCAGACAGTCTTGGACTCACAATCCCTCCTAACCCATTAACAGCTGTGTCTGGGGTTCTTCCAGAGGGGCTTAAAGTGGAGAAAGACAAACAAATTGTGATTGCATTCACTACACTTTTGGCACGCAGACTTATTCTGATAAACTGGAAGAATCCAAACTCTCCTCTTTTAAGTCAGTGGGAAATTGATGTGTTATATTATTTGAAATTGGAAAAAATCAAATACTCAGTTAGAGGATCTGTACAGACTTTTTTCAAAACATGGCAGGATCTAATCAGTAATATTTTAAAAAAAGTTCATAAAGCAAAGAGATTTTTTTTTTAATTTAGGTATGTTTACAAGCCTTAAATTTAACGTCGTTTGGCATGCTCTCTCTCTCAGGGGTGGGGATCGATCTGTTCTTAACTCAATTTTTCTTTTTGTAAAATCTTGATTGCTTTGTATGGATTGTAATAAAATTAATAAAATTAAAAAAAAAAAAAGGGAACGGGGTTACCTGAAGAGGCCAGTGTTTAAAACATCTCCTGAGAGCATCATGGGGGCTGACAGAGTGCTTAAAGAGAGCAGTTCGCCTGCATTTCCCTGATACTAACGTCCATAGGCCTGGTTGCAAGGCTTCTGGCAAGTGTCAAATGTGAACCCTGACTTTGTGATGTGAGTAGAGTGAGGCAATACTGGGTTGGATGTATGTGCAGGCATTGGGATGAAGCAGCTGGGAGTGTATGGAACCAGAGGAGAACTGTGCAACATGGAGGAGTGGCCAAGAAAGGCAGTAGTGGGTCCAGATGCTGAAGAAACTAACAGTCCTTTCCAAGAATACTTACCAATAGATATGTGTAGAGTACTAAATCCACTTCTCTGTTAGATTGGTGGTAGATGTAGGATAAAGACAGCTAACAACCCTGAGACAGTGAATTGGTTTAACTGTAATGCTGGTGGACAAAACCAAAGCCACAAGTGTTCCCTTTTGGACGGGCAGGGCAAATCACATCACACCTCTTAAATATCCTGAATGAAGCGTGTGGTACCTTCATGGAAAAATGTTCTCAGAGAAGCACAGTGTAGCACCCCTTGGGCCATACCTGAGAAAGACACGTTCCTTAGAATGCGAAATACATTTCAATAGAGTAGAGGATACCTGGATAAGCCAGCCTTAAAAGTAGCTCCTGAGAGCTTGAGGGTGAGAAGACGTAATGCAGACATAGCACTTAAACAGTGTACTTTGTCCACATCGCCTAGATGCTAAAGCCCATCAGCCCAGGCTGGTAAGTCTCAGAAGAGGACCCTGAACTTGGGTTGGTTCATGGATACAGGGAATAGTTTGGCATACAGGTTGGCTCTGATCGTAGATGAGCGTAGTGAGGTGAGGTTGCAGATGTTGTGCAACGGGACCCGGACACAGACAGGCGGACTTCGTTTTCTCACCCAACACATGTTTATTTACAGAATATTTACAAATAATTCAGTGCACAACCCAGTGCCTCCAGCACCGATCCCCCAAAGTCCAGGCCTCACAGTCTCTGGTGCCTTCCTTCTGGCCGCCTCCACTCCTCTCTACAGCTCCATCCTCTTTCACCCGACTCTTGCTCTCGAATGCAGGGAGGCGGCCCCTTTATCTACCAGCCCGGATGGGCTCCAGCTGCTTCCCGGCAGTCCTCCGCGGACACACCCCCGTGTGGGGGAAGTGCCGGCTGCACACCCGGAAGCCCTCCGGGTGTCCCCAGTCTTCTTCCCCCCAGCACTTCCTGGTGTGGTCGGAAGTGCTGAGGTCCAGGGTTCTTCAGGCACCAGGGCGCCACCTAACGGTGGCCATGGGCCCCTACAGGGTTGGGCTTCCAAGCCCTCTACCCGTGGCCCCCAACACAACCACGGCGGTCGCCCCCTCTTGGTCTGGAGGAGGCGTAAGCCCTCCTCCATTCCTCCTGGGCGTCCTGGCTGGGTACCACCCCCAACCGCATGCCATAGTGCCCTACTGCCAGCAAAGACATGTCGGTCTGAGCGATACATCCCGAGAGGGCAGTTCGTCCCCGGATTGGGTCCTACTACGTATCGAGGGTCTACAACGGCACCCTGGAACGCACCACTTCGGCACCCCTTCTAAGGTCGTCGTGCCCTTCTGGTCTGTACCACTCTCGCCTCCATAGTCTCCCCGCCAGCTCTCAAAACTGAGCAGGAGCTGCAGGGAAAAACAAACCCTGTAACCTCATAAGGTTTATGGCGAACCGGCCGAAAGCTGAAAATTCAGATTTAACATAGTGTGGGCTGATCAAAGTAGAAGCAAAAGCAGTCAGAAAAAGGGAGATAGACTTGTCATTTTTGAGAAATAAAAGTGTAACCTGGGACACATTACAGTCAAAGTTCAGGTTTGACACCCAAATGTTGTGCTGCTTGCAAAGGGATTATGCCCCATTTTGGCAAACACAGAAATCACAATAGATACAGTGTAATCTGTGGTCAGCAAACTTACACCAATCATCACAGTGGTTTCATTACAATTTCTGGGGACTGCTCTCTTCCAGTCTCATCAATTTGTATCAGTTTTTAGACTGTACAACAACGGATAATCAAACCTTGAACTTGTTATATGCCAATGTTAAAGTGGAACATTATTCTGTTGCTTTGCCACTCCAGGGCAGATTGGACCTCAGCTAGATTTAGCTCATGCCCACATACAAACCCATTATTCATCTCCTGCTAGTCATCATTAGTGCTGTGCAGGAATGGACAAGAGAGACTGCAGAGGTTGTGGAGGATGACTTTGAAAACACTGACTAGGATATGTTCTGTGTCACATGGTGAGGACACTAAGGGATTCAGTCACTGTATTACAGATAACATACATTTTTGTGTGGAGAAGTTTCCACAAAGATAATGTGTCTTTATTCAACACAAAACCATGGATAACAAAGGACCTGAAGGCTTTACTGAATAAGAAGCTCAACACCCTTCAGGTCTGGTGATAATGAGGAGATTAAGCAGGTGCTATCAGACATGAAAAGCAGCTTTAGACAGGGAAAGTTTGCTACTGAGACAAGAACGGTATAAAGGAAGTGTGAAATGGGATGAGGACTATCACTGGCTACAAAGTAGGCCAATCTGCAGAAGAAGGGAATAAGGCCAAGACAAAAAAATGAACAGGTTTGACTCACACTTTTCAGTACAGAGCTTCCCAACACTCTCAACCACTGTGTGCAAATTGAGATGGTGTGCACAACCATTTGTGTGCCCTCGTGATCTCTCTTCCCATGACACTATAATTGTAGTCTCTACACTCTATTCTACTTCCCAGTTTGTCAATCACCTTGGGATTAATAAAGTATCTATCTATCTATTGTGGTCCCCGGCCGGGGCTGGAGCTCGGCCAGGACGCACAGGAGGACCGGAGGAGGGCTTGTGGCTCCTCCAGACCAAGAGGGGGCGTCCGCCCTGGTTATGTTGGGGGCCTCGAGTTAAGGGCTTGGAAGCCCAGCCCTGTAGGGACCCGTGGCCACCGCCAGGTGGCGCCCCGGTGCCTGACTATCCCGTGTGGTACCCGGCTGGGGCTGGAGCCTGGCCGGGACGCCCAGGAGGAACGGAGGAGGGCTTGTGCCTCCTCCAGACCGAGATGGGGCGTCCGTCCTGGTTATGCTGGAGGCCTCAGGTAGAGGGCTTGGAAGGCCAGCCCTGTAGGGACCCGTGGCCACCGCCAGGCGGCGCCCCGGTGCCTGACTATCCCGTGTGGTACCCGGCTGGGGCGACGCCCAGGAGGACCGGAGGAGGGCTTGTGCCTCCTCCAGACCGAGAGGGGGCGTCCGTCCTGGTTATGCTGGAGGCCTCAGGTAGAGGGCTTGGAAGCCCAGCCCTGTAGGGACCCGTGGCCACCGCCAGGTGGCGCCCCAGTGCCTGATTATCCCGAGAGCCCAGCACTTCCGCCACACCAGGAAGTGCCGGGGGGAAGACGACAGGGGACACCGGGCGGCTTCGGGTGCGCAGCCGGCACTTCCGCCACACGGGGGTGTGTCCGCGGGAGATTGCCGGGAAGCAGCTGGAGCCCATCCGGGTTCCTATAAAAGGGGCCGCCTCCCTCCAGTCATTGGCAGAAGTCGGGTGGAAGAGGACGGAGCTGGAGTGAGGACTGGAGGCGGCCAGGAGAAAGGCAGAGAAACTGTGTGGCCTGGACATTGGGGGAATCAGTGCTGGAGGCACTGGGGTTGTGTGAGTGCATGTGTTTCTTGTAAATAGACTTTGTAAATAAACGGTGTGTGGTGGAACTATGCTGTCCGTCTGTCTGTGTCCGGGTCCCAGTTCACACTATCTATCTATCTATCTATCTATCTATCTATCTATCTATCTATCTATCTATCTATCTATCTATCTATCTATCTATCTATCTATCTATCTATCTATCTATCTATCTTTAATTAGTTTGTTGTAGCCTCTGTGTTGTTTTACATGGTGTTGAGGAGCAACTTGAGTTCAGGTGATGCAAAACTCCTGAACAAACGTATTAGTAAGACCAGTTCCATCACAGAAATGACTCTGAAAACTCTGGAGACTTTTGTAGAAAAGAAGATGGTGGCAAAATTCTGCCCATCCCCTCCAAGGGCCTCTTTCTTGGAGAACTTTAAGTCCCATGGCTCATACCTCCACAGTGTAATAAGATGCACATCTGAGAATCTTTTCTGCTTGTGGCCATTAGGTCTTTGTTTCCTCCCACCATCACTTCCTTTATTCCAGCCAGGGAAGGTGGTACAATGTCAATTTACTGCATATTTTGTAGCATAATATTTATTGTGTTATATATATATTGTAACAAAAACGCTATATGGGTGCCTGACCCGACACAAACTCAAACCAGAGGCATGTTAAAATAAATAAACTTTTATTTTCTTCACCTGTGGGGCACGTCTTTCCTGTGACCCCCACAGGCACAACACAGTCCCCAGTACCAATAAAGCACCCAAAAAACACTCTTCTCCTTCCTTCTTCTTCCACCACTCCTCCTACAAGCTTCAAACTTTTCTCCCAACACTGGCCATTGAGTGGTGGTTGCTGGGCCCTTTTATAGTCCACCAGGAAGTGCTCCAGGTGGTTGATTGCCAAGTTCTGGCTGCACTTCTGGGTGTGGCGAATACACTGCCCATACAGGCTCAGGAGTCCCAGGCTGCAGCACCCCCTGGCAATGCCTGCTGGACCCAACAGGGCTGCACCCAACTCCAATTCCCATGGAGCCCTGTGGGAAATCGAGGCACCGCTCCAACCCAGGGGGGTGGCCATCTAGCATCCAGGGGGAGGTATTGCACCATCCAGGGCTGCTCCCCCTGAAAATACAGTGCTACTATATATATATATATATATATATATATATATATATATATATATACATATCGTGGTGGATGGCGGCCGTTTATCCCGGCCAATACCCCAAGCCGCCAGGTGGAGCCCTCCTTGCAGTATGGAGGTCCCCAGAAGACCAGCAGGGCATCATGGACAATGTAGTTTTTATACGCAGCCCTGCAGGATGCCATGGGGGCCACTAGGGGATGCTGCAGGGAGGAATAATGGCTATTTTCCTCGCCCGGAAGCACACGTGGACAAGAGGAATGGCGTGCTTCCGGGGTGAAGAAACAAACTTTTACCTGACCCGGAAGTGATTGAGAGTCACATGGACTGGGGATGGAGAACACTTCCGGGTCAGGAGATATAAAAGGACTATGGGAGCTCCCAGGGTGGAAGGGTGGCAACGCGTCTGGGAGCTGGAGGATTGGTTTATTGTGTTTATTATTGTAGTTATTGTTATTATATGAGAATAGTGGTGGAGAGTGTGCTTTGTGCACTGTGGAGATTGAATATTTGGAGTCAATATTTGGACTTTTATCTGGTGTCTGGAGTCGTGGACAGAAGGTTCAAGGGAATGAGAGTGCCCCCTATCTACCACATATATATATATATATATATATATATATATATATATATATATATATATATATCTTTATTTTTATTGTATTGTCTTAGATATTGAGACAAAACAAAATATGTGTATTTTATGCTCTTTGTTTCACTAAGGTAAACCTCTGAATTTTCACTTGCTGTGACGATGCAGGTTCTACCCCACACTCCCATGTAGCCCATGCAACCTGACACCGTCGGTAATGTCACCGATGAGCTCAGCAATGGGCCCAACAAATGGAGCAAAGGGGATGATGTAAAAAGTTGTCAAGTGCTTTTATTATTACAACAACAAAAACAAAGTGTCCAAATAATGCAAAGTGCAGTGCTTTTCAATAAATCTTCCTTAAGTAAATAATTCATAAAAACAAACAAATAAATCCTTTTAAAACGATGAGGTTAACACAATGCTGGAAGCAATCCTTTAAAAAACACAAAGCCCAGTGTCTTTTTTACCTAGCGGCTCCCCTGCTTCTCCCATCTGGGCCCTGGAACAGGAGAGTTTCCCTTCCTGCAGCTGACCTTCTTCCTCATATGACTGATCTGGAGGCTTCCTGATCCCTGCGCTCTCCAAACCGAGACTTGGGTTGCCCAAAGGCCAGGGCGCTCATAATGGGGAATCCCTCACCCAAGCCTCCCGACTCCCGCTGCCTTCTCGGCCTTACACGGCCAACGGTCCTTTATCACCAGTCACTCCAGCTCCTTGCTCGCTCAGCTGGAGTGACCGCTTCCTTCTGCCCTACCGAGTGCCAGCCAAACACCCCTGCTAGGGCTCACTGTCCAGCTGCCTGCCTGTGACCCTTCGCTCGCTCGCACCGGCTCTCTCTCCACAATGCTTCCAGCAACCTCCGGCTCTTTTTCCTTACTTGGATTTTCCTTAATTTTTCTTTCTCTACTAGCCACTTCGCGCTTCTATTTATGACAGGGACGTGATTCACCTGTGGCAATCAGCGGCTCCCGGGAACAATTACGGATGCGGACGACTCCTCAACTGTGCAATTAAGTGAGGTTCGCCCAAACCACGAATCACCACAGTAACCGATCAGCCACACACCACTTCGCCCCCTCGCTAAGCCACGTGTGTGGCGATTATTTATTTAAAACTGGCCTTTTTAACGTGAGCTGTGGACCCGCTACACCACACTTGGGGATTAATAAAGTATATCTAATCTAATCTAGTATTATCAGGTTTACTTGGTAACAGGACTATTTATCTAGGATAATACAAATTTTATCACAAAAAAAAATGAATGCCAACATGGATAAACTGAGACACACATGAAATGTCAGTTAAATCTGGCAATGGGCACATATATTTAGCAAGGACAAACTGTTCTTGTTTACACTAGGCAGTAAAACATTACTAATTCTATTTTCCAGCTCTTATAGGCCACACGAAATGTCTCCAAAATAACAGACATGCACTGCAAGTTGACATCATTGCTCTCACTCGATTCCATAGTCTTGCAGCAGCCACAGCCAGTATCCTCAATTGTCCTTTCTACTGTTGCATTCCCTCTCAGCGATCCACCCAAGACAAAACACTGTCTTCTGCATGGAGCTGCTACTTACAGTATGTCATCTCTGAAGGTCCCTGCCTGCATTCGCGAATGTTTCATGACTTGTAGGATGTAGCACAAATCTACCTAAACTTGTGAAATGCAGCTCTCCACAAACCTGATTGACAAGTTCACTGTCACTCAGGTGTCCAGCAATACGTCTATTCAGGGCAGTCATCTTTTTGCTACAATGCTGTACTCCACAGCTTTCATGTCGTAGCATCTTTTACCAAGAATAAAAGTATCCTAGTAGATGAAAATCTGACAAAATGAAAAAGTATTGTGTCTCTATTATTAATACATGAAGCACTCTTTACTATCCAACATCATCAACACGTTTATTATCATAAAGGTGCCACACTTGCAGTCATTGTCAGTTTTCAAAGATTTTCTTGCCATTAACAGTCACTGTTATGCCTATTATTACACTTTTGGATTAATAGAAAGGGAAACAAAATCCTCCTTTTGACTTCAAAAGACCTTTAGGAAGATTTAGCACACTCTGGAGTGGTGGTACACTGTTCTACTGTACAGCAACACTTGAACAAATATGACCTTCATGGTAGAGTCAGCAGATGAAAAGCTTTCCTGTATCCTAACCACAAAATTCAGTGCCTGAAGTTTTCAAATGAACATTTAAACAAGCCGGATGAATTCTGGAAACAAGTCCTGTGAATTGATGCAGTCAAAATACAACTTTTTTGCGACAATGTGCAGATATGTTTAAAGAAAAAAGGGTGCTGAATTCCAGGAAAATAACACCTCTCCAACTATTAAGAATGGGGTGGTCGATGATACTTTGGGCTTGTGCTGCAGCCAGTGGCACAGGAAACATGTCATTGGTAGAGAGAAGAATGGATTCAAATACATACAAGCAAATTCTGGAAGCAAGCATCACATTATCTGTAAAAATGTGAAGTTAAAAGGATGATGTGTCTCAGAACAAGATAATGATCCAAAACACACCTTAGATCTAAAATGGAGTACCTCAAGAGGCACAAGCTGAGCATTTTGCCATGGCCCCTACAGTCCCCTGACCTACACATCATTGAAAATCTGTGGAGAGATCTCAAAACAACAGTGTATGTAAGACAACCCAAGAATCTTGTAGAATTAGAAGTCTTTTGCAAGGACAAATGGGCAAAAATACCCCACACCCTTTCATTTTTTTGGGGTCTTTTGTACCTGAGAATGAAGGGAATAAAAATGTAATCTTGCTTAAAATAGTCAAGAAATGTGTCATCTTTCACTTTATGCCTTTTGGTGATCAGTTCTTCTGCTCACTTAACTATTCTCATTAACAGACATTTTAAGCAAGGATGCTCAAACTTTTGCATGCCACTGTAGAACAGTAACACGTACACCTGTGTACTGTTACATCATCACTGTTTCTTATTTATGTTTATGAGTAATTATAAGATGTTTAAATATTAATAATAATACATATATTTTTTGTTTTGTTTTTGTTTAAGAAGCCTGTCCTGTAACATTTTCATCATGCAGTTTTTTGGCTTTATCCTAATGTTAATCCCCTAACCTATGCATGTGTTGTGAGTCCACCCTATTTTCCTGCACAGTGTTTCCTAGGATAGCTGCATTGCAAAAGCAATCAATGTGCAGGCAATGAATAAATAATAAGTATGAATAAAATTAAACATTTATGGTTGCACATTCTCTCAAAGATAGATCAAATAACTCCAGAGACACTGAGAAGAGAAACAACAATAGTAATTACTTAACAATGACCAATCCAAACAAGGTTCTTCAGAGACATCTTGAGAAAGCAGAATTTGTAAGACTGTGTTAATTCTAAAAAAAATGTGCCTTCAGTCTAGATTTAAATGCTGAACTTAATAAGTGTATGATTCAAGAGTTTGGTTTATCTATGGCTGCTGGCTTTATCTCTCATACTAGATTGACTTACTCTTGCCATTGTAAGGCTAAACTTCATAGCTAAGCCTAGTTGAAGCCAAAGAAGTGATTTAAATCAGGAGTTGTACTTGTAGTTGTAGATATGATCCTTACTGCTGTGTCTTGAATTAGCTATACAGTGTTGAGGGGCTTATTTGAACATTGTGACCATAAAATATCAAAGGAGTCAATTCAGAATTACATACACATCCAAGGCATTATTTATGTATTAACTTAAAAAAATGAAGAACATTTTAATTTTAAAAGTTTCAAATTTTGCATAATACATTTCATAATGCCTTACCACACTGTCAACATCCAAGAATCAAAATGGTGCGTTCGCATTTTGAAGCCACATGTTTGGTTCATGGTACTGTCTGGGTGAGAGTTGTGTGTGTTTGTTGGAGGTAAAAAATCCCCAAGTATTGCTAGAGAAACTTTTTTCATACACTGAACATGATTTAATTTTCTTACAGATGATGCCAATTGGGACTTTTACTTGAATAAAAAAATAAATCTGTATCGATCTCAGAACTAACTGAGCCATTTAACAGTTTACTTTGGTGTATTTAATTTAAAAGTTTCAGGAAAAAAAAATACAAATTTAACTTCTGTTTCAGCAAGTGTATTTCCATTTACAATTCCTCTTGGTGTGCAGTTTGCTACTAGGATGTCCATTAGGTCAATGAAGTTTGGTTCTTTATTTTTGGAGGGGTATTGCACAATTCTGGAAGTACATCAGTTCTTAAGAATTAGTTTTAATCAAAATGAAAATGAAAACGGAACTTAGCTTGTAGATTTAACATAACAGATGAGCCCATATGTTTTTTTAATACTGAATATTCTAATATTTTATTTCTTACTCAACATTAGTTAATATACCTTTCCACATTGATTTCTAAATAAAGGTTCAAGGTGCTCAAGAGATCTGGCTAATTGAGACTTGGATATTTCTTGCAATGGTCAATGTGAAACAATGTTATTTTTGCAAGTTATAGGCAACTAAGTGAAGTTAAAAAACGAGAAAACTTTCAATGCTTGTTTGTGAAACACCTGCAGTCCTTGTGGTAACAGATGAGAGTAAATGCATGAAACACACCACTAAGTCCGAGTGACCTTGAACTGGATGAAGCACAATGTTAAATGGGGGAGTTCAAAGTCTCACACTGATATCTTAACTTATTATTGAGGTGACAGATTAAAGCAGATCTGTAGAGTGCAATCGAAGCTATCAACTTAGGTAACGTTACTTGTGTTTAATCAGGCTATTTAATGATGATGTAATAACACTGGCAGACTGGTGGTGCACAATTACTGTTCCTTTCACAAAGTAGGTTTGATTGCTACCCTGGTCATGGTCTGTGTGGAATTTGCATGTGCCTTTATTGCTGTATATGATCTAGCTGATCAAACAGGCAGTGTTCGTCCTTGTTTTAGAACTTAGTTACAAATTGACCATATGTATTTTTATTTTTTGTTCTTTAGCTTCTGCTGTAATAAATACTAATCTATTGTAGTATTTTCCTCCTTCTGTGTGTCTTTAACTCTGTTTCTTTCTTCTGTCTCAGCTAGATGTGCTTGATCAACCATCTCCAAACATCTTGGTCCTGTACCTCCCCTCCACTCAAACCCCTTTTCCTTCACATCTTCTTTTGCTTTATCCATCCACCTCTGGTTTGGCCTCCCTCTCTTTCTCTTCACCTGTACTTCCATTCCCATCACTCTTTTGCCCACATATTCATGGTCTCTCCTAATCACATGTCCAGATCACTTCAACCTAATTTCCTGGACTTTCTTAGATATTCTCTTCAAAGCCCTTTTCCATTCTTCAGCTTCCTAAACACTTTCTCTTTTCGGATGATTCACAACACAATTTGATGGATCTGGTGGAAGTAGTGACAAATGTAGGTTTGCATTTACTTTTCCACGTGAATGAATACACCATGCCGGTTTTATGTGTCATTGTTTGAGTATTTCACCTCTATCTTTAAACACCTGCATGAAGATCTAATGCTTACCTGGTAAAATATGTAAAATACTACAGTTAGTTAAAAGTCAGATGCAGATCAGCCACAACACATGAGTGTTAGAACTTAACCATGGTTCAGCGGAAGAAGGCTGCCTAGTCTGATGAATCACATTTTAGATCATGTGCACAGCCAGGTGTGTGTGCATCATTTATCTGGGGAAGATATGGTAGCAGGATGCACTATGAGAAGAAGGCAAGCCAGCCGAGGCAGCATGGTGCTCTGGGAAAGTCATGTGAATGTTACTTTGACATGTACCACCGGCCTAAAGATTGTTGCAGAGCATGTACACCCCTTTGTAGCAAATGTATTCCCTGACGATAGTGACTTCTTTTAGCAGGATAATGCGCCCTGTCACACTACAAAAATTGTTCAGGAATGGTTTGAGAAACATGACAAAGAGTTCAAGGTGTTGACTTGGCTTCAAAATTCCCAGATCTCAATCCAATTGAGCATCTGTGGAATGTGCCTGAAGAAAAGTCCCAACTATAGAGTCGCAACAACTTCCAGGACTTAAAGGATCTGCTGCTACCTTCTTTGTATCAGATACCACAGAATACTTTCAAAGGTCTTGTGGAGCTCATGTCTTGGTGGGCCAGAGCTGTTTTGGTGACACACGGTGGTCCTAAATAATATCAGACAGGTGGTTTTAATGTTGTGGCTGATTCGTGTACGATCTTGTATCCTCCATGGTGAACTTGTTGTCAATAGATGAGTGTTTGAAATCTTAATTATGCAGAAAGATAGGTATAAAAGAAAATTACAGTAGGAACCAAAGGTAGGTTCCTTAATTTGCCAGGAAATTGTTTAAAAGGACAATGTTCAGAAGCAGTAACCTTAGGTTAAATATTGTTCTTGCCCATTGTTTGTTTAGAGTAGTGTGCAAATTCTCCTCACACCTGAAGACATGCAAATTGGTTTAACTGACAAATCAAAATTGACATTTATATTAGTGATAGTTTGTATGTGAATGTCTATGGTCACTGCAATGACCTGGCCGTGTTCAGGGCTAGCTCCTGCCTTATGCCCAATGTGGTCAGAATAGGCTTTGACCCATTGCAAGCATGAATTGAGTTAAGTCATGTTATGTCATTCACAAACCTGTTTAATCCAATACAGGTCCACAGGGGTTCTGAGCCTAATCTGGTAACATTGGATGGAAAGCAAAAGGCAAACCTAGACCGGGTGCCAGGGCACACAGACATACTGGAGCTAATGTGGAATGACCAGTAAAACTAACCTGTATGTCACTGGAGAAAAAAACACAGTACCTACAAGAAAAGTCATGTTGAAACAAAAAGAAACAGGAAAACTTCACATACACAACATCCAGGTAAAGGATTTGAAACCCAGAAGCTGGCATGACCCGTACACATTAAGTAAAATTTCCACAAGGGACTTACAAATAACAGACAGAGAGAGAGAGATATTGGCAGTAGGAGAGAAAACAAACAGGCTGCCAGCAGTCAGCATGCAGGGATGTCAGGAGGTGCTAGACAGCAATAAGTGATCACTAGCTGGGGAAGATGGAACCACGATACCCATTCAAGTGGAAGACTGCTGAGGAAAGTCAGTGCTCTCATGCCAAAATACTGAAGGGATGTGCCCAACCTGAAGAAATTCTGTGTAGAAAAGGGAGAATGGAAAGGCTGCCTTAACAACCTTGTTTTATTTATAAGTGATTTATAAGTGATTCCAAAGTTTGGTTATAAACACCCCACAAACCATCCAAAGAAAAGTGTATTTTGAGGTATAAAATGTGTTACATCGCCTGATGAAACAAATAAGACTGATAAATGCATATGATTTGAAACATCTTGTTAATGTTATGTGCATTAATATTTTTTTCTGCTGCTCTATTGTGGTTTCTCAGTGGCTTTAAACATCATAGAGTATTAACACATGGGTGTTTTTTTTATAAATAATTTAACTAAAAGTAAATCGATTTTCTGTTCGTTGTTTTTAGAGTTAGCTGAATCACCATTTTGTAACTTTTGTCAATTCATGGAGACCCCAATGTGATTCTACTATATTTGATTTATGGAGGAAGTAAAAAATTTTACTGAAATGACAAAAACTTTTTTTTTGTTCCCCTTTCAGACAAGAATCATATTATAAAAGAGTCAACAATACAGACAAACAGGCCATATCCACCATGGCTGTCGGCTGGAGGAGCCGAGGGAGCCAGCGCTTTGCTGGCCTCTGGAGTCTTTTTCTACTTGTGCAGCAGTTTCATGTTGTAATGCTGCAGGCATCCAGTAGAGATCGGCAAATTCACTCTGATAAAGACTTCTCAGGGTATACCACTAAAGCAAATGATGAAGATTACCCTGCACTGGTCTTTTCTGACAAGGTTTCAAATGCTAGCCATAGCTATGAGTACTCCACTGAAGGCATGAACATCAATCCCAGTTCTACGTCTGCTGATATCTCTTCTTCTTCTGCTGAAGACTTTGGCAAAACCCAGCTGCATCACGGTAATAAAAACCTGGATAATGAGACGATGGTAAATAACACATTTAGCTGCCCGACAGACTTGCTGCGCCTGACAGCGGACATATCAGAAGTCCTATTAAAGCAATATGGAGAAATGGTCAATGCAACTAGCAGGTGGTTAAATTCATGCAATTCCTCTGCAGAGAAAATTGTGCAAGAGTTCTGGAAAGAGCAGCCTTTGTTTGGAAGCCTTTACTCAATCATCTCTGTGCTGTTTTATTCAGTCCTGAACTGCACTGACATGGCCAACCTGAGAATGCAGGAGGCAGAAGATGACCTGGGATGTGAACTGGCAGTAAATATGCTCCAGATGATTTCCTATATGCTTAATGATTCCAGTAGTGATGAGAATACCACTGAAGAGCAAAGTAGCTTTTATCAGCAAGCAGAGCTTCTAGATGATGAGAAAACATTTGTGGCAATGCAAGAGAAATTTAAACTTCTATCTCAAAATGTTCTGAATTTGGGAGAAGTACTGAAATTATCAAAATCCCTCTTTGTGGCGACAGATGAGACAGAAAAGATGGAATTAGAAAATGCAATTTTCAGTCTTATTAACAATACTAAAGAGTATTTGAACCAGGAGGAATCACAGGAGCCACATATGCATAAAGTGAAGAGGGATACCGAATCCATACAGGAGGAAACACCTCAGCCCTGTTATTCCTGTAATTCTTTCCCATCTATCACCCCAGATGCTATTGGCTTTAATGGGACATTTGGATTACCTTTTCCCCCAGTGACTTCACAAGGT
This sequence comes from Polypterus senegalus, assembly GCF_016835505.1. Lineage (NCBI taxonomy): Eukaryota > Metazoa > Chordata > Cladistia > Polypteriformes > Polypteridae > Polypterus > Polypterus senegalus. The sequence goes on from NC_053157.1 coordinate 217,248,022, forward strand.
GTACTCAGACATGGGTACCAGTGGACATTTAGAAGCAATGCAAGTGCCTGGTTTCCTTCATCATCCCAAAGCAACTCACAAGGATGGGATCAGCATGGCACTGTATTGAACAGACGGAAGCGTGATATGCAGATGAAAACCAGTCATACAGGGAGCATTGGTGGTGGACAAAACGTAAAGTTTGTATTTAGAAGGCAGCATATTCGGACAGTATCCTCGGAGCATCAGCTCTATTTTATCAAATCTCTAAAGGATTGTAAGCTACTTACCAGCCTTGATAATGCAAGCGAGCTGGTGGAAAGTGCTTATAATGAGGATGAAACTGAGAACCAACTGTGGAGATGGGAGAATGAAACAACACTTAGGAATCAGGCAACTGGAGCTACTTTGCCCCTTGGTGAGATCAAATGCTCAAGAATAAAATTTTCACCTCCCATTCTTGGCACCTCTCAATATTCTGCCCCTTGCACCTCAAAAGATGGAAGTGACTTTTTAGTAAATTCTGAAGACTGTATGCTAGATTTTAAAGTTGGACCATTGTCTGAAGGCAAATGGTCAAATGCGACCCACACAACTCCATCATGGCAGCTAATACCAAAACAGGACAATGATGATAACATTCAGTCTGTGCTGTGTCCCTTTTTTGTCAAGGTAAATACATTTCCTTGTGTTCTACTGACCGGCGGGGAAGAAGGTGATCATGTTCAAGCAAAGCCTTTTGAAGAATATGCAGTGGAAACACAGCTGTGGTACTGGAGTGGTGAACATCTATTGAATTTCTACTCAGGACTGGCCTTAGAAGTGATTGAAGGTGGGCCTAATGGCTCTGAGCTGCTTGTCATTTCTACCCATCCCAAAGATGCTCAGGATAAGGATGTGTCTGCTCAGTTATGGGTAAGGGATGGACCTCTGATCCGATCGGTAATGTACCCAAATCTATCTCTTGATCTCACTGTTAATGACAGAGCAGGGAACTATTTAGTGCATGTCTCTGACTCACATAACAGAACATGGTCTTTACTGAGTGCTCATGAAGAAAGCAGTGTTATCAATGTAACTACTTGTGTTCAGGTTTTCTTCCTTAAAAACAAAGGTATACCTTGCAAGATACTTACAGTGCAGGATATGGAGGTGCATCCAGAATTTCATTACTATGATGATAACCTCATACTCAGGCAGCTTTGGTTCTGGAGAGGGGGTAGCCTCATTAATGTAGCCACTGAGTTTGTTCTGGGAATCAAGGAAGGACAAAATGCCTCTGGCACAGACGTCACCCTCATTTCACTCGACAGTTCAACACACTCTCATAAGTGGGAAGTTGAGGGCAGCCTGATCAGATCCCAACAACATCCAACATGCTTGCTTTATGCTTCAAACACTTCAGATAGCTACATGCCTGTTTTGCAGTGCATTGATGAGTCTGAGGATCAGCTCCATGAATGGGAATATGTTCCCTTTGGAAGTGGCTTCAGCACAATGGAGCAGGTGACCTGTTTGTACTTCATAAAAAGCACCCAGCATCCCTGTGAGGTCTTGACTAGTTTTCCTGATGAGCGTGTTGTTAAACTAAGGCCAGCTGTTGAAGAGTTAATGCAAGGTCAGCTCTGGTACTGGAATGGTCAATTTCTTATGAGTGCAGACAATGACTTGGTTTTAGCAACAGTAGAGGATGGTACCTCAGCAGTTAGACTTGCTTTAGAGGAGCTCAGCTCAGAGAAGAGGCAGCAGCAGTGGACCAACACTCAGTCTCAGATTATATCAGTTTATCTAAATGACAGTGCTGTGACTCTCAATGAAACTGATGGACTTATAACTCTGCAGTCCAGCAGTTCAGGGTTCATGCAAAAGTGGGAGTTTGTTGAAAGCAATCAGGCTTCTCAGAACCCAGATTCTTTAAAATGTCCTGTAAGTAGAGAAGGAACTCAAACCCATTTTTTTGTAAGAAACAGGAATACCCCTTGCCTGTTACTCACAGCTGGAGTTAAGGGGGGGAGCCCTGAACTGAGAAATTATGATTCTAATGCAGCTCAGCTGTGGTACTGGGACAGAGACCATCTTGTTAATGTCCAGACTGGATTAGCTTTGATAATTAACCCTACCAATCAGTCTGGGGTATCCCCCACTATTTTGTGGCACATGTTCTCTTATGACAATGATCAGAAATGGCTGCTGCATGATGGGGCCTTAAAGCCAAAGCTGAACTCGAACTGCAGCATCACAATAGAAACAGACTCCAAAGGAACTACCAGCTTACAAAAGTCATGCTTTGGACAGCCTAACGCAGGAGAGTGGGAGATGATTGACCTGGAGAGGACTCTAAAGGATGGAGAGAACCTCGTGTGTTTCTTTTTTATTCAGAGCAAGCAGTCACCTTGTGAACTCCTCACTGGGTACACTGAAAACAAAGCAGTCAATGTCCGACCTGCTGTGGAAGAGCTGATTGACTCTCAGCTTTGGTACTGGAATGGCCAACATCTAATCCATGCCAAGACAGGAATGGGCTTGGCAGTGGTTAGTAACAAGAACCAGAATATGGAGGTGACGCTAGTCAATATGACAGCCTTGAAAGATAATGAGACCTGGGTACGAGATGGATATCACATTCACCTGTATTCACAAAATAGCAGTTTACTGTCTTTAATTGTGGAAAATGATGGCATGGTTCAAATCATGTCACCAGAGTCTCGCTTCAGTCAAGAGTGGGATTTTATTAAGAAGGAGGATGCAATGGACAATACAGACCAGCTGCACTGCAGAGAAAAACAAGATGACAGATCCATGTTTTTCATTAAAAACTCTGCTCAGCCTTGTAAAATTCTAACTGCTACTAAAAAAGGAGAAAATCCTCATTTTGAGCATTTCAGTGAAGATAATGTGGCTATGCAGCTGTGGACTTGGAATGGAAATCAGCTAATTAACATGGGTTCTGGTTTTGCCCTGCAGTTAAACCAAAAGCAGAACTCCGCTGCCTCTGTTAGTCTGTGGCCCACCTACTCTTATGCTACAAATCAAAAATGGAAAAAGCATGGAAATACTTTGAAATCACTGCAGAATGAATGTTTCCTGACAGCCAGATCAGTGCATGATGACTTAAAGCTTGCGTATCTTTCTTGTGAGAAACATCAGTCACTACCAGAACAGAGCTGGACTTTTGTGAACTATGAGGAACTTTCCAAAAGCCTTGATGCTGTAGTCTGCTTCTATTTTATTAGAAATCAGCATGAGTCTTGTGAATACTTAACTGGATTCTCCCAGGAAAACTCAGTCTTGGTGCGGCCAGTTATTGAGGAGCTTCTTGAACATCAGCTGTGGTATTGGGATGGTCCATATCTCACCAACCTGAAGAGTGGACTGATCTTGACTGCAAATGATTTGGTATCAAGGGGATCTGTTGTTTTAAAGGCAAAAGGCACACCATCTTCCTTGAATGAAACACAGCAATGGTTGATTTTAGGGAATGCCATTAAACCCCTTAACACAGACCAGTTCTCATTAGACGTTGATGTAGAGGATGATGGCAAAGTGCTTATGAAAGAGTGGACTGATGCAGTAACTCAACAGTGGACAATGTTGGCGATGAATGACAGCCAACAAAATGTAGAGTCTCTGTCCTGTGCCTTGTTTCCAAGTGACCCAGACATGTTCTTCATAAAACATTCTGAGAAACCCTGTATGCTGCTTTCTGCTGGTGAGAAGGGACACAGTCCACAGTTTCAGTTGTATGATGAAGATAACCTGGCTTTTCAGCTCTGGTACTGGGATAGACATCATCTAATAAACATAGGGACTGGGCTGGCCCTTCAGCAAGCTGTCACCCAGCAACACCAATCTCCTGTGGTCCTCTGGCCAATTTATGCTTTTGCCAATGGCCAACAATGGACACAAGAGGGCAAAGCACTGAAACTTTTGAAAAATCCAACATGTGTTCTGCAGTCATCTCCAGAAAGTGTCGATAAGAGCTCATTGTCAATAGATTGTTCTGATGGAAAAAGCACAACTCAGAGCTGGACAACAGTACCTCTTGATGAAAAGGATTTCAACTGGGACCAGGTTGTGTGTGATTTCTTTATCAAAAATGCAAAGGAGCCATGTGACCTCTTAACAGGATTTTCCAAAGCTGAGCCTCCCAAAGTAACACCCCTGGAATCAGAATTAATGTCAAACCAATTATGGCACTGGGATGGACAACGAATTGTTAACTCGGGAAGTGGTCTGCTGTTGAATATAGCACTAGGTGGAAGTGTAGTCCTGTCAGATAAAAGAAGCCACTGGAAAAGTGAATCATGGGAGGTTCATGGTCAGTATATTCAGTCTGTTGCAAAGAAGGGTTCTGTTCTCAGTCTTCAGAGATCAAATGCTGTTCTTTCCTCTCCAGATAACAGAGACTTTCAAAAATGGTACCTTATTCCCAAAAAGATGGGGCTGGAAAATCCTGGAAGCCTTCACTGTCAGCCAAACCATACAAATGTGGTGACTTATTTAGTGAAAAATGAGCGTCACCCATGTTATTTGCTAACTCAGATTGAATGTGGACAGGTCGGCCTACACTCGTATACAGCAGACCAGGTGACCAACCAAATTTGGTTCTGGGAACAGCATCATCTGCTTAGTGCAAATAACAGTCTGGCCCTCAGCCTCAAAAATCCTGACATAGAGGGTGCAACTCTTGTGGCGTTAAAGTATAAATACAGTTATGAAGACTTCCAAATGTGGGAGAGAGATGGCCACCTCATTCGCTCACTTTTAAGAAGTAAACGGTCAGTCTTAGGCTTTTCTGGAGAACTCCTGCAGCTACAAGATCCTGATGGAACATATGGTCAGCAGTGGACGTGGCTTTTTCCAGAGGATGTGAGAAAAGACACAAAGTTAGTAGAGCGATGTTCACGCTGCTATGACAAAGCAGAAGAGACTGCTTCCGAAGTCATTGGGTTCATACCTTTCGTTTCTTTGGTCTACAATTTAGTCCGGTCTGCAGTGTATGGAGGTAAAGGATGCCCTGAAGTAGCAGTGGAAAGTCTTACTAATGCTGCTGTTGATGTACTGATAGATGCAGCAGTTGCAGCAGCAGTTGCTTTAACAGGTGGTGCAGCTTCTGCAGCTGCATTTGGGATTAAATCAGGAGTGAAGTTTGGGGCAAAAGCAGGTTTAAAAGCATTTGGCAAAGCGGTCAAAGCTACAGTGAAAGTGAATATGCACCTTTTGAAAATTGGCTTTAAAACGGTCGCTAAGCAGGGCGTAAAGAAAACTTTAAAAACCTCAATGATATCTACATTCAAACGAACATACAAGACAGTAAGAAGCACTGTAAGAACTATCAAACATGTGACAGTGAAAAGTGGTAAAGTGGTAAAGAAGATTGCAGTGAAAAGCTACAGCATCGGTAAGAACATGAAAGAGCAGATAAGAAAAGTATCTTTTAAAAAGGCTTTGACTGCGTCTAAAGTGCAGACTTCAAAAAATGGAAAAAAGATGACAATTAATGTGGGCAGGAGTATTCAAGCCAAAACCAAAGCAATGTCTCACAAGCTCAAAGAAATGGGAAACAAGCTGGCTGCCAAGGCGGAGAAACGGGTGAAGCAGCTGGAAGAAATTCAAACAGCAAAAGGGAAAATTGTGAAACGGTGCCGACGGATGATTGATGGATGTGTCTTCGAAATGAAATCCAAAAAAGTAGACCATGACTTAAATTACATTAAAGATAAGTTTTTTCAAGGGAAAGATGAAATTTCAAGGGAATATATTTATTCTTACTACAGAAATTTGAATAAGGAAACTTTAAAAATAAATGTAGGTGACAAAATTATTGATAACAATTATCCTGATTATAATAAAATTGTATCATACTTTGAAGATATGAAGAGGGAAATAGGTGACATTCCTGTACAACATTCATATGTCTATAAGAAGGTTGATAACAAACTTGAAAAAATTGATGATAGCATATTGGACAAAAATAATAAAATAACTATTAATGGAAAAGAGGTTCAGTGCCATACTGAAGTTTGCTTGAGCTTGAAGATAGGAGATAAAGCTGTGGCAGATGCAGAGGACATATTCTGGTACACAAAGAACTCACCGTGTATGACTCCTTCTACCCCTGATGGCAAGTCTTGCATGTTGGTTATTCTTGAAAGGTGTAAGAACTGGTTTAATAACAAACTGGGCAAATGCTACATAAAATTTGATGAATGGTGGGGCTTTGATGGCAAAACTTATGATCAGTTTATTTTAAAAGAGCATGTCATACAAAATCAGAATTTCAAAGTAAACAATTTTCAAACTCATTTTGAGATCTTTTTAAGCAAACAAAGAGAGCAGCTTAATAGTAAAATGACATCAGCCAACATGAGATTAATTAATTCTCTGCGGACAAAATTAAACCTTGAAAATGTTCCAAAACGTATGCTATCTGAAGTAGAAAAACAGTCTCTGCGAACAGAAACTTCTAATGCAGTAAAATTGTTTTTTGATAATATTCACGTCCCCCCAGAAAGTGTTTATTCTGATTATTTCAAAGTATATAATGATGTTGTAAATATTCTGCCTGAAGGCTTTCAAGATGCTTGTTCAAGAAATTGGAATGAAATCCTAAATAAAGCTCTCTCTGAGGACCAAAACATACAGAGCTTAAGTAAAAGTTTGAGGGAAAAAATTGTCCTTGATAGTCTGGCGAAAGAGGACTTCTTGGAGCCGGGTTATGAGAAGTACTTGAAATTTCTGTTGCCGCAAGACTAGTTGCATTTAGTGAAATTAAAACATTATAAGAAAGTTCAAACCAAATGGTCACTCAAGAATATTTTTGTGCAATACTCAAAATGATTTTAAATGAATGCTATTTTTTTTAATTAAAAAAAATCACTAATTTTCTCTGAAAATAAATAAGTAAACATATAAACTGAAACCCCCACTATATAATGAACTCGCTTTTTCCAATTTGCAGTTAATGTGGTGCATTATTGATTTTTGTGTGAAAACAGTCCAGTAAGTAATTATTCAGTATTTACCTACACCCGCACCACAGCGGTGTTATTACTGTCTGCATCACATAACTTGAGTAACACCTCACGTGAGGACAAATTTCTCATTTTTGAGAAAGTAATAATAAGTAAGTAATAATGCCTAGGCAATTTGACCTCAATCATGCAATTAATAATAACTATAGGGCAATTATAATTAATATCTGTTAAATTCAAAATGTTACATAATATAAAGCATTGCAGAAAAATAGTTCATTAAAGTAATACTCGACACAAAAAATGTATCTTTTTATATGTTACTCTATGTACTGTAGTTTGTAGCATTGGGTAAGAAAAAATATTAATCTCATTTTTTTGTGGAGAAAAGAAATAACACATTTTCATATTGAATGGTGCCCAATGGTAACTGACTCTGAACAACGGCAAACAATATCAAAAATGTTCATGTAAAAAAGAGAAACAATTTCTCACATAACAGGTGTTGCACAACCCTCGTGTCTGCTATCTATTTGTATTCTCAGAACGTTAAAAATATATGCAATGTTTGCTAAAATATTATTAATACTCCTAGCGGATCTTCAATTTAAATGCACAGTATTATGGGAATGTGCCTTCCCTGTTAGTCTTGTGTGCTGAATTGTCTGGAACAGTATATTAGCAAAAAATGCCATGAGAGGTTTTATAGGTTTCTCTGACCAGTTCATTGATAACATGTTGCCATCAAAGGTCAGTTACACGTAGCCAGTTTCAACTAAAAACAAGCAACTTTAGCTTTATTCTTGCTGAATCATCTTTCCTGGTCTTATTTAATATTAAGCATTATTAATCATTACTCTGTTCAGGCGTTAGTGACTGTCTGAAAAAGGTCTGCCTTCTTAATCGAAGAAGTAATCATTTTATACGGAAATAATACAGAACATTTTATTTACAATTTTAAGATTATACTTTTCAACACTTTCACAGTAACATTTTTTTTTCTTTTCTCCATGGACATTTTTCAAATTGTTTGCAATTGTCCAGAGTTGGTTACGGTTGGTTCCCATTCATTTTGAATTGTTATCATGTGTTTTCTTCCACGAAAACATGAGAGTAAAAATTTTCTCGACCACCACTACAAAGTACATGAGGTAAGTAACATATAAAAAAATATTTTTGTTTGGAGTATTCATTTAAGATCAGCACCCATTTACTTTAGTGGAAAGACTTTCATCATACAAACACATGGTTTAGCTGCACTTGGGGATATGATTGAGCAACACATGGCAAGAACAGGAGTGTTACTGAACAGTCAGCATGGGTTCAGAAGAGGGCGGTCATGTTTTACTAACATGCTGAAATTCTATGAGGAAGTAATAAAAAGATAGCCTATGATATTATTTCTCGGGACTTACAGAACACATTTGATTTAAGGTGCCGCATGAAAGGTTGGGAACAATTTAAAAGAAGTGAGAGTTCAGGGTGTTGTGTATAGATGGGTGAAGAATTGGCTCAGACACAGGAGGCAGAGCTTTATGGTGCGAAGAACCTCATCAGCACTGGCTGATTTTAAGAGTGGTTTCACAGGGGTCATTGCTAGGGCTGCAGTTGGTTTTAATATATATACATATATACAGTATATATATATATATATATATATATATATATATATATATATATATATATATATATATATATATATATATATATATATATATATAAATGATTTGGATAGGAATATAAGGAACAAGCTAGTTAACTTAGCATATGATACCAAGATAGGTGGATTGGCAGGTAATCATTACAGAGGGACTTGGACAGCATACAGGCATGGGGAGATTTGTGGCGATTGAAATTTAATGTCAGTAAATGTAAAGTATTACACATAGGAAGTAAAAATATTAGGTCTGAATACACAATGGGAGGTATGAGAAGGATTTAGGAGTCATAGTGGACATACAGTGTTCAGAAGCCATTAAGAAGGCTAAAAGAATGTTAGGTTATATAGCACCCTGATGGATACAGAACAAGTCCAAGGAGGTTGTGCTCAAGCTTTGTAACACACTGGTAAGGCCTCACCTGGAGTACTGTGTGCAGTTTTGGTCTTCAGGCTACAAAAAGGACATAGAAGCAATAGAAAAGGTCCTGAGAAGAGCGATTAGGCTGATTCCAGTGATACAGGGGATGAATTATAAAGAAAGACTAAATTAGGCAAGCTTTTTCAGTTTAAGAAAAAGAAGATGAAGAGGAGACATGGTTGAAGTGTTTAAAATTATGAAGGAAATTAGTCCGGTGGATGGAGACTTTTAAATTTAAAATTGAGTTCATCAAGAACACGGGGACATAGTTAGAAATTTATTAAGGGGAAATTTCACACAAACACTGGAAGTTTTTCTTTACACAGAAAACTGTAGGCACATGGAATAAGGTACAAAGTGGTGTGGTAGACAGTAAGACTTTATAGAATTTCTAAACTAGACTTGATGTTTTTAGAAGAATTAAGTGAATAGGAATAGCGAGCTTTGTTGGGCCGAATGGCCTTTTCTCATCTATAGATTGTTCTACAGTTCTAAAAAGTCTGCTGTACTTTTCACTAACCCTTGATTTACCTTTAATCAATAAGAAATTCTGATGGCAAAATAGTAAAATGAATAATTGTTTACTTTTATAATAATTTTATAATATATTGGTGCCCTGCCCTGTAAGCACCCTTGAAAAGAAGTAGCAGGTATGAATAAAGATGAATAGATGAGTAAGTTGACCTGTATTACTTTATCATTTTCATTCATATCACAGTCATACTCATTTTCAAATCCACTTAATCTAATTCAGGGTCACTGGTGGTGGTGGTGGGGATTCAGAGCCTATCCCTGCAGTACTGGGCACAATGATAGTCCCGAATGTATATTCTAGATAAGCATAACATTTATAAATGAGTCATGTACAACAGAAAACAAACTTCAGCTTTGTGATCATCACAATGTTTAAAAAAAGAGATAAATGCAAGAAATATATGATTAATTATATATAAAAATGTTTAAAATTTAGATGCATACTGCTTAAGGTGTTATGCTTTATATTTAGAGTGTAGATGCTTATTGTTTTAATTAATATTTCATCATATGTAATTAATAAATGACTAACACTGCAAGGTGGTTGCTTTTTGTAATTTTCCAGATAATTTAGATTTCTGCTTAAATAAAGATTTATTTTAAAAGATTCTGGTGTTTTCTTCTGTTTGACAAAGGAAAGCTCATTTAAGAATGCTAGAAGGTTAAACAACTGGTAAAACATCGTTTTTTATGCGAACACCTTTGGCTGAACCTGGCCAGCTCCTAATGTCTTAATCTACTGGACCTGTCATATTATAGCTGTAGGGCAGATCTCAGAAATTTCACACATCAATAGACACATTTTTATTTGTTTTTAAATAATTAAGGTTTATTTCAGATATTAATCTTCTTAAACATAAAAATTCAAATATGTTATGGTACAAACATCATAAAGGCACAGTTATCATTCTACAGACAGTTTTCTTTTAGAAGAGGTCCAATAACCCGTTTTTTTTAGAATAAAGTGAGAGAACGTTTAAAAAGGTGGTTTTAAAGGCCCCTGGTTCCATGATGAGCCATCCATCCATCCATCCATCCTCTTCCGCTTATCCGAGGTCGGGTCGCGGGGGCAGCAGCTTAAGCAGAGAGACCCAGACTTCCTCTCCCCGCCACTTCTTCCAGCTCTTCCGGGAGAATCCCATGCGTTCCCAGGCCAGCCGGGAGACATAGTCCCTCCAGCGTGTCCTGGGTCTTCCCGGGCCTCCTCCCGTTTGGACGTGCCCGGAACACCTCACCAGGGAGGCGTCCAGGAGGCATCCTGATCAGATGCCCGAGCCACCTCATCTGACTCCTCTCGATCGGAGGAGCAGCGGCTCTACTCTGAGCCCCTCCCGGATGACTGAGCTTCTCACCCTATCTTTAAGGGAAAGCCCAGACACCCTGCGGAGGAAACTCATTTCAGCCGCTTGTATTCGCAATCTCGTTCTTTCGGTCACTACCCATAGCTCATGACCATAGGTGAGGGTAGGAGCGTAGATCGACTGGTAAATTGAGAGCTTTGCCTTACGGCTCAGCTCCTTTTCACCACGACAGACCGATGCAGAGCCCGCATCACCGCGGACGCCGCACCGATCCGCCTGTCGATCTCACGCTCCATTCTTCCCTCACTCGTGAACAAGACCCGAGATACTTGAACTCCTCCACTTGGGGCAGGATCTCTCCCCCAACCCTGAGAGGGCACTCCACCCTTTTCCGGCTGAGGACCATGCTCTCGGATTTGGAGGTGCTGATTCTCATCCCAGCCGCTTCACACTCAGCTGCGAACCGATCCAGAGAGAGCTGAAGATCACGGCCTGATGAAGCAAACAGGACAACATCATCTGCAAAAGCAGTGACCCAATCCTGAGTCCACCAAACCGGACCCCTTCAACACCCTGGCTGCGCCTAGAAATTCTGTCCATAAAAGTTATGAACAGAATCGGTGACAAAGGGCAGCCCTGGCGGAGTCCAACTCTCACTGGAAGCGGGTTCGACTTACTGCCGGCAATGTGGACCAAGCTCTGACACCGGTTGTACAGAGACCGAACAGCTCTTATCAGGGGGTCCGGTACCCCATACTCCCGGAGCACCCCCCACAGGATTCCCCGAGGGACACGGTCAAATGCCTTTTCCAAGTCCACAAAACACATGTAGACCGGTCGGGCAAACTCCCATGATGAGCCATTAAATTAAATGCTGCATTCTAATAAGGTGTTATATATACTGTTGAGATGGTGATAGGAATCTTTTAAGAAAAATTCTAATTTGAAAATAGTGGGAACATTGCATTGCTGAAAAGTTAAATATGAAGCGTAATTGTTTAATAACAAGTAAATACATTTTCTTCTTATTTTAATCCTAAGTGTTATCCAAAGACTAAATACTGAGAAGGTTTCAGAAGTTTGAAAAAGGTGATTATTGTGTAAGGGAGCAATAAATAAAACTCCTATGCCTTGTTTGTGTTCAAACTTGGTGTTATATTTTGAGTGATTGATGGATGACTGGATTATTGGTATATTGGTAAATATTAGTATTTAAAGTAGTAGTATAGCAAAATTTATTTTACATTGATGAGTAGACTAGTGTAAATTCATTCACTTGTGCTGATTTCCAGGTCTACATTGTGTATATTTAATGTCCAGTAATAAAGCTTAAAAGTTGGTTTCATCCCACCTTCTGATGTAGGTGTTTGATTTTTCAATGCACAAACAGCTCAAATTCCAGATAAATAAGGTAATGAAAGATTTGTTGACGTATATAGGGATACCATTAAAATAGAATTAGAAGCTTAGGAAGAATATTCATATTGTACAGTAAGATTTTCCTCAATAAGGTGTGCTGTTAACATCTTCTTTGATTTTTTCCATGGTGTTACCAAAATTGTATTAAGAAAGATCTTTATTTTTACTTCCGATGTTTAACCCTAAATATTTAAACTGTTCTGATAGAATGAATGGCTTGATGTCTTGTCCAGTATGATGTGGTGGAGAGTTCACTGGGAAAAGAACAGTTATTCAAATAAATTCTGAGCTCAGGTGTCTTTTGAAATTCTGCTAAGGCATTAAGGAATAATGGCACTCACTAACAACAACACATCAAAGGTCCTTTAAATACAGAAAAGGCCTTTGATAGTGTCGAATGGGATTATCTATTCACAACATTGCACAAATTCAGTTTTGGCTTAAATATATTCTAATGGATAAAACTACTTAACACCTGTCCAGAAGACAGTTTGTATTAACAACATGAATCCAGACTACTTAAAGCTAAAATGTGGTACTCAACAAGGGTCCCCTCTATCACCACTGCTTTAAGCAATAGCCATTGATCCATTGACTACTCCTTTGAAATACATCAGAGATAAAAGGAATGATCAGAGGACTCAGAGAGAAAATATCACTACACACAGATCTTCTTATTCTTCTTTCGGCTGCTCCTGTTTTGGGGTTGCCACAGTGGATCACCTTGTTCCATATCTTCCTGTCCTCTATATCCTGCTCTGTCACACCCATCACCTGCATGTCCTTTCTCACTACATCCATAAACCTTCTCTTAGGCCTTACTCTTTTCCTCTTGCTTGGCAGCTCAATTTTTACCATCCTTTTCCCAATATACTCAGCATCTCTCCTCTGCACATGTCCAAACCAATGCAGTCTCACCTCTCTGACTGTGTCTCCCAAACGTCCAACCTGAGCTGACCCTCTAATGTCCTCATTTATAATCCTGTCCACACCCAATGCAAATCTTAGCCTCTATAACTCTGCCACCTCCAACTTTGTCTCCTATTTTCTGGTCAGTGCCACCGTCCTTTCCCTTTCACTCTTGATGATAACTGTCTGTCATAAATTACTCCTGGCACTCTTCTCCACCCATTCCACCCTGCCTGCACTCTCCTTTTCACCTCTCTTCCACAATCCCCATTGCTCTGTACTGTTGATCTCAAGGTATTTAAACTCGTCCCCCTTCACCAACTCTACTCCCTCATCCTCACCATTCCACTGACCTCCCTCTCATTCACACACATGTATTCTGTCTTGTTCCTACTGACCTTCATTCCTCTCCTCTCTAGAGCATATCTCCACCTCTCCAGGGTCTCCTCAACCTGCTCCCTACTCTCACTACAGATCACAATGTCATCAGCAAACATCATAGTCCACGGGGACTCCTGTCTAATCTTGTCTGTCAACCTGTCCATCACCATTGCAAATAAGAAAGGGCTCAGAGCCGATCCCTGATGTAATCCCACCTCCACATTGAATGCATCCTTCACTCCTACCGCAGACCTCACCACTGTCATACTTTTCTTGTACATATCCTGTACAACTCTTACATACTTCTCTGCCACTCCCGACTTCCCCATACAATACCACAATTCATCTTGAGGCCTTTTGTCATATGCTTTCTCCAGGTCCACAAATATACAAAGCAACTCCTCCTGGCCTTCTCTGTACTTTTCCATCAACACTCTCTCCGTCCTCAGCAAACATTGCATCTGTTGTGCTCTTTCTTGGCATGAAATCATACTGCTGCTAACTAATCATCACCTCCTTTCTTAACCAAGCTTCCACTACTCTTTATCATAACTTAATGCTGTGGCTCAACAATTTTATCCCCCTGTAGTTACTACAACTCTGCACATCCACCTTATTCTTAAAAAATCAGTGCCAGTACACTTCTTTTCCACTCCTCAGGCATCCTCTCACTTCCCAAGATTGCATTAAACAATCTGGTTAAAACCTCCACTGCCATCTCTACTAAACACCTCCATGCTTCCACAGCTATGTCATCCGGACCTACTGCCTTTCCTTTCTTTATCCTCTTCATAGCTGTCCTTACTTCCTCCTTGCTAATACAATACAATGCAATACAATTTTTTTGTACAGCCCAAAATCACACAAGAAGTGTCGCAATGGGCTTTAACTGGCCCTGCCTCTTGACAACCCCCCAGCCTTGACTCTCTAAGAAGACAAGGAAAAACTCCCAAAAGAAAACCTTGTAGAGAAAAAAATGGAAGAAACCTTGGGAAAGGCAGTTCAAAAAGAGACCCCTATCCATCTGTTGCACTTCCTGATTCACTATCTCCACATCATCCAACCTTCTCTCTCTTTCATTCTCTTCATTCATCAGCCTTTCAAAGTACTCTTTCCATCTTCTCAACACATCTTTATCCTTGTGACAGATAGGGGGCGCTATCGCTCCCTTGAACCCTTGACCAAGACGTCAGACCACGGGTAAAAGTCCAAAAGTTGACTTTATTAATAGCTAGCAAAATAACCGCGCTTCACAGCGGAGAAGTAGTGTGTTATAGAAGTAATGAAAAAGAAAAGGAAACATTTTAATAATAACGTAATATGATTGACAATGTAATTGTTTTATCATTGACGCCCAGGAGGACCGGAGGAGGGCTTGTGCCTGCTCCAGACCGCGAGGGGGCGACCACCCTGGTTATGTTGGGGGCTACGGGTAGAGGGCTTGGAAGCCCAGCCCTGTAGCACCTGCGAGAGCGCTCCCACCAAAGACGAACGGACGGGCATGGAACCTGTGGCAGAGGAGCCAGACAGGCAAGTCGTGGGCTGTCGGTAGGGGGGGAGAGCGGTGCCGGTAGAGACCGACAGGACGCTCGAGGCGAGTGTCCAGGCAGTGCTTCTGGCCCTCCCTTTTCTCTTTTTACAGGACTGAAGCCCTGACAAGCGATGGAGCCGACGTCGTTCGGGACCTGCCCTCCTGGAATGGGCTCCGCGGGAGGACTCCCCACCGGAGAGCGGATGGTGCCCCGGCTGGCGGGGACGGTGAAGGGGAGAGCGGCGCGTTGGCGTCGGAGGGGGTGCCGAAGTAGGGTGTCCCAGGGTGCCGTGATGGACCCTGGGTACGTAGTAGGACCCACTCCGGGGACGTGCTGCCCTCTCGGGAAGTGCCGCTCGGACCGACATGTCTTCGCTGGCTGTGGGGCACTGTGATGCCTAGGAGGACCAGAGGAGGGCTTGTGCCTCCTCCAGACCGCCCTGGTTATGTTGGGGGCCACGGGTAGAGGGCTTGGAAGCCCAGGCCTGTAGGGGCCCATGGCCACCGCCAGGGGGCACCCCGGTACCTGAAGAACCCTGGACCTGAGCACTTCCGCCACACCAGGAAGTGCTGGGGGGAAGAAGACTGGGGACACCCGGAGGGATTCCGGGTGCGCAGCGGCACTTCCGCCACACTGGGGCGTGTCTTTGGAGGAATGCCAAATTCTGGCATATATATATATATATATATACATACATGTGTACATATATACACACACAAATATACTATGGGGTGCCAAACAGGCAAATACATTGATTTTGTGAATATAGTTGGAGTCAGAATATATAAAGTCAAAACTTGAATATATAAAGTCATTCCCAAATATATAAAGTCAAAACTTGAATATATAAAGTCACTGTCGGAATATATAAAGTCAAAACTTTTTGCACAGTGCACAAAGCACCCTCCTCTCCACAATACACATATACCAATAAACAATAATCACTAATAAACAATCTTCTACTCCCAGACGCGTTGCCACCCTTCCACCCAGCTCAGCTCAATGCTCTAGTGTCTCTTGCAGTCTTTTATAGTCCCGGAAGTGTTTCTAATCCCCAGTTCATGTGATCTCCTATCACTTCCGGGTCAGATAAAAAATCCTTTTCTTCACCCCGGAAGCACGTCATTCCTCTTGACCATGTGACTCAGATGTACTTCTGGGGCGTAGGGAAAATATTTTTTGCTCCTCCCTGCCGCTCCAACTAGTGGCCCCTGCGGTATCCATCAGGGCTGTGGAAGAAAACTCCATTGTCCATAATTCCCTGCTGATACTTGGGGCACCTCCATGCTGCAGGGAGGGCTCCACCTGGCGGTCTGGGGGTATTGGCCAGAATAACTGGCCGGCCATAGACCACAGTACTCCTTCCCCAGCGAAAAACCATGGTGTGAAGCGTCCAGCCCTGCTAGGGTCGTCTTCCTCCAGGAAGGTCCATGGGTTGGGCCTTGGCAAGGTTGATAACACATTTGTGAGAACCTAGAAGGAATTTTATAAAAATGAGTCATTTGTTCCTCTGTCCTCCTAGGACAACGTCGCCATACATGGCCCGGCCTGCGGCATTCATAACATAACCTTGGCCCCCCTGTTTGTATCCCTCGACAAGACTGAAAGCATTTGGGGAAGTCTGGCTCCGCCCTTTTTCCCGCTGAGTAGGAGTCCCCAGCCACCTCTGCTATCTCAGCACCCTTTTTTAGCTTATCAGGAGACCCCTTTGTCTCAGTTGGGATCTCCTTTTTATTCTGGGGCTTTCCCACAGTCTGAGTCTCTCTATGAGATGGAGAGAGACCCTTTACTGTTTACACTCCTTTAGATATATTTATGACCTGCTTCGGTGTCTTTAGGATCAGATCGTTTCAGGAGACAGCACCTTCCAGCTGCTCCGACTCAATCGACCCTTCCACCAAGCAAACGGTCATCATTTCAGCCTCTCTTGTAGGGCACGCAGCTACATGGCACCCGCTATGGTTTAAACTTAGGCCTGTGTCACTCTGCGTCCCTATTTCATTATATACGGTACCGGTATTACTCACATGTACCACCACATCATATAATACGGGAGGCTTCCGTTCGATTCGCCACAGATACTCATTTACCTTCCTTATTGTGCTTCGGCCGTCTCTCCCAAATCTCCGACGATCTTCCTTATCGCCGTCAGCATCTGTAAAATACTTCGTACTGGCTCGATTAATTTCTTCGAGTTCCCGCGCGTTAAAAGAGTTAATTAATTCGGCCAGAGGTAGGTTCACTTCCTTGTTCTCCTTACCTGCCAGCCGGGAGCCAATGAGCCCGTCCGCTGTCGGCACGTGCTCTGACGGGTCTCGCGGAGGCTTCTGGGAATTGGAGTTCTTTGTGTCTGAGGACCAGATTGCCTTCTTCGGCGGACTGTGGTCTGTCTTTATTAATTTGTTGACAGACCGATTAGCCATTTCCCGTCCCTTCTTACCTTCTTGCAGGGTGAGCGGTGCTTCGCTCTCCTCCCCCTTCGGAATGTCCGAGTCAGTCTTCTTGCAGGCAAAGTTGGAAGCAACGGGACGCGGACATTCTCCTTCCCACAATGCACCGGGTATGGTCACATGTCCCTCGCCGGCAGCTGACATGCGGAAGTCTCTTTTCGTGCTCGTCTGCTCGCACAGGAGCACACCAACATCTTCGAGGACGACTCCTGCCTCCCGTAGAGCTTCCAGATGGTCTTCTCCGAGGTACATGCACGGGACAAATTAGTTATTTTAAATGGAGTGTCCATTAAATCCCAGACAAGTACCTCGTGATGATCGTTCTTCTCCAGAGGCTCCTTTTGATGCGTGTGGCCACTCCGTAGCTCATCCCGAGCATCGGCCATGACGAACTTGGATCCTCCGCTGGTGCTGTTGCTTTGTTTGCTCCTTTTCTTCCCCATGACAGACTTGGTGAAGGTAGGTTCCAGCACTGTTGCTGCATGTCTGGACGTTGTCTTCTCGGGGTTCTCTGTCCACAGAAAATTTTTAAACAGGTCCTCTGCCAACTGGACAGTCAGAGAATCCTGCTGACTACGCCACTGTGACAGATTGGGGGCGCTATCGCTCCCTTGAACCCTTGACCAAGACGTCAGACCACGAGTATTCGGGGCACCTCCATGCCGCAGGGAGGGCTCCACCTGGCGGTCTGGGGGTATTGGCCGGGATGACTGGCCGGCCATAGACCACACCTTTTTGACCCTAACATGCTGCACATCTTTCCCAGCTCAGTAAATCTGTCTAGCCAATCGGCACATGTCCTCTTCTCCATCTTTAGTATCCAACCTCTTATACAACTTATCGTACGCCTTTTCTTTAGCCTTCACCACCTCTCTCTTCACCTTGTGCCTTATCTCCTAGAACTCCTGTCTACTTTCTGCATCTCTCTGACTATCTCACTTCTTCTTCGCCATCCTCTTCTTCTGTATACTCTTCTGTACTTCCCCATTCCACCACCAGGTTTCCTCTTCCTCCTTCCTCTGTCCAGATGTCACGCCAAGCACCCTTCTTGCTGTCACACTTACTACCTCTGCTGTAGTTGCCCAGCTGTTTAGTAATTCTTCATTGCCACCCAGTGCCTGCCTCACCTCCTCCCTAAACTCAACCTTGCAGCCTTCTTTTCTCAAGTTCCACCATCTAATCCTTGGCTCTGCCCTCACTCTCCTCCTCTTCTTGAACTCCAATGTCATCCTACAGACCACCATCCTATGCTGTCTTACAACACTTTCCCCTGCCACCACTTTGCAGTCTTTAATCTCCTTCAGATTGACTCTTTTGCACAGGAAATAATCTACCAATGTGCATCTTCCTCCACTCTTATGCTTCACCCTATGTTCCTCTTTCTTCTTAAAATATGTATTCACCAAAGACAAGCTCATCCTTTTTGCAAAATCCACTATCATCTGACCTTTTTCATTCTTCTCCTTGACACCATACCTACCCATCAACTCCTCATATCCTTTGATCCCTTCACCAACATGTTCATTGAAATCTGCTAAAATCACCACTTTCTGTCCCTTGTGTCACTTCATCTAACTCACTCTAGAAATATTCTTTCTCATCCATCGCACACCCAACTTGTGGGGCAAATGCACTAACACAATTCATCATCACACCTCCAATTTTCCATAAGCATTACTCTGTCTGGCACTCTTTTCACTTACAAAACACTCTTGACATAGTGTTCCTTCAGAATAATACCTATCCCATTTCTCCTCCCATCCACACCATGATACACAGATAATATGGTATTTTCTATATCAGACACACAAATATCTAATACGGTAAATAAATACAGTGTATACTTAAGAAATTGTCTCGGCAATTGTCTGGTAAAGCTAAATGAGTTGGCTATAAAGGATGCCCACTTCCTGGCTCTTTCCTTATGCCATCCCCTATACCACACAGCTCTGTACAAGGAACTTAGCTGTCTCCTCAAGATGTTCTCTAACTTAACCAAGGGGCGGTGTTTTTCCTTGGTGGCCTCAATATACTGCTTTTTATGGGACCTTAGTTCATTTCTGATTTTGTTAATCTTTCCTGCTATCTGATTCATCACATATAGAGTCCTGGCTGTTGTATTATCAGCTATGCCAATTCTGTCCACTGCACAGCTAACAATGAATGATGTGATTGTCTATAGTCTTCAATCCATATCTTCCTTTGCTGTTCCTTCTAGCACTCTGTCCACATCCTCATTGAACTTTTGCCAGACTGCCATCTCACAGGTCTCAAGCTACTTGGTCCTTCACCGAAGATCTGCATAGTTCCTCCTGTGTCTCACAAGGGTAATTAACTGTGTGTTGTGACATTATCCCTCCTTCAAAGCACTTTTTCTGGTCTGATGAGCTTTTAGAACTTTGCTGTTCTTAAGGACCTTTATTTATTTGCATACCATCCTCATAATCGATTGTCCATTGCCATTGGTCATTTTCCTTTGATATGTCCTAGTTTGGTGCTCAATTCTCCTGTATTGCTGTGTTGTCCACTGCCTCTCTAGTCATCACCAGCCTGTTCGTTGTTGTCAAATAGTCTGTTCTTGGTCGTTATTGGTTTACCAGCCAACTGATATGTAGAAACATCTCTTGATTCTCCTAAGCAAATCATCAATGATGTTACCTGGGTTCTTCGGGTGTTTAGTGTCTTTCAACATCAGATACCCTTGCCTGGCCAATCCAGTGTTGGTTTATTAAGCCATGGCTTCTGTTCATCTCCCCAATGGTATCCTCTGGTGATCCAGACATTTTGAAGCCCCTTCCTCTGTTTCACAATTTAAAAGTAAACAGCACCCTTGGGCATGTAGCATTTTAAAATTCCCTATTGTTAGGGCTCACCACCTATGGGAGGGGCCAAGGAGGTTGGGTGCAGTGTGAGTTGGGTGGTGGCCGAAGGCGGGGACCTTGGCGGTCTGATCCTCGGCTACAGAAACTGGCTCTTGGGACGTGCAATGTCACCTCTCTGAAGGGGAAGGATCCTGAGCTAGTGCGCGAGGTCGAGAGGTTCCGGCTAGATATAGTCGGACTCACCTCGATGCACAGCTTGGACTCTGGAACCAATCACCTTGAGAGGGGCTGGACTCTCTACCACTCTGGAGTTGCCCCGTGAGAGCGCCGAGCAGGTGTGGGCATACTTATTGCCCCGACTCGGAGCCTGTGCATTGGGGTTTACCCCGGTGGACGAGAGGGTGGCCTCCCTCCGCCTTCGGGTGGGGGGAAGGGTCCTGACTGTTGTTTGTGCGTATGCGTCAACAGCAGTTTGGAGTATCCACCCTTTTGGAGTCTCTGAGGGGTTGCTAGAGGGCATACCTTCTGGGGATTCCCTCGTTTTGCTGGGAGACTTCAATGCTCACGTGGGCAATGACAGTGAGACCTGGAAGGGCGTGATTGGGAGGAATGGCCCCCCCCTTATCTGAACCCGAGCGGTGTTTTGTTATTGGACTTCTGTGCTCGTCATGGATTGTCCATAACGAACACCATGTTCAAGCATAAGGGTGTTCATATGTGCACTTGGCACCAGGACACCCTAGGCCTCAGGTCGATGATCGACTTTGTGGTCGTGTGTCGCCGGACTTGCGGCCATATGTCTTGGACACTCGGGTGAAGAGAGGGGCGGAGCTGTCAACTGATCACCACCTGGTGGTGAGTTGGCTTCCATGGTGGGGGAAGATGCCGGTCAGACCTGGTAGGCCCAAACGTGTTGTGAGGGTCTGCTGGGAACGGCTGGCAGAGTCCCCTGTCAGAAGTAGCTTCAACTCCCACCTCGGCAGAACTTCAACCACGCCCCGAGGGAGGTGGGGACATTGAGTCCGAATGGGCCATGTTCCGTGCCTCTATTGTTGAGGCGGCTGACCGGAGCTGTGGCCGCAAGGTGGTCGGTGCCTGTCGTGGCGGCAATCCCCGAACCCGTTGGTGGACACCGGCGTGAGGGATGCCGTCAAGCTGAAGAAGGAGTCCTATAGGACTTTTTGTCCTGTGGGTCTCTGGAGGCAGCTGATAGGTACCGCAGGCCAAGCGAACGCTGCTTCGGTTGTTGCTGAGGCAAAACTCGGGCATGGGAGGAGTTTGGAGAGGCCATGGAGAACACTTCGGACGGCTTCGAGGAGATTCTGGTCCACCGTCCGCGCCTCAGGAGGGGAAGCAGTGCAGTGTCAACACCGTATATGGTGGGGATGGTGCGCTGCTGACCTCACTCGGACGCTAGGGTCGGTGGGAGGAGTACTTCAAGACCTCCTCAATCCCACTAACATGCCTTCCACGAGGAAGCAGAGCCTGGGGACTCTGAGGTGGGCTCTCCCATCTCTGGGACTGAAGTCACCGAGGTGGTCAAAAACTCCTTGGTGGCAGGGCCCCGGGTGGATGAGATACCGAGTTCCTTAAGGCTCTGGATGTTGTAGGACTGTCTTGGTTGACACGCCTCTGCAACATCGCAACATCGGGACAGTGCCTCTGGATTGGCACCGGGGTGGTGGTCCCCTCTTTAAAAGGGGACAGGGTGTGTTCCAACTATAGAGGGATCACATCCTCAGCCTCCCTGGAAAAGTCTATTCGGGGTTCTGGAGAGGAGGGTCCGTCGGATAGTGAACCTCGGATTCAGGAGGAACAGTGTGGTTTTAGCCCTGGTCGGAACAGTGGACCAGCTCTTCACCCTTAGCAGAGTCCTGGAGGGTGCATGGGAGTTTGCCCGACCGGTCTACATGTGTTTTGTGGACTTGGAAAAGGCATTCGACCGTGTCCCTCGGGAATCCTGTGGGGGGTGCTCCGGGAGTATGGGGTACCGGACCCCCTGATAAGAGCTGTTCAGTCTCTGTACAACCGGTGTAAGTCGAGCCCGTTTCCAGTGAGAGTTGGACTCCGCCAGGGCTGCCCTTTGTCACCGATTCTGTTCATAACTTTTATGGACAGAATTTCTAGGCGCAGCCAGGGTGTTGAAGGGGTCTGGTTTGGTGGACTCAGGATTGGGTCACTGCTTTTTGCAGATGATGTTGTCCTGTTTGCTTCATCAGGCCGTGATCTTCAGCTCTCTGGATCGGTTCGCAGCTGAGTGTGAAGCGGCTGGGATGAGAATCAGCACCTCCAAATCCGAGAGCATGGTCCTCAGCCGGAAAAGGGTGGAGTGCCCTCTCAGGGTTGGGGGAGAGATCCTGCCCCAAGTGGAGGAGTTCAAGTATCTCGGGTCTTGTTCACGAGTGAGGGAAGAATGGAGCGTGAGATCGACAGGCGGATCGGTGCGGCATCCGCAGTGATGCGGCTCTGCATCGGTCTGTCGTGGTGAAAAAGGAGCTGAGCCGTAAGGCAAAGCTCTCAATTTACCAGTCGATCTACGCTCCTACCCTCACCTATGGTCATGAGCTATGGGTAGTGACCGAAAGAACGAGATCGCGAATACAAGCGGCTGAAATGAGTTTCCTCCGCAGGGTGTCTGGGCTTTCCCTTAAAGATAGGGTGAGAAGCTCAGTCATCCGGGAGGGGCTCAGAGTAGAGCCGCTGCTCCTCCGCATCGAGAGGAGTCAGATGAGGTGGCTCGGGCATCTGATCAGGATGCCTCCTGGACGCCTCCCTGGCGAGGTGTTCCGGCACGCCCAACCGGGAGGAGGCCACGGGTAAGACCCAGGACACGCTGGAGGGACTATGTCTCCCAGCTGGCCTGGGAACGCCTTTGGGATTCTCCCGAAGAGCTGGAAGAAGTGGCCGGGAGAGGGAAGTCTGGGCCTCTCTGCTTAAGCTGCTGCCCCCGCGACCCAACCTCGGATAAGCGGAAGAGGATGGATGGATGGACCTATTGTTTTTAGAGTTTAGGGGGCTTGTAACCACAACTAATTAGGATTATATAAGCCACACATTTAGACCAAATTGACTGAGCTCAACAAAGTTTCAAAAAATAAAACACAATGTATTTTAAAATATTTCATGTCTACAACACACAGACTATCAGAGCATGTTGCCTCCAGATAACAATATCATAATTCTCAAGTTTTATTTGCAAACACATCACATATTAAATCATATAATTATTTTAATGAGCATTTTGATTGTCATTATTTAGCTGTTAGGCAGCTAAACATGGGACATTTGCTTACTGGTTTAATTCCTGGTTTCAAAAAAATAATAAAGAAAATACAAAAGAACATCAGCTGCACTTCTCACATATTATCTCCATCAGTATACTGGGCCAGGGCCCTACCTATGCTCACTTCAGTGCTGCATAACGTGTTATTTTCCTTTCTACCTTTAACTTGCAATATCTCCTTTTAAAAGTTCAATAAACATTTTGTATATTTACTACTAAATCGTTCAATAATGCCTTGCTAGGACATGATAATTCTGTAGCGAAATATTCCTCAAAAGTGCACTGCATCAATACTTTAATAACTAACCTCAATTCATGTAAAAATCATAAATGTAAATAGATAGTGTTTAATAAATGTGAATACTTTAATTACCATTTCACCTCTAGATGAGCAATTTATTAAAACTATAAAAAAAGACTATAGATTAAATAAAGAATATGCACATAGCGGCGCAAATACAAATAACTTAATTTTCATTTCTAATACCCATAATGCTCCTACAACTCAGTTGTGCTCTTCCAAGACCATAAATATGGCCTTATTAAATGTTAGAGCATTAACCAACAAAATGTTTTCCATCAACAATCTTATTAGTGATTTGAAAATCAATTTTATTGCATTAGGTGAAATGTGGCTTAGCTCTGATGGTGCGGCTGTTTTAATTGAATCTGCACCTCCTAATTACAGCTTTACTCATGAGGATCGCCAAGGTAAGAAAGGCAGCGGTTTAACAAATATTTAAAAGTGTAAAGATTTCGCCTTTGGTGCATTCAAGTCCTTTGAGTATCTTGCCATATTTTTTTCAAGGAGTTTCTCAATCTTTAGGATAGTCCATGTATAGACCTCCTAAATAAAATGTGTCTTTCTTTGAGGAATTCTCAGACTTATACTGTAATTACAAACTATGACACATTTCAAATAGCTGGCAACTTTAATTTTCATATCAATAATCAGTATTACCCAAAAGCAAAAGAATTCATGAACCTCCTGGACTCTTGATTTGAGCCTGCACGTTAGTCAGCCAACACACAGACCAGGGCACACGTTGGATTTAGTAATTACTAAAGGACTAAAAGTTGATGTTAGGGAGATCGTGTGTATTGGTTTATCAGAACATCTTCTCTTACTATTTAATATAGAAATAATGATAGAAAAGGCGGCACGGTGGCGCAGTGGTAGCGCTGGTCGCAGTTAGGATCAGGTTCTCCAAGTTTGCATGTTCTCCCCGTGTTGCGTGGGTTTCCTCCGGCGCCGGCTTCTCCCACAATCCAAAGACATGCAGGTTAGGTGAATTGGCGATTCTAAATTGGCCCTAGTGTGTGCTTGGTGTGTGGGTGTGTTTGTGTGTGTCCTGCGGTGGGCTGGCACTCTGCCCAGGATTGGTTCCTGCCTTGTGCCCTGTGTTGGCTGGGATTGGCTCCAGCAGACCCCCGTGACCCTGTGTTCGGATTCAGCGGGTTAGAAAATGGATGGATGGATGATAGAAAAAAATTATGAGAAGCATATTGTTAAAAAGCACTTCTTTGATTCATCTGCAGCTTCAAAGTTTTGTGGAGGACTGCTGGCTTCCCATGCCGGTCCGCACCCCCAGGCCGCCAGGAGGAGCTCTCCCGACAGCAGGATCGTGACCCGAGTTCCAGCAGGGCCTTATGGACTATGTATTGTTTTTACACAGCCCTGCTGGATACCTTGGGGACCACCGGGAGTCGCTGTAGGGGGGCTCATGGGCTCTTGTGTGCCCTATAACCCGGGAGTACGTCACGGTCATGTGACAGGAAGGAACAACGCGTGCTCCCGGTTGAAGAAAGGACTGTTTGCCCTGACCCGAAGGAATAAGGAACTGTGGACTGTTGGGACAGGAACACCTCCGGGTCAGGGGCTATAAAAGGACGGTGCCTCAGTCCAGACACTGAGCTGAGCTGGGAGGTAGAGGAGCAAGTGTCTGGGCGAGGAGGAGTGATTAGTGTGTTAGTTTATTGATATATGAGTAGTGTGGAAGGTGCTTGGTGCACTGTGAACCAAAATAAAGAGTCTTGGACTTTTACCTGGTGTCTGGAGTTGTACCTGAGGGTTCAAGGGAGCACTAGCACCCCCTACTGCCACAGTTTACAAACATTCTAAGCAACCAGTCCATTTGTATTGCTTACTACAATAGTGAGGATAATGTAAATAGTAAGGTGGAAAATTTGAATACTAAAGTGAGAGCTGCCGCTGACATAGTCACTCCTGAAAATACAGTTCTTCCAGCACTATTACACCATGGAAGACCCAAAGAGTGCCTGATCTAAAGAAAACATGCCAGAGAGCTGAGAGTAAATGGAGATAAACTAAACTGATTATCCACTATGAAATATTGAAGGCTGAAATAACAGAATATAACAACACAGTCTGTCTTGAGAGGCAGTGTTATTTCTCTAAAATTATAAATGACAATGGTAGTAATCTGAGAGTTTTATTCTCTACAATTGGTTGTCTGCTAAACCCAGGTCACTAAATGGAATGACTCCAGAAAACATCCAGTGAAACTTGTGAGGCCTTTACTATATTTTTTAATCACAAAATGAATGATATTAGAAATAATATAGTACATTTCCCCAATACTGATCTTCTTACTCCATTTTAAACAAATTAAATTCTTTCACCAGGATAGATTTACCTGATTTATATAAAATAATGTCTCAACTGAGACCCTCCACCTACGTCCTTGACCCAATACCATCAAGCTTTATCAAAGAAGTTTCCGGCATGCTAATTGATAGTATTCTTGACATAGTAAATTCATCATTAGATATGGGGGTCTTCCCAGACTGTCTTAAGACTGCTGTAGTTAAACCCCTACTTAAGAAAAATAATCTTGATTCCTCTGCTTTTGAAAATTTTAGACCTATTTCTAACCTGCCTATCTTAAGTAAAATCCTAGAAAAGGCGGTCATTATGCAGCTAAATTATCACCTGAATAAACATTCTGTTCTTGACAAGTTTTAGGACAAATCACAGCACAGAAACTGCACCCATTAAAGTAGTAAATGACTTGCGGGTAAATGCAGACAGAGGCCATTTATCTGTTCTCATCCTCTTAGATCTGAGTGCCGCATTTGATACCATTGATCACAATATTCTTAGAAATTGCCTTAGTCAATGGGTGGACATCTCTGGAAGTGTCTTAAATTGGTTTGAGTCTTACTTGGCAGGTAAAAAATTCTTTTGTTAGAAACATTACATTAGGATTAAAAGTCAAGACCGAGGTAAAGAATTTAGGGGTAACCATTCTCTGACCTGAATTTTAAATCACATACTGTATTAATCAGAATACTAAAACAGAATTTTTTCACTTAAGAAATATAGCAAAAGTTAGACCTCTTATAAAATTGCAATATGCTAAGAAATTAGTTCACGCTTTTGTTTTCAGTCGACTAGATTACTGTAACACACTCCTCTCAGGACTACCCAAAAAAGACATCAATTGATTGCAATGAGTGCAAAATAGAGCTGCCAGAATCTTAACTAGGAAAAGAAAATCCGAGCACATCTCTCCAGTTCTGATGTCACTACATTGGTTACCTGTGTTTAATTTAGAATTGACTTTAAAATACTGTTTATGGTTTACAAAGCTTTAAATAATCTCGCTCCATCTTATATTTCAGAATGTCTTTCACCTTTCACTCCAAATCGTAACATTAGATCTTGAAATGAGTGTCTGCTTATAATTCTAAGAGCTAAACTTAAAAGAAGTGGTGAGGCGGCCTTCTGCTGTTTTGGGTGGTCTCGTGGCCTCGGAACCCCTGGCGATTTTTTTTTTTTTCTACAGCTGTCTGGAGTTTTTTTTTTGTTTTTTCTTTTCCTCCCTGCCCATCAGACCTTAATTTTATTCTATGTTAATTGGTGATCTCTAATTCTATTTTTTAAATTTGTTTTGTCTTTTTTCTCTTTCTTCATCATGTAAAGAATTTTAAGCTACATCATCTGTATGAAAATGTGCTATATAAATAAATGTTGTTGATGTTGGCTTTCATCTATTTCTCATGAGTAGGGGCTGAATTATCTTGACTTGATTATATGGAATGTTACATGCTTTTCCTAAATTCAATAAAAGACAAAAATAATAAAAAAAAATTGTGAAATCCCATGCATAATGAATTTTAGGAGTAATTTTTGCTAAACTGTACATGAAAAGAAAAAACTGTTTCAATTATTAATTATATATAAAATTCTCTTAATAGGAGAGATATGGTCCCACATTGCTCTTACAAATTTTAAGCTATTTACACCATTCATATGTTGGTTATATTTCTTATGTATTAAGATGTCCAGTTATTTTAGATTATGTTATTGTCCAGAAGCACGTTCAGTTTTGTACCTCAGTATTCCTAGGGTTCTGATTCACCAAATTACTTCTTCTCCTTCTGAGGCAGATTGTGATTGTGTAAAAGTGTTCCTCTTGTCAAGAGGCCATAAGTGCACCAGACAAGAGAAGGATAACCCTACCATGCCCAACCTGTAACACTTGATCCACACTAACAATATAAACCATAAAGAGTCAATACAGTGACAGCTCTCCTCCTGTTCAAATAAAGATGTGGTACAAAGGAGTGCTCAGTCAGAAAATGCATGCCACAGAAAAAAAAAAAAATAAGAAGAATTAAAAAAAAAATTTTGGAACACGACACCGAGGGATCAAAAAATAAATTTTTATGTCATCGTTATTGTCACCTTCAATGACATGGCTGTTATGGTCAGCTTATGTTTAAATTACTTTATCTTTGTCTTCTTGAATGCTTTTCATTATTACTCATTGTGTTCTATTACTTTTATGTTTACATTATTTTATTTGTTTATTTATCATCTGTACATTATTTACTACTTAGTTACTAGTGCCTGTGCTTATTAAAGACCGCACCATATGTGTGCATATAGGATTAGTTTAAGGGCTCTGGTGACTGTGATTCAATGCCGCTCCAGGGGTTGTCTTTGTGTCCTAATTCCTTTTTTCTTCCTCCCTCCACAGACCAAAACACTGATGGCTGTAACCACCTGGACCTGATTTTTCTTGCCAGAAGTACTTAAGACTGGAAGATCCACCATATTCAGATAGTTTATTTTAAGAACTCACATCTGAAAATATATCTCCACAATTATTGTGTGTTTTCCGTTATTATTTTGACTTCAATTATTCCCGGTCACCAGGGTGATGCCCCAAAACTTTATTGTGGTCTGTCTGATTTCTTACATAATTAAAAAGTATTTGCTATCTCTAACCCTACGTGCACCTTCATCATATGTAATGTTATATTCACTTTATAATGTGAAGCAGAAGTGAATTAAGCTGATTATGTTTTGATAAATCCCATACCCTGGATGTACAGACATGGCTAAAGTGCTTGTAGCCCTTTTTAAAGAATCACAATTTCTCGTGAAACAATTTGAAACTGATCAAAAATAATTGGCATCCACCATTCATTATTCCATATTTCATAAATTAAATTTGCTACTTTTGATTTATGACATTATTTAAAAAAAATAAAACAAATGCTGATTTTTCTAACTGCGTGAAAAAAGAATGGAATCATTGAAATATATTAGGGCTAATATTACTTACAGTGTGGACCATGGTGAAAAAATAAATTCCCTTATGAGAAAACAAAAGTTGAATCTGTTCCAGTCAGTAATGACCCAATTTTATACAGCAGCCACTGAAACCATCTTCAATTCTCCTACAACAAACAGTTTTAGCAATGCAGCTGCTCATTCAAAATGTAACCTACAATGTTATTCAGGTAGCAGAAGGCACTCTAGGCCTAAAAGTGAACTTTATTTAGGGAATACATAAATAACAGATTAGAAAATAAACAGTCAATATTGCCTATGGTTATTGACTGAGCTTACCCAGGAAACCATTGATTCAAATTATCCATGCATCCATTTCTTAACCTGCTAATCCCAGCAGGCATCTGGAGCAAGGCAAGAACAATCCCTGGACAGGGTTCAGTCCACTGCAGGATGAACACAAATAAACATACACACATGCATACTGTATACAGACTAGGGATAATCTAACAAAATAAATTCACTTAACATGTTTTAAATGTATTAGCAACATTAAAATAGCAATAACCAGTTAGCATGCCAATAGCTTCTTTCCTCTAGATCTCCAAACGCCTATATCCAACCTAAATTATGTATATTTTTAAAGACTTGGAACTTAATAATACTAGGCATAGGGGGTAGCTCAATGGAATGTCTTCATGTTTTAAGCATTTATTGTGTTTGTGTTTTTCCTTCACATTATCAATTGATGCTATTACAGTATACTTTGTTGTATGAGGAGTTACATTTTATTTGAACATGGTAGTAAGAATTTAACTGAATATTTTACACAAGTCAGTACTATTACTGTGCATAATTACAGGGATGATGACATACGTCATATTTTGTATGTTACTGTTGTTCTTCTATGGCAGCTTATGACAGCGTAGTTTATATTCTGCCTGAAACTGCCAGTTCCTAATGATCCTTAATTGGATTAGGCCAGTTTGAGAGTGTTACACATTTTATACCCTCTTTTCAGAGACAGTTGAAAAGTTGAGAAACATTGCAACATTTTAGAAAGTTGTTCTTCACCCAAACAACCAATAGATGTGGAATAAATTTCATTCAAAAAAAAAATTGTCATTCAAAAAAAAAAAAAAAAACAGGTGAATAGGATGGACAAGTTTGTTGGGCTAAATTACCTGTTCTTGTTTCAAAGTTCAGTGTTCTAAGGATAAATTTCTTATTTTCACCTTGCAACCATATCTCCCCCAGTGTCTTCTTTTTCATTTGGCTGCACCAGTTAGTGGTTTCCACGACAGACAATTTTTTTCCATATCTTTCTGTCTTCTGTATCTTGCTCTGTCACACCCACCACCTGCATGTCCTCTCTCACCACATCCATAAACCTTCTCTTAGGCCTTGCTCTTTTCCTCTTACCTGGCAGCTCTATCCTTAACATCCTTCTCCCGATATACCCAGCATTTCTCCTGCACATGTCCAAACCAATACAATCTCGCCTCTCTGACTTTGTCTCCCAAACATCCAACCTGAGCTGACCCTCTAATATACTCATTTCTAATCCTGTCCATCCCCATCACACCCAAATGCAAATCTTAGCATCTTTAACTCTGCCACTTCCAGCATTGTCTCCTGCTTACTGGTCAGTGCTACTGTCTCCAACCCATACAACAATGCTGGTCTCACTGCCTCCCTGTAGACCTTCCCTGAAATATCCCAGATCCCAATGGGTTTCTTAAATGTCCAGCTTGCACTTCTTAGGGTTAGCCATCAACCCCTCCAGCCTCAAACTGTCAAGCACCACCCGAAGGCGGATGAGATGAAATCCCCAGTCATTACAAAAAATAACTACATCATCAAGATAGGGCACAGGATCTGGTCCATCATCCATTGAAAGGTCAACAGTGCTCCATGGAGACCAAAAAGAAGCGTTGTAAATTCAAACAACCTGTCTGGAGTGGCGAACATGGTCTTCTTGCAACTGGACTCCTCCAAGTGTACTGGTCAATAACCCTTCGTGAGGTCTAGGGTTGAAATATATGAGGCCTGTCCTAGCTTCTCCAATAGCTCCTCCACATGCAGCATTGGGTATGAATGAAAATTGGAAATCTTATTCAAACTCCTAAAATCAATACAGAACTGAACTGAACATGTACGACAGGGCTCCATCACTCGCTTTTGCTCAGACAAATCACTCCTATCTTGAGCATCTGCTGGACTACGTCGTGTATCACCTTCCTTGTTGCCTCTGGCAGGTGATATGGGGGCAACTGTACAGTTACACCAGACAGAGTTATGATCTTGATTTTGTGTTCCGCAATTTTTGTCCAGCCAAACATGGCTGAAAAGACGTATGAGTTTCTCTTGATCACTGATAGCAATCCTGCTTTCTGATTGTCAGTTAAATCATCCCCAATAGCGACTTCGGTTTGGGGGTTCGCTGCAAACATGACCAGGACTTTGTGGCGGCCTTGACACTCCTTTAAAAGATTAATATACAAAATTTGTAACGGTTTCTGTCACGCAGGAATCCTGACTTTATAATTCACTGGAGACATACGCTGTTCTATCACTTGCCATTCAGCCTGAAATTTATGCAGATGCAAAATGATCAACACTGTACATTCATTGAATGACGGAACTAGCTATTTTCGGTTCCCAGTGCAACTTGCTAGCATGTCAGAGCTGAGTATATTCAATGATGTACATTCATTGAACAACAGAACCGGCTATAGTCGGTTTCCAGTGCAACTTGCCAGCACGCCGGAGCTGAGTATAGTTGATGCCATACAATCGTTGAGCATCATGACCACTGCCGCCCTCTAGCGAATGAGCATCACTGTCCCTGGGATTCAGCCGCTGCACTAGACTAGCCCCCCAAGCATCAGCGTTGGCTTCTGTGTGCTTGCGTGCATCCAGTTCAAGCGCAGTTGGCTCTGTGATTTATTAATTTCATCAATGGCGTCAGTTGCACCTTGTAGTATTAAGGCTACCAGTAGGCCTAGGAGAGGTCTTACGGGTAAACAAATTTTGGAAGAAATTTTTCATGATCCTGACAGTGACAGCGAGAGTGATAGTGACACATTTGACAGTGATGTGAGTGAAGTTGAGATACAAACTCAAGATGATGAAACAGCAATCCATTGAATAGGGATTGCAGTCACCAGCCGCAAAAAAGGCAAAAGGAAAAGCAGCAAAGCAGAGACCCTGAAAAAAAACAT
The DNA here is from genome assembly GCF_016835505.1 of Polypterus senegalus. Lineage (NCBI taxonomy): Eukaryota > Metazoa > Chordata > Cladistia > Polypteriformes > Polypteridae > Polypterus > Polypterus senegalus. Next base: position 217,280,453 of record NC_053157.1, read on the forward strand.
TATGTATTGTAAGTGCCACACTTGGTCCAGAATCACGTGTACATAAGTGGAAACCAACAACTGCTTCAGAAATTAGACTTTTGCTTGGAATGTCAATGCTGATGGGTATCATAGGCAAACTGATTAATAAAATGTATTTGTCAATGTCAGTGCTGTTAGCTACTCCAGCATTTGCTGCTTTACTGCCAAGAAGCAGATATTTTCTGATCTTGAAATTTCTTCACCTCAATAACAATGATACTATGCCAGAAAAGGATAGTGCAGACTCTGATCGTCTGTATAAAATTTGAGACGGTTATGACACCTGCACTTTCCATTACACATATCCCAGGAATAGAAGTGTGCATTTATGAGAGCATGATAAGCTGGTTCGGGTGTGGCTTTCACACTTACCTCCCCAGTAAATGTGCAAAGTATGGCATGAAAGCGTACAAGCTATGCGAAGACTTTGGTTATACACATCGATTCCAGTTATAAACTGGAAAGTCATGCACAAAGTCAGACAAAAATAATCTTACACAGTTGGATTGTGTTGTCCTAGACCTGATAGGTGGCTTGCTCAATGAAGAACGTATTATGTATATGGAAAACTACTTCAACAGTTCAAAACTGGCACAAATGTTGCATGAGCAGAAAACTCATTTTGTTGGTACACTCAGAATGAATCGTGTTGGTGTTCCCAAGGACTTGACTAAACTCAAATTGAAACCTAGCAAAGTAAAGTACCGTACATGCTACCCCATAACAATATTTGTCTGACATGACAAACATAATGTAAATGTTATAAAAATGTTACATGACACATCAACAGAAGTGGTGACAGGAAAAACAAACCAGGAAACAGGGCAGCCAATCAGAAAACCAATAGCAGTTCTGAAATACAATAAGCTCATGGGATCTGTGGACAAGTCACATCAGATGGTTCTGTCCAAAAAACTCTCAAATGGATGAAAAAATTATTCTTTCACTTACTCGATCTATCTGCAACAAATGCATATTTACTGCACTGCAAGCAGGTGAAGAAAATAAAACATACAGAGTTTGTGAGGCAGGTTATCGAACACCTGGGGCCTCATGTATAAACAGTGCATACTCACAAAAATGTTGCGTACAACATTTCCATGTTCAAATCGTGATGTATAAAACCTAAACTTGGCATAAAGCCACGCACATTTTCACAGTAGTTCCAACCCTGGCGAACGAATTCGTTTGGTTTTGCAAACTGGCAGCACCAAGTGTCAAAGCAGTGCTTTTGTTCCAGTGTGGTTTCCCTTTCTTTTTTAAGATCCACATCTCTGACGTGGCTTTATCATATACACTGAAATTAACCGCATGTTGTTTATTAGTTTAAGGCATCTGATTGAAATTAAGCTGTAACAATATAATTGTCCAGGGCAATCTTTTCCAAATTCCATAGCTGCTTTAGCATTGTTACTCTCACTGCACCTTCTCCTTTCAGCTGCTCCCGTTAGGGGTTGCCACAGCAGGTCATCTTTTTCCATATTACTTTTATTTATATCACTGTACCTGAGTGTGGAATCACAGCTGTACAGCAGCTGTTCAGAAAGAGAATTATCGGTATACAGCTTCTAGCATTTGCTGCCTCAGCCAAGCTGCCTATTTGAGCTGTTCTCATGCGACAAACACTTCAGAGCCTTTCCTGGACGGTCCTCGCAGTTCAGAAACAGTTTCATCCCAAGAACTATAAACACACTCAATCAGTCCTTCAAGTGCTCCTTGTAGAACTGTTTTTACTTATAAGTACAATTACCTCACTGTAAACTTGCGATACAGTTAAAATATTGCACAACCTGTACCACTTTATAAAGCATGTATTTACATATGATGATGATATCATTTTTAAGATGACATGAGCAAAATATGCTTATTATATTATACAGATAAAACTTTAACTTCATTTAAATAATCTATATTGTTAATAATTAAACATGTGAGAACACAGAGCCACAGCACTAGCGAGGAGCTGGCACTCCGTTCATGGATTGTTCCTGCCTTGCGCTGTATTCTTGCTGGGGCTGGCTCGACGCTGGAAGGATAGATGGATAGAATAATTAAACATGTAATATGAAGATGTGTCCCTGTTTTTTTTTTTCTTTTCTCTGTACCCTAATAAGCTTTCATATGCCACTCAGACGGTGGGCTACGACTTATCTTTTCATAGCGACTTTGATATCTGACAACTTTTTAATTTCGGGGCACTGTGCGACTTTGTGAACTTGAATTTTTGACTTTATCCGACACTCTATGTCACTTGTCTCTTGACACTGTGTGACTATGAGCAAGTTACCCAGCCACTTACAATCTCTCCCTTTTTCTCTTTCAGGCCCCATCTCTTCTGACCAGCAGCAAATGGAAGCACAGAGCAGCAGAGTCTCCCACACACACATAGCTCTTCACAAACACCAGAGTAAGTTCAATTGGCATAAAGCCGACATCTGACAAGGATAAGTAAACGGCAATTGGAAGTCGAAGTTGATCACCCAGTGGATGGTGGATACTTGAAGCCAATGATCTCCTAGTGATTCAGCTGAATGCAGAAAGCAGTATAGAAATTTTAGAAACTACTATTGAAACAGAGAAAATGAACTTTGCGCAAAACGTAAGTTCCATCTGTTCTCTGCCCATCGAGGGCACGTTTATATGTTGTGTGTCCTACTGCATGTACAGTGCAGGTTTTCCAGCCAACAATGTAGACAGCTTCACCTGGCAAAAGAGTTTAGTTAATTTATAATTGGTCAGGATAATGCGCACATTTAATGACTGCATTAGGTTACCTGATAACAATTAGGCAAACCGAAAATTGGATTGACCCAGTTTGTTTAGACAATTCAGCTATTTTCTGATTCGGCTTCAGTCTCTCCAGGTCCAACTTTAGTCAGTGCGTGGCCGAAATCAGCACTGCTAAATCAGCCATAGGGCGAGTGGGTAATAGCAACACAGGGTTCTAAGAAACCAAAATTTAGTCCCGGCACCTAAGTCACCAATTCAGACCCAGAACAGATTCTTAGCACTCTGCAGTGTGCCTGTGGACCCAGAGAACAAGAAAGTGCTCAAAATTGGCAATTCCATAGTGCAGAATGTTAGAATTCCAAACTATGTTAAACCAGCAGTTAAAATTAAATGCCTCCCAGGGGTGAGGATTTCTGACATAGAGACCCAATTGGATCATATCACCGACGGTGAAGTATCTACCTTACTGCTGCATGTTGGCATTTATTTACAGCAATCTGAGGTATTAAAGGGGAACTTCATCTCTCTATGCACCAAAGCTAAAAGAAAATGTAGGAATTTAGTTGTATCTGGCGCCTTACCAAGATTATATAGAGGGAATGTGATTTATAGCAGATTACATTCCCTTCACTGTTCGTTAGAAACCTGGTGTGTAAATAAAAGCATAGCCTTTGTGAACAATTGGGATGATTTTTGGGAAAGGCCTGGATTTTCAAAAGAGATGGTCTTCATCCTAACTGGAGGGGGTCCTTTGTATTATCCCAAAATATGGCAGCAAAACTCTCTGGCTGACTGATTAGAACACTGTCCAGGCCACAGACTTGTGATCTTAAATCACAGGCTGTTGTTTATCCCACCTGTTACTCTGTTACTTTCCTGAAGCTGTTACCCATAAAAAAAAAAAAACCCTTTGCTCTGATTACCGCTTTTCACACTCTTGGCATTCTCTCGATGAGCTTCAACAGGTAGTCACCTGAAATGGTTTTCCAACAGTCTTGAAGGAGTTCCCAGAGGTGTTTAGCACTTGTTGGCCCCTTTGCCTTCACTCTGCTATTTTGAGGAAACTAGAATATAAAACATGTACTCAGTTATTTCACCTTTTTATGTTAAGCACATAACTCCACATGTGTTCATTCATAGTTTTGATGCCTTCAGTGAGAATCTACCAATGTAAATGGTCATGAAAATAAAGAAAACACATTGAATGAGGAGGTGTATCCAAACTTTTGGCCTGTACTGGTATATATACTTTTTAATGTACAGTAGGTAGATCATTTCGACCTGGTTATTTTAAAAGTAGCTCGCAAGCCGAAAAACTGTGGGCACCCCTGATCTAGTTAGTTGCGGTAATAAGAGCGTAGAAAGCATAACTTGTCCAGCGTGCGGTCGTCTAGGTGAGAGAGTACTTTGTGCAGAGTACGCCAGCTGCTGAGAAAGCACACTTTGCCTCCACTGAAGTAGACAACACAATCATCAGATACAGATACACTTGTTCTAAACAACGCCCGCGCCGTTGCTGTGAAACACGGCCATTTCAGCTTTTACTGATGCATCCAGTTTCTTGTCATCATTCTGTGATGGCAAGTTGCTGTTCAAAGCTGTTGTCTGACAGACGTCAATGAAGTCTTCAGTTTTCAACTATAACTCTGTTATTTCTTGATCAATTTTTACACTTTTACACGCCATATATGTGAAATTGGCCATTCCCGGTTTCCTAGGAATTACAGCAGTTTCATTCCCGGGAATGCGGGAATGAAAAAAGTCCGGGAATCCCTAGTACAGACTTTATGAACTTCTTTAATGAGAAAATTAAAAATATAAGATCCTAGATGTAAGTTCAGACCATAGTACAGAAATGGTACTAACGTGTGTTGTAAATGACATTCAACAACAACAACAACAACATTTATTTATATAGCACATTTTCATACAAACAGTAGCTCAAAGTGCTTTACATAATAAAGAATAGAAAAATAAAAGACACAGTCAGAAAATAAAATAAGTCAACATTAATTAACATCGAATAAGAGTAAGTTCCAATGGCCAGGGTGGACAGAAAAAACAAAAAAAAACTCCAGACAGCTGGAGAAAAAATAAAATCTGTAGGGATTCCAGACCATGAGACCGCCCAGTCCCCTCTGGGCAATCTACCTAACATAAATGAAACAGTCCTCTTTGGATTTAAGGTTCTCACGGAAGAACTTGAAAATAATGGTCACGTAGACTTCTGCCTTTTATTCCATCCATCTGATATCCTCTGATGAAGGGAACTCCACTGTAATTATGTTGTTAGACTTAATTGCAGCATTTGATACCATTGACCATTGTAATTTACTTTACAGACTGGAAAATGTCATTGGTCCTACAGCCAGTTTCATTGCCTGGTTTAGGTCTCATTTATCAAATCAATTCCAGTATGTACAGAAATGTGCTGACAATACTCCATCATTATACACTGAAGTTAAATATGTTTTCCCGTAGGGCTCAGTACTGGGACCTTTACTGTTTTCACTTTACATGCAGCCACCGATATATATATTTAGAAAACATAATGTTACATTTCACTCAAAAGCACATGACACCCAGTTATACCTTTCTTTTAGACCAAATTAAGTTTCGCCAATGTTGTTTTTAATTAATTGAGTTAGTGAATTAGAGTGGATGGATGAGAACTACTTGTCTTTAAACACAGATAAAACAGAGAAGCTAATTGTTAGAGGAAATGATGCTGATCACAACAATATTCTGTCATCATTTAACGCAGTTGGAATCATCATTAGTTTCACTGAATCAGCCCACAATCTAGGAGTTATCTTTGACTCCAGCATATAATTTAAAGCACACATTACAAAATTGTCTAAATCATGTTTCTTCAATTTTCAAAATACTGGGAAATTAAGGCGTTTTCTAAATAAACATGATTTTGCAAAATTAATTCATGCATTTATTTCTAGTAGGATTGGCTACTGCAATGTGATGTTTACTGGATGTTCAAATGGTTCCTTATACAGCTTCCAGTTAATCCAAAATGATGCTGCAAGAATTATTATAAGAACAAGAAAATACGAACACATAACTCCTGTTCTTAAATCCTTACACTGGTAGATTTCAAAATCCTCATTTAAACATATAAAGCCTTAAAAGGCCAAGGTCCAGCTTACTAATTTGTCTGAACTTATCATGACTTACAAACCAGAGCACACATTAAGATCTCAAGATGCCAGTCTGCTTATTATTCCTAGGATTAATAAAATAACACTGAGAAGTCATGCTTTTAGTTACAGGGCCCCTAAACTGTGGAATGGTCTGCCTGCTACTTTAAGATGCCCCTTCGGTCCCACCTTTTAAATCCCGGCTGAAGACTCACTACTTCAGTTTATCATACCCAGACTAGAGCTGCTGATTAGATGTGCATACTGCATCTCTATTGTTATACATTATCACTAAAACAGTACTCAAACATGGACAATGAAAACTGGAAACACTCCCACTCAGGCCAAGAGTCTATCCATCCTTCCAGGGGAGGTCTCATGGCAGGCATATTAGGCCAAAAAGTACCAAAGTCCAAAATTGAATTGAAAATCACATTAACAAAAACTTTTTTCAGTCTTAAAAATTTAAGTGATATTAAACATCCTAATGCACTGTAAAAATAGGCAATGTATCTAGAAACTTTGTTGTCAGATATTGGGATCCACTATGTCATGATCAGCTATTAAAAATACACAAAAGGTCAATGCCCATGATAAACAAAAATAACAAAAGAAAAGTAATATAGTTAATATTACATTGAATGTTGAAATGGATTCTATATTTTCAAAAACACCCAAATCATTCCTAATAAAATTCCTTTTGTCCAATATTGCTGGGATAGGGCTGGCTCCCTGTGATGCTATAATGTAATAATTATAGTCAAACAATGAATGTATTGGTATGATTTCATGATTTCTAGGAAAAATTCTAACTCCTACAAAACAAAAAATTGTATCTATAAAGTTCAGGAAGTTGGTTAATGGACAGAGTTTTAAACATCAAAATGTAATGGCTATTCTTTTCTTTCAAATTGTTTATTTTCTTACTTAATTATAATAATAATGTAAGTTTTATCCAATATGACTACTTTATGTAGGCATAAAGAGATTTTTTCAAAGAAGTGAGTTTAGCTTTAAGTCTGAGAATGCAGTAGTAATTAAAGGAGAGTTCCATAGGGCTCTGTCTTGGGGCTGCTTCTCTTTCTCATCTTCATCTTCCCAACAGGCAATATCTTTTGACATCATGGCTTCCAATTTCACTGCTATGCTGATGACTCTCAGCTTTTTTCACTTGCTAAAGCTACCACCATTTTCTATCAAAATACTGTATTCTCACAGCATGTCTCCAAGACATAAGCTCATTGGTGACTCCTATTTTTCTCCAACTAAACAGCAATAAAACTTAGGCGCTCCTCATTGGTTCTAAATCTACACTCACTAAGGTTAACAGTTCTTCCATTGTAATTAATTAGCGACACTGTTACACACATCTCTTCCCAGGTTAAGAGCCTGTGTTTCATTCTAGACAGTATTCTCTCCTTTTCATCTCACATAAATAATGTTTCTCAGACTGCCTTTTTTTATCTCTAAAGCATATGTAGACTCCGTCCTTCTCTTACACAACCCAGCATTGAAGTATTGGTTCAAGCCTTAGTTACTTCATGCATAGATTACTGCAATGCAATTCTATCTGGTATCCCAAAAAACATATCCATTACTTACAACTCATACAAAACTCCACTGCTGGGATAATTGAGATTTTGATAATTGAATTTCCCCTTGGGATTAATAAAGTATCTATCTATCTATCTATCTATCTATCTATCTATCTATCTATCTATCTATCTATCTATCTATCTATCTATCTATCTATCTATCTACCTATCTATCTATCAATTACCTGTTCAAAGTTAACTGAACATGTTACACCTATTCTCTCTCAACTTCATTGGCTCCCTGTCTACTACTAAATACAATTTAAATACTGCTCTTAATATTTAAAGTTCTCCACAATCTTGTTCCTCCCTACCTCACTAATCTTCAGATCCTCAACTGCAGCTTTACTTTCTGTACCACATATCAAACTCTGTTCTATGGGAGGAAGAGCATTCTCTCATAGTGCTCCACAGCTCTGGAATTCTCTTCCCCTTTATATCCGTCAACTGGACTCAATAACATAATTTAAAACTTATCTCAAATCTTATCTTTTTAAAGTTGAATATCAACATTATCATTATCTTTTATGTTTGTTACTACTTTTTATCTTTTTTGATATCTGATTTTACCATTCTATTTGTTTGTGTTTCTATTACTTTTGTTTTGATTTCTTTGTAAGGTGATCTTGAGGGCTAAGAAAGGTTCCCTATTAAATAAAAATTATTATTATTTTTATCATTAATATTATTATTATTATTATTTATTATTATATTAATAATAATAATAGTTCTTAAGTAATATTACAGTGTAAGTCAATTTAGTTTTTCATACTTATCAATGCATCAAATATATACAGTCGAGGTCCCACAAAATAAACTGTAAACATCAATATGTGTCATTATAGTTTAAGTAAAACTTGAATAGAGAAAGAAGCGAAAGATAAAGAATCCGAAAAAATAAGAAATGCATGTTTCAACAGTCGTTTCTGCATTGTGTTACTACAATCCTAACTCTAGCCTGCCAAACAAGGCTCTCAGTAAATGATCTGCGGAAATATCTCTCAGGAATATCTTGGGATATAGAAATTAGAATCTGGGAAATGCTGGTGCTTTCTCCATTGTTCCGTTGACGATTAACTTGAATTTGGAGATTGTAGTAACGTACTCCTCCACTGACTGGAAGGTTTTGAAGATCAATGCGTAGGTTATCTTCAATGATTAAATTAGAGCGCGGTTGATTTGTCAAGAGATCATTTCTCCACTGAGCAATCAGATCGGTAGCAGTGTTCAGGTAGGATGAACCATCTAACAAATCAGTTGTAGCCTGCATCTCAAATCTAGTCAACCTCCTGTTCCCCTCATCATTAATTGTACAGATCAGTTCAGGTGCCACAAAAGATCGTTTTTGTGTGTTCTGTACAGTATAGGCGCACTCCCCCTCTGCTATAGGCCCACACTTGTCCCAACCCTTCTCAGTCCTGCACCAATTGTAGCTCTCACCATTCAGTCCACAATTGTGATCTGACCTGCGTGGTTCTTTTTTGTAGGTTATATCTGGAACTGGAGAGCAGTAGTCCCATCCTTTCAAAGTGTTGCACCAAAAATAATCATTACCATATGTTGAGCATTCATCCTGACAGACAAGGTTATATGTGGAGCTGATAAATAATACATCTCTCTCATGCACTTTCCCACATTTTCCCCATCCACCTTTATCTAAATTACACCAAGTGTATCCAGTGGATCCATCATGATAGTCAGAGGGATGATCCGGTTTGAATTTGTTTCCGTATATGTCCAAACCTTGTTTAGGTGAGCAGTTGTCCCAGCCTTTCCTTGTTTCACACCAGTAATAAGTTGCTGATCCTTGTTGATCACATTGATTTTTGCAAGGAATATGGTAAGTTGCAGTCAGATGCTCCAAGTACTCTATCACTAATCCACAATAACCCCATTCCTTCCAGAAGCTTTCTAAATTACACCAGTAATAATTGTAGCCATGTTTATTGCATGGTTCATCCTGCTTACATTTTGTTCCTTGAAAGTCAGACCCTTCTAGAGGAGAACAATACATGGAAGCATAATGGCCATTATCCTGAACACTTGTGCAAATGTACTGATTATTTCTTTTCTCACAATCAGTAGTACAAGGAGTTCCCAGGTGAGTGTAATGGGACTTAGTCAGAACAATGGGCAGTTGAGCGATGAGAAGGAAACTGATGGCCAATCTTTGCCACATTTTGAAGCCATTGATGTTACTCTGAAATCAAAGCAAAGGGGAATGTTACTTTACATAGATTTAAAACCCACCTTTTTGAGAGGACTAAGATTAAACTGTGTTAAATATTGTTTTCTAAATGAGGAACTACATCTGATGTCAGCCAGTCAGTCATTGTCCAACCCACTATATCTTAACACAGGGTCACGGAGGTTTACTTGAACCAATCCCAGCCAAAACAGGGCACAAGGCAGGAACAAATCCCAGGCAGGATGCCAGCCCACCGCAGGACACACACACACCAGGCACACACTAGGGACAATTTAGGATCGCAAAATGTTGAAGTGTAATTAAACTGTAAATGATTTATTTTTATTGCCTCCTAATCGTAGGTCTAAGATGATAACAAAAGGATGCCAATCACTTACCTTATCTTAGCACTCAAATATTTCAAAATTTGGCATATGAATATATATATACAATATAATACTTTGATCAGGTGAAAATGGAAAAGAAAACAGAGAAAAGTAGAAATTAGTGATTGTCAAAAAGCCATAAAGATATTTTGGTGCATATATCATCTATTAGAAGCAGAAGTTAAATATATATGGAACAAGATGATCTGCTCTGGCGACCCCTAATGGGAACAGCTGAAAGAAGAAGAAGAAGCAGAAGTTAAAAATGGCTATGAAAAAAGGTAAATTTAAAAATTAGGTCTTTAAAAGTTTTTTAAATTTTCCACATTGCCAGCCTGGTATATACCTATTGATAACACATTCCAAAGTTTTGCTGCATAACAGCAAAAGCTCACTTCTTTTATTCTTAGCTCTTGGAATAATAAACAGACCACCATGGGAAGATCTAATATTATGACTAGGAATGTTGAGGGACAGGGACTACAAAATAGAAGAAGCAAGATTATTTACAGCTTTATATACCAGCAATAGTATTATAAAATTAATTTTAAAGGATACAAGTAACCAATGTAATTATAAGATGGGTGAGATGTGTTTAAATTTTCTTTTTCTGGTCAAGATTCTTGCTGCTGCATTTTGCACTAATTGAAACTGATTGATGTCATTATTGGATGGTCCTGTTAGGAGTGCATTACAGTAATATGGTTGAATAAAAACAAAAGTGTTAACTATTTTGTTTTAGCATTTTGTAATGTTATAAGAGGTCTAACTTTTGAAAGAATAGAATGTATATGCAAGTAACCATCTAATAGCTGAACTAATTTTTCTAGAATTTCACTAAAAAAGACAGGTTAGAAATAGGTTTAAAATTGTCAAAGACATAGGAGTCTAGATTATTTTCTTGAGCAGGGATTTAACTATTCATTTTTAACTATTTTAACTATGTTTAGTCAATCTGGGAACACTCTCAGATCTAATGAGTAAGTTAACTATGCCAAGTACAATAACAATAAGCACATTGGAGACTTCTTTGAAAAACCCTGTTCAGACTGAGTCAAGGACACAAGTATAGGGTTTTAGTTAAGTAATTATTTAAAGATGTTTAGATAAAACTTCTTTAGTGAAACAATTTAATTTACTGAGAGGAGCATGCTGAGGTTCAACAAGATAAACTAAGAATATTATATTATACTAAATATTGCTTATTTTGTGTTTAAAAAATGCAGCAAATGCTTTCAATGTTTCCTTTAAACTTTCAGGAGGTATTCCATTGTTGAAGCTGGGTTTTCAAGATGATCAATAGTTGAAATTAATACTTGGATTTCCTGCATTAAATATTAAGACTGCTTGTTATATTCAGTTATACAGTGCCTTGTAAAAGTATTAATCTCCCTCATTGTTTGTGCTGTTTGGTTGCATTATAATCTTAAATTAAAATATTTAATTTAGCACCATTTGATTTACACAGCATGCCTACCACTGTGAAGGTGTAACATGTTTTTATTGTGACACAAACGTTATTCTCATAATGTACTTTTGCATGGCACTGTACACCAAATAGTCAACCAGTTCCTTCCTCCTCTCTCACCTTGAAGATCCCTTTCCAGTGCATGAGGAAATTGGAGTGAGATGTGGGGACAAGGACCATGCTCCGATCCTCTGAACAAAACTTGCATAGATGGGAGCCATGATTATAAAGCTAAGTGTGAGTGTGCTGCCCACCCTTGAGATGCTCCTTCACAAGGGATTGGAGTTTGACACAGTTGTGTAATTCCGCAACATTGTTGATGATGTTTCAGATAATGGGCTCTGCTTTCTTCTAACAACACTCCCTGATTAAACTGAGCAATCCCCAGGGCTGTCTCCTGTAAAGCAGTTCAAAGGGAGAAAACCACACTGAGGCTTTGGGTACCTCTGGGAAGGCAAACAGGACGAATGGTATTAGGTCCCAGTCATTAATTTTCTGCACTCACCCTTTCTTCAAAATGAGCATTTGGTTGAAGCCCTCAACCAGGTCATCTGTCTAGCTAGAGGTTTAGAGGTGGGAGATGTGAAGCAGCTTAGTGAATTCTTTGAAGGCACTTAATGTGAAGGGCATCTCCCGGTTGGTGAGGACCTCCTTAGGGATACTAACACATGAAAAAACCCCAAGTTCCTGGACAATAATGTTTGTGTTAACCACCTGCTGGCGTATACCTTCCGGACATCGGGTGGCATAGTCCAAGAGGACAAGAATATACTTGTGGCTTCTTGCAGAATGTTTGAAAGGACCAACAATGTTAATGCCGACCCACTTGAAAGGGATGTTAATAATGGGCAAGAGCACCAGAAGTGCATGGTCTCACCAGGCTATTTGAGTTAATTGATATTCTGGACAAGACCTGCAAAAGTGGCGCATCTCCGCCAGACCAATAAAAGCGTGCTGTGATGCTCTCTAGCATTTTCTCTACCCCCAGAAGCGTTCTTAAAATACAAGCATGTGGAGCAAACAGTTCTTGTGGCAGTAGGGCAACAGGATGATGAGCTTGTTTTGTGTTTTATCTTGGGCCGTCACCACCTGATATGACAGATCACTGGGGATTACAAAGTGTGCCCTGGATTGCACAGGATCAATGGTTGGGGTATCCATTGAGGTAACTGCATTCTTTGCAAACTTCAAGGACTATATATATATTGTCACACACACGCGAATAGGAGACCGCGGACGGACATTAAACCGCTTCGAAAGACGTTCGCCAGCAGGGAGAGGCAGGGTACTAACCTTTCTCCTTTAATGTCTTCCAGGAAAAGAGACGCTCCACCATCATAAGCCTTCCCGCAGTACGTCTACTTCCACCCTTCTTCCGCCATCTTTCCTGACGTCAGCAGTCCCATCCTCCCTCACGGTTCCTTCCCAGCCTTCCTCCACTTCTGGCTCCTCCACTATAAAATAGCCGCCGACGCCTCAGAATGGCGTCGCGCATATGAACCTGTTTTTGTGTTTGAGTTTTTTGTTGTGGAGCAGTCACACTATACAGGGCCGGAAAACACCAAACCTTTATGCTGTTTGCTATTGAATCTTTTACAGTGGCGTAGCCGGCAGGATACTAGTCCGTGCAACATGACAGAAGGACAAGACCTCAACACAGTGCTGCAGGGAATGAATGCCCAGATCCTGGCCCTGCAGCAAGTGCAAGCCACTACCACCCGCGAGTTGGAGAAAACGAAGGCCAGGTTGGTAGAAGCCCGAAGGGTAAGACCCGATCCGCCTCGTCCAACGCCCCCGCCTCTGGTACCTATGACAGAGGCGGATGACATCGAATCTTACCTGGGCATATTCGAATGGACAGCCACCCGGAACGAGTGGCAGCGGTCCGAGTGGGCGTCCATTCTGGCGCCCTACCTGAAGGGACCCGCGCAGCGGGCTTATTACGACCTCCTAAAGCAGGAGATCCTGGCACGCTACAGCATCACGCCGGGCCAGCAGGCGACCGAATGGCGGAGCTGGCAGTTTGACCCGGAGAAGCCAGCCCGTGCACAGGCCTTCGACTTCTGGGGGAAGATGGGACGCTGGCTACGGCCTGAAGGTCCCCAAGCCCGGAAGGTCGTGGAGCAGGTGGCCTGTGAGGGCCTGGTGAACGCCTTGCCAAGCTCCCTCGCCCAACAGGTCCGGCGCCACCCCTATAAGGATATGCCAGGCCTCCTGGAAGTCCTGGAGCGTCAGCTCGCGGTCTACCAAGCCGGGGGGTTGGAAAGGCACGCTCGTGGGAACCGACAGGGACGGGCGGCCACCCCCGAGCCCTCTCGACGCGCTGCGGAAGCACCGCAAAGGCCCAAAGAAAAGCCGGCCTCCCCGCCTGTTACAAGTGCGGCGAGACCGGCCATCTACTGCCGACCTGTCCCCTCAACACCCCCTCGGAGCCGTTGGACTGCACCTGGTCCACCACGGAAAGGTACTGTACTCCGTCGCACCCGCTGGCAAGTCCAAACACGGGAGTGGTGTTATTGAACGGTCACTCGGTGGTGGCTTTATTTGACTCCGGCAGCAACATTACCATTGTTGCTCGCCGTTACATATTACCGCAACAGTAGCTTATGCAGCATTTGCAAGTCACTTGTGTGCATGGGGAGACCAAGTCTTACCGTTCTGCCCGCTGTTACATCACGCGGAAGGGGCTGGTATCCAACTTGACGGTCGCTGTGTTGCCCAAACCCCCCTTTCCAGTAATTTTGGGACAAGACTGGTCGCAAAGAAAACGAGGTAAGACGAACACCGCTCCCGGGGCCTCACTAGGTCTAGTGATGAGGGGGCGAGGCACCCCTCCTACG